>NC_135501.1:39525115-39825115 GCF_052857255.1 Amblyomma americanum | reverse complement strand
CGGTGAATTCCACGCCCGCTATCTTGAGGAGGGTGAGTCCTGGTCACCGAAAACGTTCCGTTGTCGTTGTCACCAGTGCCGGAGAGCAGCCCCTGCAGTGTGAAAAATTGCTCGGTTAGAAGCATGTTCGTGCCGTTGCGGCAGCCTTTCCCACTGAAGTCAAAGCGGCAGAGATGGGACCTTCTATGCTGAACGTCTTGCAGATTGTCATGTGATGCCGCATGGCTGGAATATATGGGTAATCAAACCAGGATTCTAGCCGGCTCAAATGAAAATCGGCCAGGCGATGAGTTCTAAGTCCGTTATCTTGAGGAGGGTGAGTCCTGGTCACCGAAGACTTTCCGTTGTCGTTGTCATCATTGCCGGAAAGCAGCCCTGCCGTGTGAAAAATCGCCCGGTTAGAAGCATGTTCGTGCCCTTGCCGCTGCTTTTCCCACTGAAGTAAAAGCGGCACAGATGGTACCTTCTATGCTGAACGTTTTGCAGAATATCATGTGGTGCCGCATGGATGGATTATATGGGTAATCAAACCAGGATTCTATCCGGTTGAAATGAAAACCGGCCAGGCGGTTAATTCTACGTCCGCTATCTTGAGGAGGGTGAGTCCTGGTCACCGAAGACTTTCCGTTGTCTTTGTCATCAGTGCCGGAGAGCAGCCCCTGCAGTGTGAAAAATCGCCCGGTTAGAAGCTTGTTCCTGCCATTGCCGCTGCTTTTCTCACTGAAGTAAAAGCGGCACAGATGGTACCTTCTTTGCTGAACGTTTTGCAGAATGTCAGGTGGTGCCGCATGGATGGATTATATGGGTAATCAAACCAGGATTCTATTCGGTTGAAATGAAAATCGGCCAGGCGGTGAATTCTACGTCCGCTATCTTGAGGACGGTGTGTTCTGGTCACCGAAAACTTTCCGTTGTCGTTGTCATCAGTGCCGGAGAGCAGCCCCTCCAGTGTGAAAAATCGCCCGGTTAGAAGCATGTTCGTGCCCTTGCAGCAGCCTTTTCCCACTGAAGTAATAGCGGCAGAGATGGAACCTTCTATGCTGAACGTGTTGCAGAATGTCATCTGATGCCGCATGGCTGGATTATATGGTAATCAAACCAGGATTCTAGCCGGCGTAAATGAAAATCGGCCAGCCGGTGAATTCCACGGCCGCTATCTTGAGAAGGGTGAGTCCTGGTCACCGGAAACGTTCCGTTGTGGTTGTCACCAGGGCCGGAGAGCAGCCCCTGCAGTGTGGAATATTGCCCGGTTAGAAGCATGTTCTTGCCGTTGCCGCAGCCTTTCCCAATGAAGTAAAAGCGGCACGGATGGGACCTTCTATGCTGAACGTTTTGCAGAATGTCATGTGGTGCCGCATGGATGGATTATATGGGTAATCAAAACAGGATTCTATCCGGTTGAAATAAAAATCGGCCAGGCGGTGAATTCTACGTCCGCTATCTTGAGGAGGGTGAGTCCTGGTCACCGAAGACTTTCCGTTGTCGTTGTCATCAGTGCCGGAGAGCAGCCCCTGCAGTGTGAAAAATCGCCCGGTTAGAAGCTTGTTCGTGCCCTTGCCGCTGCTTTTCCCACTGAAGTAAAAGCGGCACAGATGATACCTTCTTTGCTGAACGTTTTGTAGAATGTCATGTGGTGCCGCATGGATGGATTACATGGGTAATCAAACCAGGATTCTAGCAGGTTGAAATGAAAATCGGCCAGGCGATGAATTCTAAGTCCGTTATCTTGAGGAGGGTGAGTCCTGGTCACCGAAGACTTTCCGTTGTCGTTGTCATCATTGCCGGAGAGCAGCCCCTGCAGTGTGAAAAATCGCCCGGTTAGAAGCATGTTCGTGCCCTTGCCGCTGCTTTTCCCACTGAAGTAAAAGCGGCACAGATGGTACCTTCTATGCTGAACGTCTTGCAGAATGTCATGTGGTGCCGCATGGATGGAATATATGGGTAATCAAACAAGGATTCTAGCCGGCTGAAATAAAAATCGGCCAGCCGGTGAATCCTAAGTCCGCAATCTTGAGGAGGGTGAGTCCAGGTCCCCGAAGACTTTCCGTTGTCGTTGTCATCAGTGCCGGAGAGCAGCCTCTGCAGTGTGAAAAATCGCCCGGTTAGAAGCATGTTCGTGCCCTTGCCGCTGCTTTTCCCTCTGAAGTAAAAGCGGCAGAGATGGGACCTTCTATGCTGAACGTCTTGCAGAATGTCATGTTATGCCGCATGGCTGGATTATATGGGTAATCAAACCAGGATTCTAGCCGGCTGAAATGAAAATCGGCCAGCCGGTGAATTCCACGGCCGCTATCTTGAGGAGGGTGAGTCCTGGTCACCGAAAACGTTCCGTTGTCGTTGTCACCAGTGCCGGAGAGCAGCCCCTGCAGTGTGGAATATTGCCCGGTTAGAAGCATGTTCGTGCCGTTGCCGCAGCCTTTCCCACTGAAGTAAAAGCGGCAGAGATGGGGCCTTCTATGCTGAACGTCTTGCAGAATGTCATGTGATGCCGCATGGATGGATTACATGGGTAATCAAACCAGGATTCTAGAAGGTTGAAATGAAAATCGGCCAGGCGGTGGATACTAAGTCCGTTATCTTGAGGAGGGTGAGTCCTGGTCACCGAAAACTTTCCGTTGTCGTTGTCATCATTGCCGGAAAGCAGCCCCTGCCGTGTGAAAAATCGCCCGGTTAGAAGCATGTTCGTGCCCTTGCCGCTGCTTTTCCCACTGAAGTAAAAGCGGCACAGATGGTACCTTCTATGCTGAACGTTTTGCAGAATATCACGTGGTGCCGCTTGGATGGATTATATTTGTAATCAAACCAGGATTCTATCCGGTTGAAATGAAAACCGGCCAGGCGGTGAATTCTACGTCCGCTATCTTGAGGAGGGTTAGTCCTGGTCACCGAAGACTTTCCGTTGTCGTTGTCATCAGTGCCGGAGAGCAGCCCCTGCAGTGTGAAAAATCGCCCGGTTAGAAGCATGTTCGTGCCGTTGCGGCAGCCTTTCCCACTGAAGTCAAAGCGGCAGAGATGGGACCTTCTATGCTGAACGTCTTGCAGATTGTCATGTGATGCCGCATGGCTGGAATATATGGGTAATCAAACCAGGATTCTAGCCGGCTCAAATGAAAATCGGCCAGGCGATGAGTTCTAAGTCCGTTATCTTGAGGAGGGTGAGTCCTGGTCACCGAAGACTTTCCGTTGTCGTTGTCATCATTGCCGGAAAGCAGCCCTGCCGTGTGAAAAATCGCCCGGTTAGAAGCATGTTCGTGCCCTTGCCGCTGCTTTTCCCACTGAAGTAAAAGCGGCACAGATGGTACCTTCTATGCTGAACGTTTTGCAGAATATCATGTGGTGCCGCATGGATGGATTATATGGGTAATCAAACCAGGATTCTATCCGGTTGAAATGAAAACCGGCCAGGCGGTTAATTCTACGTCCGCTATCTTGAGGAGGGTGAGTCCTGGTCACCGAAGACTTTCCGTTGTCTTTGTCATCAGTGCCGGAGAGCAGCCCCTGCAGTGTGAAAAATCGCCCGGTTAGAAGCTTGTTCCTGCCATTGCCGCTGCTTTTCTCACTGAAGTAAAAGCGGCACAGATGGTACCTTCTTTGCTGAACGTTTTGCAGAATGTCAGGTGGTGCCGCATGGATGGATTATATGGGTAATCAAACCAGGATTCTATTCGGTTGAAATGAAAATCGGCCAGGCGGTGAATTCTACGTCCGCTATCTTGAGGACGGTGTGTTCTGGTCACCGAAAACTTTCCGTTGTCGTTGTCATCAGTGCCGGAGAGCAGCCCCTCCAGTGTGAAAAATCGCCCGGTTAGAAGCATGTTCGTGCCCTTGCAGCAGCCTTTTCCCACTGAAGTAATAGCGGCAGAGATGGAACCTTCTATGCTGAACGTGTTGCAGAATGTCATCTGATGCCGCATGGCTGGATTATATGGTAATCAAACCAGGATTCTAGCCGGCGTAAATGAAAATCGGCCAGCCGGTGAATTCCACGGCCGCTATCTTGAGAAGGGTGAGTCCTGGTCACCGGAAACGTTCCGTTGTGGTTGTCACCAGGGCCGGAGAGCAGCCCCTGCAGTGTGGAATATTGCCCGGTTAGAAGCATGTTCTTGCCGTTGCCGCAGCCTTTCCCAATGAAGTAAAAGCGGCACGGATGGGACCTTCTATGCTGAACGTTTTGCAGAATGTCATGTGGTGCCGCATGGATGGATTATATGGGTAATCAAAACAGGATTCTATCCGGTTGAAATAAAAATCGGCCAGGCGGTGAATTCTACGTCCGCTATCTTGAGGAGGGTGAGTCCTGGTCACCGAAGACTTTCCGTTGTCGTTGTCATCAGTGCCGGAGAGCAGCCCCTGCAGTGTGAAAAATCGCCCGGTTAGAAGCTTGTTCGTGCCCTTGCCGCTGCTTTTCCCACTGAAGTAAAAGCGGCACAGATGATACCTTCTTTGCTGAACGTTTTGTAGAATGTCATGTGGTGCCGCATGGATGGATTACATGGGTAATCAAACCAGGATTCTAGCAGGTTGAAATGAAAATCGGCCAGGCGATGAATTCTAAGTCCGTTATCTTGAGGAGGGTGAGTCCTGGTCACCGAAGACTTTCCGTTGTCGTTGTCATCATTGCCGGAGAGCAGCCCCTGCAGTGTGAAAAATCGCCCGGTTAGAAGCATGTTCGTGCCCTTGCCGCTGCTTTTCCCACTGAAGTAAAAGCGGCACAGATGGTACCTTCTATGCTGAACGTCTTGCAGAATGTCATGTGGTGCCGCATGGATGGAATATATGGGTAATCAAACAAGGATTCTAGCCGGCTGAAATAAAAATCGGCCAGCCGGTGAATCCTAAGTCCGCAATCTTGAGGAGGGTGAGTCCAGGTCCCCGAAGACTTTCCGTTGTCGTTGTCATTAGTGCCGGAGAGCAGCCTCTGCAGTGTGAAAAATCGCCCGGTTAGAAGCATGTTCGTGCCCTTGCCGCTGCTTTTCCCTCTGAAGTAAAAGCGGCAGAGATGGGACCTTCTATGCTGAACGTCTTGCAGAATGTCATGTTATGCCGCATGGCTGGATTATATGGGTAATCAAACCAGGATTCTAGCCGGCTGAAATGAAAATCGGCCAGCCGGTGAATTCCACGGCCGCTATCTTGAGGAGGGTGAGTCCTGGTCACCGAAAACGTTCCGTTGTCGTTGTCACCAGTGCCGGAGAGCAGCCCCTGCAGTGTGGAATATTGCCCGGTTAGAAGCATGTTCGTGCCGTTGCCGCAGCCTTTCCCACTGAAGTAAAAGCGGCAGAGATGGGGCCTTCTATGCTGAACGTCTTGCAGAATGTCCTGTGATGCCGCATGGATGGATTACATGGGTAATCAAACCAGGATTCTAGAAGGTTGAAATGAAAATCGGCCAGGCGGTGGATACTAAGTCCGTTATCTTGAGGAGGGTGAGTCCTGGTCACCGAAAACTTTCCGTTGTCGTTGTCATCATTGCCGGAAAGCAGCCCCTGCCGTGTGAAAAATCGCCCGGTTAGAAGCATGTTCGTGCCCTTGCCGCTGCTTTTCCCACTGAAGTAAAAGCGGCACAGATGGTACCTTCTATGCTGAACGTTTTGCAGAATATCACGTGGTGCCGCTTGGATGGATTATATTTGTAATCAAACCAGGATTCTATCCGGTTGAAATGAAAACCGGCCAGGCGGTGAATTCTACGTCCGCTATCTTGAGGAGGGTTAGTCCTGGTCACCGAAGACTTTCCGTTGTCGTTGTCATCAGTGCCGGAGAGCAGCCCCTGCAGTGTGAAAAATCGCCCGGTTAGAAGCTTGTTCGTGCCCTTGCCGCTGCTTTTCCCACTGAAGTAAAAGCGGCACAGATGATACCTTCTTTGCTGAACGTTTTGTAGAATGTCATGTGGTGCCGCATGGATGGATTACATGGGTAATCAAACCAGGATTCTAGCAGGTTGAAATGAAAATCGGCCAGGCGATGAATTCTAAGTCCGTTATCTTGAGGAGGGTGAGTCCTGGTCACCGAAGACTTTCCGTTGTCGTTGTCATCATTGCCGGAGAGCAGCCCCTGCAGTGTGAAAAATCGCCCGGTTAGAAGCATGTTCGTGCCCTTGCTGCTGCTTTTCCCACTGAAGTAAAAGCGGCACAGATGGTACCTTCTATGCTGAACGTCTTGCAGAATGTCATGTGGTGCCGCATGGATGGAATATATGGGTAATCAAACAAGGATTCTAGCCGGCTGAAATGAAAATCGGCCAGCCGGTGAATTTTAAGTCCGCAATCTTGAGGAGGGTGAGTCCAGGTCCCCGAAGACTTTCCGTTGTGGTTGTCATCAGTGCCGGAGAGCAGCCTCTGCAGTGTGAAAAATCGCCCGGTTAGAAGCATGTTCGTGCCCTTGCCGCTGCTTTTCCCACTGAAGTAAAAGCGGCAGAGATGGGACCTTCTATGCTGAACGTCTTGCAGAATGTCATGTGATGCCGCATGGCTGGATTATATGGGTAATCAAACCAGGGTTCTAACCGGCTGAAATGAAAATCGGCCAGCCGGTGAATTCCACGCCCGCTATCTTGAGGAGGGTGAGTCCTGGTCACCGAAAACGTTCCGTTGTCGTTGTCACCAGTGCCGGAGAGCAGCCCCTGCAGTGTGAAAAATTGCTCGGTTAGAAGCATGTTCGTGCCGTTGCGGCAGCCTTTCCCACTGAAGTCAAAGCGGCAGAGATGGGACCTTCTATGCTGAACGTCTTGCAGATTGTCATGTGATGCCGCATGGCTGGAATATATGGGTAATCAAACCAGGATTCTAGAAGGTTGAAATGAAAATCGGCCAGGCGGTGGATACTAAGTCCGTAATCTTGAGGAGGGTGAGTCCTGGTCACCGAAAACTTTCCGTTGTCGTTGTCATCATTGCCGGAAAGCAGCCCCTGCCGTGTGAAAAATCGCCCGGTTAGAAGCATGTTCGTGCCCTTGCCGCTGCTTTTCCCACTGAAGTAAAAGCGGCACAGATGGTACCTTCTATGCTGAACGTTTTGCAGAATATCACGTGGTGCCGCATGGATGGATTATATGGGTAATCAAACCAGGATTCTATTCGGTTGAAATGAAAACCGGGCCGGCGGTGAATTCTACGTCCGCTATCTTGAGGAGGGTGAGTCCTGGTCACCGAAGACTTTCCGTTGTCGTTGTCATCATTGCCGGAGAGCAGCCCCTGCAGTGTGAAAAATCGCCCGGTTAGAAGCATGTTCGTGCCCTTGCTGCTGCTTTTCCCACTGAAGTAAAAGCGGCACAGATGGTACCTTCTATGCTGAACGTCTTGCAGAATGTCATGTGGTGCCGCATGGATGGAATATATGGGTAATCAAACAAGGATTCTAGCCGGCTGAAATGAAAATCGGCCAGCCGGTGAATTTTAAGTCCGCAATCTTGAGGAGGGTGAGTCCAGGTCCCCGAAGACTTTCCGTTGTGGTTGTCATCAGTGCCGGAGAGCAGCCTCTGCAGTGTGAAAAATCGCCCGGTTAGAAGCATGTTCGTGCCCTTGCCGCTGCTTTTCCCACTGAAGTAAAAGTGGCAGAGATGGGACCTTCTATGCTGAACGTCTTGCAGAATGTCATGTGATGCCGCATGGCTGGATTATATGGGTAATCAAACCAGGATTCTAACCGGCTGAAATGAAAATCGGCCAGCCGGTGAATTCCACGCCCGCTATCTTGAGGAGGGTGAGTCCTGGTCACCGAAAACGTTCCGTTGTCGTTGTCACCAGTGCCGGAGAGCAGCCCCTGCAGTGTGAAAAATTGCTCGGTTAGAAGCATGTTCGTGCCGTTGCGGCAGCCTTTCCCACTGAAGTCAAAGCGGCAGAGATGGGACCTTCTATGCTGAACGTCTTGCAGATTGTCATGTGATGCCGCATGGCTGGAATATATGGGTAATCAAACCAGGATTCTAGAAGGTTGAAATGAAAATCGGCCAGGCGGTGGATACTAAGTCCGTAATCTTGAGGAGGGTGAGTCCTGGTCACCGAAAACTTTCCGTTGTCGTTGTCATCATTGCCGGAAAGCAGCCCCTGCCGTGTGAAAAATCGCCCGGTTAGAAGCATGTTCGTGCCCTTGCCGCTGCTTTTCCCACTGAAGTAAAAGCGGCACAGATGGTACCTTCTATGCTGAACGTTTTGCAGAATATCACGTGGTGCCGCATGGATGGATTATATGGGTAATCAAACCAGGATTCTATTCGGTTGAAATGAAAACCGGCCAGGCGGTGAATTCTACGTCCGCTATCTTGAGGAGGGTGAGTCCTGGTCACCGATGACTTTCCGTTGTCGTTGTCATCAGTGCCGGAGAGCAGCCCCTGCAGTGTGAAAAATCGCCCGGTTAGAAGCTTGTTCGTGCCCTTGCCGCTGCTTTTCCCACTGAAGTAAAAGCGGCACAGATGATACCTTCTTTGCTGAAAGTTTTGCAGAATGTCATGTGGTGCCGCATGGATGGATTACATGGTTAATCAAACCAGGATTCTAGCAGGTTGAAATGAAAATCGGCCAGGCAGTGGATTCTAAGTCCGTTATCTTGAGGAGGGTGTGTCCTGGTCACCGAAACATTTCCGTTCTCGTTGTCATCAGTGCCGGAGAGCAGCCCCTGCAGTGTGAAAAATCGCCCGGTTAGAACCATGTTCGTGCCCTTGGAGCAGCCTTTTCCCACTGAAGTAAAAGCGGCAGAGATGGGACCTTCTATGCTGACCGTGTTGCAGAATGTCATCTGATGCCGCATGGCTGGATTATATTTGTAATCAAACCAGGATTCTAGCCGGCATAAATGAAAATCTGCCAGCCGGTGAATTCCAAGGCCGCTATCTTGAGGAGCGTGAGTCCTGGTCACCGAAAACGTTCCGTTGTCGTTGTCACCAGTGCCGGAGAGCAGCCCCTGCAGTGTGGAATATTGACCGGTTAGAAGCATGTTCATGCCGTTGCTGCAGCCTTTCCCACTGAAGTAAAAGCGGCAGAGATGGGGCCTTCTATGCTGAACGTCTTGCAGAATGTCATGTGATGCCGCATGCCTGGAATATATGGGTAACCAAACCAGGATTCTAGCAGGATGAAATGAATATCGGCCAGGCGGTGAATTCTACATCCGCTATCTTGAGGAGGGTGAGTCCTGGTCACCGAAGACTTTCCGTTGTCGTTGTCACCAGTGCCGGAGAGCAGCCCCTGCAGTGTGAAAAATTGCCTGGTTAGAAGCATGTTCGTGCCGTTGCCGCAGCCTCTCCCACTGAAGTAAAAGCGGCAGAGATGGGACCGTCTATGCTGACCGTCTTGCAGAATGTCATGTGATGCCGCATGGCTGGAATATATGGGTAACCAAACCAGGATTCTAGCAGGATGAAATGAATATCGGCCAGGCGGTGAATTCTACATCCGCTATCTTGAGGAGGGTAAGTCCTGGTCACCGAAGACTTTCCGTTGTCGTTGTCATCAGTGCCGGAGAGCAGCCCCTGCAGTGTGAAAAATTGCCCAGTTAGAAGCATGTTCGTGTCCTTGCCGCAGCCTTTTCCCACTGAAGTAAAAGCGGCAGAGATGGGACCTTCTATGCTGAACGTGTTGCAGAATGTCATGTGATGCCGCATGGCTGGATTATATGGGTAATCAAACCAGGATTCTAGCCGGCTGAAATGAAAATCGGCCAGCCGGTGAATTCCACGGCCGCTATCTTGAGGAGGGTGAGTCCTGGTCACCGAAAACGTTCCGTTGTAGTTGTCACCAGTGCCGGAGAGCAGCCCCTGCAGTGTGGAATATTGCCCGGTTAGAAGCATGTTCTTGCCGTTGCCGCAGCCTTTCCCACTGAAGTAAAAGTGGCAGAGATGGGGCCTTCTATGCTGAACGTCTTGCAGAATGTCATGTGATGCCGCATGGCTGGAATATATGGGTAATCAAACCAGGATTCTAGCAGGTTGAAATGAAAATCGGCCCGGCGGTGAATTCTAAGTCCGTTAACTTGATGAGGGTGAGTCCTGGTCACAGAAAACTTTCAGTTGTCGTTGTCACCAGTGCCGGAGAGCAGCCCCTGCACTGTGAAAAATTGCTCGGTTAGAAGCATGTTCGTGCCGTTGCCGCTGCTTTTCCCACTGAAGTAAAAGCGGCACAGATGGTACCTTCTATGCTGATCGTTTTGCAGAATATCATGTGGTGCCGCATGGATGGATTATATGAGTAATCAAACCAGGATTCTATCCGGTTGAAATGAAAACCGGCCAGGCGGTTAATTCTACGTCCGCTATCTTGAGGAGGGTGAGTCCTGGTCACCGAAGACTTTCCGTTGTCGTTGTCATCAGTGCCGGAGAGCAGCCCCTGCAGTGTGAAAAATTGCCTGGTTAGAAGCATGTTCGTGCCGTTGCCGCAGCCTCTCCCACTGAAGTAAAAGCGGCAGAGATGGGACCGTCTATGCTGACCGTCTTGCAGAATGTCATGTGATGCCGCATGGCTGGAATATATGGGTAGTCAAACCAAAATTCTAGCCGGCTGAAATGAAAATCGGCCAGGCGGTGGATTCTAAGTCCGTTATCTTGAGGAGGGTGAGTCCTGGTCACCGAAAACTTTCCGTTGTCGTTGTCATCAGTGCCGGAGAGCAGCCCCTGCAGTGTGAAAAATTGCCCGGTTAGAAGCATGTTCGTGTCCTTGCCGCAGCCTTTTCCCACTGAAGAAAAAGCGGCAGAGATGGGACCTTCTATGCTGAACGTGTTGCAGAATGTCATGTGATGCCGCATGGCTGGATTATATGGGTAATCAAACCAGGATTCTAGCCGGCTGAAATGAAAATCGGCCAGCTGGTGAATTCCACGGCCGCTATCTTGAGGAGGGTGAGTCCTGGTCACCGAAAACGTTCCGTTGTCGTTGTCACCAGTGCCGGAGAGCAGCCCCTGCAGTGTGAAAAATTGCTCGGTTAGAAGCATGTTCGTGCCGTTGCGGCAGCCTTTCCCACTGAAGTCAAAGCGGCAGAGATGGGACCTTCTATGCTGAACGTCTTGCAGATTGTCATGTGATGCCGCATGGCTGGAATATATGGGTAATCAAACCAGGATTCTAGAAGGTTGAAATGAAAATCGGCCAGGCGGTGGATACTAAGTCCGTAATCTTGAGGAGGGTGAGTCCTGGTCACCGAAAACTTTCCGTTGTCGTTGTCATCATTGCCGGAAAGCAGCCCCTGCCGTGTGAAAAATCGCCCGGTTAGAAGCATGTTCGTGCCCTTGCCGCTGCTTTTCCCACTGAAGTAAAAGCGGCACAGATGGTACCTTCTATGCTGAACGTTTTGCAGAATATCACGTGGTGCTGCATGGATGGATTATATGGGTAATCAAACCAGGATTCTATTCGGTTGAAATGAAAACCGGGCCGGCGGTGAATTCTACGTCCGCTATCTTGAGGAGGGTGAGTCCTGGTCACCGAAGACTTTCCGTTGTCGTTGTCATCATTGCCGGAGAGCAGCCCCTGCAGTGTGAAAAATCGCCCGGTTAGAAGCATGTTCGTGCCCTTGCTGCTGCTTTTCCCACTGAAGTAAAAGCGGCACAGATGGTACCTTCTATGCTGAACGTCTTGCAGAATGTCATGTGGTGCCGCATGGATGGAATATATGGGTAATCAAACAAGGATTCTAGCCGGCTGAAATGAAAATCGGCCAGCCGGTGAATTTTAAGTCCGCAATCTTGAGGAGGGTGAGTCCAGGTCCCCGAAGACTTTCCGTTGTGGTTGTCATCAGTGCCGGAGAGCAGCCTCTGCAGTGTGAAAAATCGCCCGGTTAGAAGCATGTTCGTGCCCTTGCCGCTGCTTTTCCCACTGAAGTAAAAGCGGCAGAGATGGGACCTTCTATGCTGAACGTCTTGCAGAATGTCATGTGATGCCGCATGGCTGGATTATATGGGTAATCAAACCAGGATTCTAACCGGCTGAAATGAAAATCGGCCAGCCGGTGAATTCCACGCCCGCTATCTTGAGGAGGGTGAGTCCTGGTCACCGAAAACGTTCCGTTGTCGTTGTCACCAGTGCCGGAGAGCAGCCCCTGCAGTGTGAAAAATTGCTCGGTTAGAAGCATGTTCGTGCCGTTGCGGCAGCCTTTCCCACTGAAGTCAAAGCGGCAGAGATGGGACCTTCTATGCTGAACGTCTTGCAGATTGTCATGTGATGCCGCATGGCTGGAATATATGGGTAATCAAACCAGGATTCTAGAAGGTTGAAATGAAAATCGGCCAGGCGGTGGATACTAAGTCCGTAATCTTGAGGAGGGTGAGTCCTGGTCACCGAAAACTTTCCGTTGTCGTTGTCATCATTGCCGGAAAGCAGCCCCTGCCGTGTGAAAAATCGCCCGGTTAGAAGCATGTTCGTGCCCTTGCCGCTGCTTTTCCCACTGAAGTAAAAGCGGCACAGATGGTACCTTCTATGCTGAACGTTTTGCAGAATATCACGTGGTGCCGCATGGATGGATTATATGGGTAATCAAACCAGGATTCTATTCGGTTGAAATGAAAACCGGCCAGGCGGTTAATTCTACGTCCGCTATCTTGAGGAGGGTGAGTCCTGGTCACCGAAGACTTTCCGTTGTCGTTGTCATCAGTGCCGGAGAGCAGCCCCTGCAGTGTGAAAAATCGCCCGGTTAGAAGCTTGTTCCTGCCATTGCCGCTGCTTTTCCCACTGAAGTAAAAGCGGCACAGATGGTACCTTCTTTGCTGAACGTTTTGCAGAATGTCAGGTGGTGCCGCATGGATGGATTATATGGGTAATCAAACCAGGATTCTAATCGGTTGAAATGAAAATCGGCCAGGCGGTGAATTCTACGTCCGCTATCTTGAGGACGGTGTGTTCTGGTCACCGAAAACTTTCCGTTGTCGTTGTCATCAGTGCCGGAGAGCAGCCCCTGCAGTGTGAAAAATCGCCCGGTTAGAAGCATGTTCGTGCCCTTGCAGCAGCCTTTTCCCACTGAAGTAATAGCGGCAGAGATGGGACCTTCTATGCTGAACGTGTTGCAGAATGTCATCTGATGCCGCATGGCTGGATTATATTTGTAATCAAACCAGGATTCTAGCCGGCATAAATGAAAATCTGCCAGCCGGTGAATTCCAAGGCCGCTATCTTGAGGAGCGTGAGTCCTGGTCACCGAAAACGTTCCGTTGTCGTTGTCACCAGTGCCGGAGAGCAGCCCCTGCAGTGTGGAATATTGACCGGTTAGAAGCATGTTCATGCCGTTGCTGCAGCCTTTCCCACTGAAGTAAAAGCGGCAGAGATGGGGCCTTCTATGCTGAACGTCTTGCAGAATGTCATGTGATGCCGCATGCCTGGAATATATGGGTAACCAAACCAGGATTCTAGCAGGATGAAATGAATATCGGCCAGGCGGTGAATTCTACATCCGCTATCTTGAGGAGGGTGAGTCCTGGTCACCGAAGACTTTCCGTTGTCGTTGTCACCAGTGCCGGAGAGCAGCCCCTGCAGTGTGAAAAATTGCCTGGTTAGAAGCATGTTCGTGCCGTTGCCGCAGCCTCTCCCACTGAAGTAAAAGCGGCAGAGATGGGACCGTCTATGCTGACCGTCTTGCAGAATGTCATGTGATGCCGCATGGCTGGAATATATGGGTAGTCAAACCAAAATTCTAGCCGGCTGAAATGAAAATCGGCCAGGCGGTGGATTCTAAGTCCGTTATCTTGAGGAGGGTGAGTCCTGGTCACCGAAAACTTTCCGTTGTCGTTGTCATCAGTGCCGGAGAGCAGCCCCTGCAGTGTGAAAAATTGCCCAGTTAGAAGCATGTTCGTGTCCTTGCCGCAGCCTTTTCCCACTGAAGTAAAAGCGGCAGAGATGGGACCTTCTATGCTGAACGTGTTGCAGAATGTCATGTGATGCCGCATGGCTGGATTATATGGGTAATCAAACCAGGATTCTAGCCGGCTGAAATGAAAATCGGCCAGCCGGTGAATTCCACGGCCGCTATCTTGAGGAGGGTGAGTCCTGGTCACCGAAAACGTTCCGTTGTAGTTGTCACCAGTGCCGGAGAGCAGCCCCTGCAGTGTGGAATATTGCCCGGTTAGAAGCATGTTCTTGCCGTTGCCGCAGCCTTTCCCACTGAAGTAAAAGTGGCAGAGATGGGGCCTTCTATGCTGAACGTCTTGCAGAATGTCATGTGATGCCGCATGGCTGGAATATATGGGTAATCAAACCAGGATTCTAGCAGGTTGAAATGAAAATCGGCCCGGCGGTGAATTCTAAGTCCGTTAACTTGATGAGGGTGAGTCCTGGTCACAGAAAACTTTCAGTTGTCGTTGTCACCAGTGCCGGAGAGCAGCCCCTGCACTGTGAAAAATTGCTCGGTTAGAAGCATGTTCGTGCCGTTGCCGCAGCCTTTCCCACTGAAGTCAAAGCGGCAGAGATGGGACCTTCTATGCTGAACGTCTTGCAGAATGTCATGTGATGCCGCATGGCTGGATTATATGGGTAATCAAACCAGGATTCTAGCCGGCTCAAATGAAAATCGGCCAGGCGATGAGTTCTAAGTCCGTTATCTTGAGGAGGGTGAGTCCTGGTCACCGAAGACTTTCCGTTGTCGTTGTCATCATTGCCGGAAAGCATTCTGCCGTGTGAAAAATCGCCCGGTTAGAAGCATGTTCGTGCCCTTGCCGCTGCTTTTCCCACTGAAGTAAAAGCGGCACAGATGGTACCTTCTATGCTGAACGTTTTGCAGAATATCATGTGGTGCCGCATGGATGGATTATATGGGTAATCAAACCAGGATTCTATCCGGTTGAAATGAAAACCGGCCAGGCGGTTAATTCTACGTCCGCTATCTTGAGGAGGGTGAGTCCTGGTCACCGAAGACTTTCCGTTGTCGTTGTCATCAGTGCCGGAGAGCAGCCCCTGCAGTGTGAAAAATTGCCTGGTTAGAAGCATGTTCGTGCCGTTGCCGCAGCCTCTCCCACTGAAGTAAAAGCGGCAGAGATGGGACCGTCTATGCTGACCGTCTTGCAGAATGTCATGTGATGCCGCATGGCTGGAATATATGGGTAGTCAAACCAAAATTCTAGCCGGCTGAAATGAAAATCGGCCAGGCGGTGGATTCTAAGTCCGTTATCTTGAGGAGGGTGAGTCCTGGTCACCGAAAACTTTCCGTTGTCGTTGTCATCAGTGCCGGAGAGCAGCCCCTGCAGTGTGAAAAATTGCCCGGTTAGAAGCATGTTCGTGTCCTTGCCGCAGCCTTTTCCCACTGAAGAAAAAGCGGCAGAGATGGGACCTTCTATGCTGAACGTGTTGCAGAATGTCATGTGATGCCGCATGGCTGGATTATATGGGTAATCAAACCAGGATTCTAGCCGGCTGAAATGAAAATCGGCCAGCCGGTGAATTCCACGGCCGCTATCTTGAGGAGGGTGAGTCCTGGTCACCGAAAACGTTCCGTTGTAGTTGTCACCAGTGCCGGAGAGCAGCCCCTGCAGTGTGGAATATTGCCCGGTTAGAAGCATGTTCTTGCCGTTGCCGCAGCCTTTCCCACTGAAGTAAAAGTGGCAGAGATGGGGCCTTCTATGCTGAACGTCTTGCAGAATGTCATGTGATGCCGCATGGCTGGAATATATGGGTAATCAAACCAGGATTCTAGCAGGTTGAAATGAAAATCGGCCCGGCGGTGAATTCTAAGTCCGTTAACTTGATGAGGGTGAGTCCTGGTCATAGAAAACTTTCAGTTGTCGTTGTCACCAGTGCCGGAGAGCAGCCCCTGCACTGTGAAAAATTGCTCGGTTAGAAGCATGTTCGTGCCGTTGCCGCAGCCTTTCCCACTGAAGTCAAAGCGGCAGAGATGGGACCTTCTATGCTGAACGTCTTGCAGAATGTCATGTGATGCCGCATGGCTGGATTATATGGGCAATCAAACCAGGATTCTAGCCGGCTCAAATGAAAATCGGCCAGGCGATGAGTTCTAAGTCCGTTATCTTGAGGAGGGTGAGTCCTGGTCACCGAAGACTTTCCGTTGTCGTTGTCATCATTGCCGGAAAGCAGCCCTGCCGTGTGAAAAATCGCCCGGTTAGAAGCATGTTCGTGCCCTTGCCGCTGCTTTTCCCACTGAAGTAAAAGCGGCACAGATGGTACCTTCTATGCTGAACGTTTTGCAGAATATCATGTGGTGCCGCATGGATGGATTATATGGGTAATCAAACCAGGATTCTATTCGGTTGAAATGAAAACCGGCCAGGCGGTTAATTCTACGTCCGCTATCTTGAGGAGGGTGAGTCCTGGTCACCGAAGACTTTCCGTTGTCGTTGTCATCAGTGCCGGAGAGCAGCCCCTGCAGTGTGAAAAATCGCCCGGTTAGAAGCTTGTTCCTGCCATTGCCGCTGCTTTTCCCACTGAAGTAAAAGCGGCACAGATGGTACCTTCTTTGCTGAACGTTTTGCAGAATGTCAGGTGGTGCCGCATGGATGGATTATATGGGTAATCAAACCAGGATTCTAATCGGTTGAAATGAAAATCGGCCAGGTGGTGAATTCTACGTCCGCTATCTTGAGGACGGTGTGTTCTGGTCACCGAAAACTTTCCGTTGTCGTTGTCATCAGTGCCGGAGAGCAGCCCCTGCAGTGTGAAAAATCGCCCGGTTAGAAGCATGTTCGTGCCCTTGCAGCAGCCTTTTCCCACTGAAGTAATAGCGGCAGAGATGGGACCTTCTATGCTGAACGTGTTGCAGAATGTCATCTGATGCCGCATGGCTGGATTATATGGTAATCAAACCAGGATTCTAGCCGGCATAAATGAAAATCGGCCAGCCGGTGAATTCCACGGCCGCTATCTTGAGGAGGGTGAGTCCTGGTCACCGAAGACTTTCCGTTGTCGTTGTCATCATTGCCGGAGAGCAGCCCCTGCAGAGTGAAAAATCGCCCGGTTAGAAGCATGTTCTTGGCGTTGCCGCAGCCTTTCCCACTGAAGTAAAAGCGGCACGGATGGGACCTTCTATGCTGAACGTTTTGCAGAATGTCATGTGGTGCCGCATGGATGGATTATATGGGTAATCAAAACAGGATTCTATCCGGTTGAAATAAAAATCGGCCAGGCGGTGAATTCTACGTCCGCTATCTTGAGGAGGGTGAGTCCTGGTCACCAAAGACTTCCCGTTGTCGTTGTCACCAGTGCCGGAGAGCAGCCCCTGCAGTGTGGAATATTGCCCGGTTAGAAGCATGTTCATGCCGTTGCCGCAGCCTTTCCCACGGAAGTAAAAGCGGCAGAGATGGGGCCTTCTATTCTGAACGTCTTGTAGAATGTCATGTGATGCCGCATGGCTGGATTATATGGGTAATCAAACCAGGATTCTAGTCGGCTGAAATGAAAATCGGCCAGCCGGTGAATTCCACGGCCGCTATCTTGTGGAGCGTGAGTCCTGGTCTCCGAAAACGTTCCGTTGTCGTTGTCACCAGGGCAGGAGAGCAGCCCGTGCAGTGTGGAATATTGCCCGGTTCGAAGCATGCTCGTGCTGTTGCCGCAGCCTTTCCCACTGAAGTAAAAGCGGCAGAGATGGGACCTTTTATGCTGAACGTGTAGCTGAATGTCATGTGATGCCGCATGGCTGGATTATATGGGTAATCAAACCAGGATTCTAGCAGGTTGAAATGAAAATCGGCCAGGCGGTGGACTCTAAATCCGTTATCTTGAGGAGGGTGAGTCCTGGTCACCGAAAACTTTCCGTTGTCGTTGTCATCAGTGCCGGAGAGCTGCCCCTGCAGTGTGAAAAATCGCCCGGTTAGAAGCATGTTCGTGCCTTTGCCGCAGCCTTTTCCCACTGAAGTAAAAGCGGCAGAGATGGGACCTTCTATGCTGAACGTGTTGCAGAATGTCATGTGATGCCGCATCGCTGAAATATATGGGTAATCAAACCAGGATTCTAGCCGGCTGAAATGAAAATCGGCGAGCCGGTGAATTCCACGTCCGCTATCTTGAGGAGGGTGAGTCGTGGTCACCGAAAACGTTCCGTTGTCGTTGTCATCAGCGCCGGAGAGCAGCCCCTGCAGTTTGGAATATTGCCAGGTTAGAAGCATGTTCTTGCCGTTGCCGCAGCCTTTCCCACTGAAGTAAAAGCGGCAGAGATGGGGCCTTCTATGCTGAACGTCTTGCAGAATGTCATGTGATGCCGCATGGCTGGAATATACGGGTAATCAAACCAGGATTCTAGCAGGTTGAAATGAAAATCGGCCCGGCGGTGAATTCTAAGTCCGTTAACATGAGGAGGGTGAGTCCTGGTCACCGAAAACTTTCCGTTGTCGTTGTCACCAGTGCCGGAGAGCAGCCCCTGCAGTGTGAAAAATTGCTCGGTTAGAAGCATGTTCGTGCCGTTGCCGCAGCCTTTCCCACTGAAGTCTAAGCGGCAGAGATGGGACCTTCTATGCTGAACGTCTTGCAGAATGCCATGTGATGCCGCATGGCTGGATTATATGGGTAATCAAACCAGGATTCTAGCCGGCTCAAATGAAAATCGGCCAGGCGGTGAATTCTAAGTCCGTTATCTTGAGGAGGGGGAGTCCTGGTCACCGAAGACTTTCCGTTGTCGTTGTCATCATTGCCGGAAAGCAGCCCCTGCAGTGTGAAAAATCGCCCGGTTAGAAGCATGTTGGTGCCCTTGCCGCTGCTTTTTCCACTGAAGTAAAAGTGGCACACATGGTACCTTCTATGCTGAACGTTTTGCAGAATGTCATGTGGTGCCGCATGGATGGATTATATGGGTAATCAAAACAGGATTCTATCCGGTTGAAATGAAAATCGGCCAGGCGGTGAATTCTACGTCCGCTATCTTGAGGAGGGTGATTCCTGGTCACCGAAGACTTTCCGTTGTCGTTGTCACCAGTGCCGGAGAGCAGCCCCTGCAGTGTGAAAAATCGCCCGGTTAGAAGCATGTTCGTGCCCTTGCCGCTGCTTTTCCCACTGAAGTAAAAGCGGCACACATGGCACCTTCTATGCTGAACGTGTTGCAGAATGTCATCTGATGCCGCATGGCTGGATTATATGGGTAATCAAACCAGTATTCTAGCCGGCATAAATGAAAATCCGCCAGCCGGTGAATTCCACGGCCGCTATCTTGAGCAGGACTTGTCGGGCTAGTTGGTTGATCATAATGCAAAAAAGACGAACTGCGCAACAAGAACACGGACGAAAGGGAGGCAGACTGCGTTAGTGTGTGTCTGCCTCCCTTTCGTCCGTGTTCTTGTTGCGCAGTTCGTCTTTTTTGCTATCTTGAGGAGCGTGAGTCCTGGTCGCCGAAAACGTTCCGTTGTCGTTGTCACCAGTGCCGGAGAGCAGCCCCTGCAGTGTGGAATATTGCCCGGTTAGAAGCATGTTCATGCCGTTGCCGCAGCCTTTCCCACTGAAGTAAAAGCGGCAGAGATGGGGCCTTCTATGCTGAACGTCTTGCAGAATGTCATGTGATGCCGCATGCCTGGAATATATGGGTAATCAAACCAGGATTCTAGCAGGTTGAAATGAAAATCGGCCAGGCGGTGAATTCTACATCTGCTATCTTGAGGAGGGTGAGTCCTGGTTACCGAAGACTTTCCGTTGCCGTTGTCACCAGTGCCGGAGAGCAGCCCCTGCAGTGTGAAAAATCGCCCGGTTAGAAGCATGTTCGTGCCCTTGCCGCAGCCTTTTCCCACTGAAGTCAAAGGGGCAGAGATGGGACCTTCTATGCTGAACGTGTTGCAGAATGTCATGTGATGCCGCATGGCTGGATTATATGGTTAATCAAACCAGGATTCTAGTCGGCTGAAATGAAAATCGGCCAGCCGGTGAATTCCACGGCCGTTATCTTGTGGAGCGTGAGTCCTGGTCACCGAAAACGTTCCGTTGTCGTTGTCACCAGTGCAGGAGAGCAGCCCCTGCTGTGTAGAATATTGCCCGGTTAGAAGCATGTTCGTTCTGTTGCCGCAGCCTTTTCCCACTGAAGTCAAAGCGGCAGAGATGGGACCTTCTATGCTGAACGTGTTGCAGAATGTCATGTGATGCCGCATGGCTGGATTATATGGTTAATCAAACCAGGATTCTAGTCGGCTGAAATGAAAATCGGCCAGCCGGTGAATTCCACGGCCGTTATCTTGTGGAGCGTGAGTCCTGGTCACCGAAAACGTTCCGCTGTCGTTGTCACCAGTGCAGGAGAGCAGCCCCTGCTGTGTAGAATATTGCCCGGTTAGAAGCATGTTCGTTCTGTTGCCGCAGCATTTCCCACTGAAGTAAAAGCGGCAGAGATGGGACCTTTTATGCTGATTGTGTAGCAGAATGTCGTGTGATGCCGCATGGCTGGAATATATTTGTAATCAAACCAGGATTCTAGCCGGCTCCAATAAAAATCGGCCAGGCGGTGAATTCTAAGTACGTTATGTTGAGGAGGGTGAGTCCTGGTCACCGAAGACTTTCCGTTGTCGTTGTCATCACTGCCGGAGAGCAGCCCCTGCAGTGTGAAAAATCGCCCGGTTAGAAGCATGTTCTTGCCGTTGCCGCAGCCTTTCCCACTGAAGTAAAAGCGGCACGGATGGGACCTTCTATGCTGAACGTTTTGCAGAATGTCATGTGGTGCCGCATGGATGGATTCTATGGGTAATCAAAACAGGATTCTATCCGGTTGAAATAAAAATCGGCCAGGCGGTGAATTCTACGTCCGCTATCTTGAGGAGGGTGAGTCCTGGTCACCAAAGACTTCCCGTTGTCGTTGTCACCAGTGCCGGAGAGCAGCCCCTGCAGTGTGGAATATTGCCCGGTTAGAAGCATGTTCATGCCGTTGCCGCAGCCTTTCCCACGGAAGTAAAAGCGGCAGAGATGGGGCCTTCTATTCTGAACGTCTTGTAGAATGTCATGTGATGCCGCATGGCTGGATTATATGGGTAATCAAACCAGGATTCTAGTCGGCTGAAATGAAAATCGGCCAGCCGGTGAATTCCACGGCCGCTATCTTGTGGAGCGTGAGTCCTGGTCTCCGAAAACGTTCCGTTGTCGTTGTCACCAGGGCAGGAGAGCAGCCCGTGCAGTGTGGAATATTGCCCGGTTCGAAGCATGCTCGTGCTGTTGCCGCAGCCTTTCCCACTGAAGTAAAAGCGGCAGAGATGGGACCTTTTATGCTGAACATGTAGCTGAATGTCATGTGATGCCGCATGGCTGGATTATATGGGTAATCAAACCAGGATTCTAGCAGGTTGAAATGAAAATTGGCCAGGCGGTGGACTCTAAATCCGTTATCTTGAGGAGGGTGAGTCCTGGTCACCGAAAACTTTCCGTTGTCGTTGTCATCAGTGCCGGAGAGCTGCCCCTGCAGTGTGAAAAATCGCCCGGTTAGAAGCATGTTCGTGCCTTTGCCGCAGCCTTTTCCCACTGAAGTAAAAGCGGCAGAGATGGGACCTTCTATGCTGAACGTGTTGCAGAATGTCATGTGATGCCGCATGGCTGGAATATATGGGTAATCAAACCTGGATTCTAGCCGGCTGAAATGAAAATCGGCGAGCCGGTGAATTCCACGTCCGCTATCTTGAGGAGGGTGAGTCGTGGTCACCGAAAACGTTCCGTTGTCGTTGTCATCAGCGCCGGAGAGCAGCCCCTGCAGTTTGGAATATTGCCAGGTTAGGAGCATGTTCTTGCCGTTGCCGCAGCATTTCCCACTGAAGTAAAAGCGGCAGAGATGGGGCCTTCTATGCTGAACGTCTTGCAGAATGTCATGTGATGCCGCATGGCTGGAATATACGGGTAATCAAACCAGGATTCTAGCAGGTTGAAGTGAAAATCGGCCCGGCGGTGAATTCTAAGTCCGTTAACATGAGGAGGGTGAGTCCTGGTCACCGAAAACTTTCCGTTGTCGTTGTCACCAGTGCCGGAGAGCAGCCCCTGCAGTGTGAAAAATTGCTCGGTTAGAAGCATGTTCGTGCCGTTGCCGCAGCCTTTCCCACTGAAGTCAAAGCGGCAGAGATGGGACCTTCTATGCTGAACGTCTTGCAGAATGCCATGTGATGCCGCATGGCTGGATTATATGGGTAATCAAACCAGGATTCTAGCCGGCTCAAATGAAAATCGGCCAGGCGGTGAATTCTAAGTCCGTTATCTTGAGGAGGGTGAGTCCTGGTCACCGAAGACTTTCCGTTGTCGTTGTCATCATTGCCGGAAAGCAGCCCCTGCAGTGTGAAAAATCGCCCGGTTAGAAGCATGTTGGTGCCCTTGCCGCTGCTTTTTCCACTGAAGTAAAAGTGGCACACATGGTACCTTCTATGCTGAACGTTTTGCAGAATGTCATGTGGTGCCGCATGGATGGATTATATGGGTAATCAAAACAGGATTCTATCCGGTTGAAATGAAAATCGGCCAGGCGGTGAATTCTACGTCCGCTATCTTGAGGAGGGTGATTCCTGGTCACCAAAGACTTTCCGTTGTCGTTGTCACCAGTGCCGGAGAGCAGCCCCTGCAGTGTGAAAAATCGCCCGGTTAGAAGCATGTTCGTGCCCTTGCCGCTGCTTTTCCCACTGAAGTAAAAGCGGCACACATGGCACCTTCTATGCTGAACGTGTTGCAGAATGTCATCTGATGCCGCATGGCTGGATTATATGGGTAATCAAACCAGTATTCTAGCCGGCATAAATGAAAATCCGCCAGCCGGTGAATTCCACGGCCGCTATCTTGAGGAGCGTGAGTCCTGGTCGCCGAAAACGTTCCGTTGTCGTTGTCACCAGTGCCGGAGAGCAGCCCCTGCAGTGTGGAATATTGCCCGGTTAGAAGCATGTTCATGCCGTTGCCGCAGCCTTTCCCACTGAAGTAAAAGCGGCAGAGATGGGGCCTTCTATGCTGAACGTCTTGCAGAATGTCATGTGATGCCGCATGCCTGGAATATATGGGTAATCAAACCAGGATTCTAGCAGGTTGAAATGAAAATCGGCCAGGCGGTGAATTCTACATCTGCTATCTTGAGGAGGGTGAGTCCTGGTCACCGAAGACTTTCCGTTGCCGTTGTCACCAGTGCCGGAGAGCAGCCCCTGCAGTGTGAAAAATCGCCCGGTTAGAAGCATGTTCGTGCCCTTGCCGCAGCCTTTTCCCACTGAAGTCAAAGCGGCAGAGATGGGACCTTCTATGCTGAACGTGTTGCAGAATGTCATGTGATGCCGCATGGCTGGATTATATGGTTAATCAAACCAGGATTCTAGTCGGCTGAAATGAAAATCGGCCAGCCGGTGAATTCCACGGCCGTTATCTTGTGGAGCGTGAGTCCTGGTCACCGAAAACGTTCCGTTGTCGTTGTCACCAGTGCAGGAGAGCAGCCCCTGCTGTGTAGAATATTGCCCGGTTAGAAGCATGTTCGTTCTGTTGCCGCAGCATTTCCCACTGAAGTAAAAGCGGCAGAGATGGGACCTTTTATGCTGAATGTGTAGCAGAATGTCGTGTGATGCCGCATGGCTGGAATATATGGGTAATCAAACCAGGATTCTAGCCGGCTCCAATAAAAATCGGCCAGGCGGTGAATTCTAAGTACGTTATGTTGAGGAGGGTGAGTCCTGGTCACCGAAGACTTTCCGTTGTCGTTGTCATCATTGCCGGAGAGCAGTCCCTGCAGTGTGAAAAATCGCCCGGCTAGAAGCATGTTCGTGCCCTTGCCGCTGCTTTTCCCACCGAAGTAAAAGCGGCACAGATGGTACCTTCTATGCTGAACGTCTTGCAGAATGTCATGTGATGCCGCATGGCTGGATTATATGGGTAATCAAACCAGGATTCTATCCGGTTGAAACGAAAATCGGCCAGGCGGTGAATTCTACGTCCGCTACCTTGAGGAGGGTGAGTCCTGGTCACCGAAGACTTTCCATTGTCGTTGTCACCAGTGCCGGAGAGCAGCCCCTGCAGTGTGAAAAATTGCATGGTTAGAAGCATGTTCCTGCCCTTGCCGCTGCTTTTCCCACTGAAGTAAAAGCGGCACAGATGGTACCTTCTATGCTGAACGTTTTGCAGAATGTCATGTGGTGCCGCATGGATGGATTATATGGGTAATCAAACCAGGATTCTATCCGGTTGAAATGAAAATCGGCCAGGCGGTGAATTCTACGTCCGCTATCTTGAGGAGGGTGAGTCCTGGTCACCGAAGACTTTCCGTTGTCGTTGTCACCAGTGCCGGAGAGCTGCCCCTGCAGTGTGAAAAATTGCCTGGTTAGAAGCATGTTCGAGCCGTTGCCGCAGCCTCTCCCACTGAAGTAAAAGTGGCAGAGATGGGGCCTTCTATGCTGAACGTGTTGCAGAATGTCATGTGATGCCGCATGGCTGGATTATATGGGTAATCAAACCAGGATTCTAGTCGGCTGAAATGAAAATCGGCCAGCCGGTGAATTCCACGGGCGCGATCTTGTGGAGGGTGAGTCCTGGTCACCGAAAACGTTCCGTTGTCGTTGTCACCTGTGCAGGAGAGCTGCCCCTGTGTGTTTAATATTGCCCGGTTAGAAGCATGTTCGTGCTGGGTCCGCAGCCTTTCCCACTGAAGTAAAAGCGGCAGAGATGGGACCTTCTATGCTGAACGTGTAGCAGAATGTCATGTGATGCCGCATGGCTGGATTATATGGGTAATCAAACCAAGATTCTAGCAGGTTGAAATGAAAATCGGCCAGGCGGTGAATTCTAAGTCCGTTATCTTGAGGAGGGTGTGTCCTGGTCACCGAAAACTTTCCGTTCGCGTTTTCATCAGTGCCGGAGAGCAGCCCCTGCAGTGTGAAAAATCGCCAGGTTAGAAGCATGTTCGTGCCCTTGCCGCAGCCTTTTCCCACTGAAGTAAAAGCGGCAGAGATGGGACCTTCTATGCTGAACGTGTAGCAGAATGTCATGTGATGCCGAATGGCTGGATTATATGGGTAATCAAACCAGGATTCTAGCAGGTTGAAATGAAAATCGGCCAGGCGGTGGATTCTAAGTCCGTTATCTTGAGGAGGGTGAGTCCTGGTCACCGAAAACTTTCCGTTGTCGTTGTCATCAGTGCTGGAGAGAAGCCCCTGCAGTGTGAAAAATCGCCCGGTTAGAAGCATGTTCGTGCCCTTGCCGCAGCCTTTTCCCACTGAAGTAAAAGCGGCAGAGATGGGACCTTCTATGCTGAACGTGTTGCAGAATGTCATGTGATGCTGCATGGCTGGATTATATGGGTAATCAAACCAGGATTCTAGCCGGCTGAAATGAAAATCGGCCAGCCGGTGAATTCCACGGCCGCTATCTTGAGGAGGGTGAGTCCTGGTCACCGAAAACGTTCCGTTCAAGTTTTCATCAGTGCCGGAGAGCAGCCCCTGCAGTGTGAAAAATCGCCAGGTTAGAAGCATGTTCGTGCCCTTGCCGCAGCCTTTTCCCACTGAAGTAAAAGCGGCAGAGATGGGACCTTCTATGCTGAACGTGTAGCAGAATGTCATGTGATGCCGAATGGCTGGATTATATGGGTAATCAAACCAGGATTCTAGCAGGTTGAAATGAAAATCGGCCAGGCGGTGGATTCTAAGTCCGTTATCTTGAGGAGGGTGAGTCCTGGTCACCGAAAACTTTCCGTTGTCGTTGTCATCAGTGCCGGAGAGCAGCCCCTGCTGTGTGGAATATTGCCCGGTTAGAAGCATGTTCGTGCCGTTGCCGCAGCCTTTCCCACTGAAGTAAAAGCGGCAGAGATGGGGCCTTCTATGCTGAACGTCTTGCAGAATGTCATGTGATGCCGCATGGCTGGAATATATGGGTAATCAAACCAGGATTCTAGCAGGTTGAAATGAAAATCGGCCATGCGGTGAATTCTACGTCCGCTATCTTGAGGAGGGTGAGTCCTGGTCACCGAAACCTTTCCGTCGTCGCGTTCACCAGTGCCGGAGAGTAGCCCCTGCAGTGTGAAAAATTGCCCGGTTAGAAGCATGTTCGTGCCCTTGCCGCTGCTTTTCCCACTGAAGTAAAAGCGGCACAGATGGTACCTTCTATGCTGAACGTCTTGTAGAATGTCATGTGATGCCGCATGGCTGGAATATATGGGTAATCAAACCAGGATTCAAGCAGGTTGAAATGAAAATCGGCCAGGCGGTGAATTCCAGTGCCGCTATCTTGAGGAGGGTGAGTCCTGGTCACCGAAACCTTTCCGTTGTCGTTGTCACCAGTGCCGGAGAGCAGCCCCTGCAGTGTGAAAAATTGCCCGTTTAGAAGCTTGTTCGTGCCGTTGCCGCAGCCTCTCCCACTGAAGTAAAAACGGCAGAGATAGGACCTTCTATGCTGAACGTGTTGCAGAATGTCATGTGATGCCGCATGGCTGGATTATATGGGTAATCACACCAGAATTCTAGGCGGCTGTAATGAAAATCGGCCATGCGGTGAATTCTACGTCCGCTATCTTGAGGAGGGTGAGTCCTGGTCTCCGAAGACTTTCCGTTGTCGTTGTCACCAGTGCCGGAGAGCAGCCCCTGCAGTGTGAAAAATCACCCGGTTAGAAGCATGTTCGTGCCCTTGCCGCTGCTTTTCCCACTGAAGTAAAAGCGGCACAGATGGTACCTTCTATGCTGAACGTGTTGCAGAATGTCATGTGATTCCGCATGGCTGGAATATATGGGTAATCAAACCAGGATTCTAGCCGGTTGAAATGAAAATAGGCCAGGCGGTGAATTCTAATTCCGCTGTCTTGAGGAGGGTGAGTTCTGGTCACCGAAAACTTTCCGTTGTCGTTGTCACCAGTGCCGGAGAGCAGCCCCTGCAGTGTGAAAATTGCCCTGTTAGAAGCATGTTCGTGCCCTTGCTGCTGCCTCTCCCACTGAAGTAAAAGCGGCAGAGATGGGACTTTCTATGCTGAACGTGTTGCAGAATGTCATGTGGTGCCGCATGGATAGATTATATGGTTAATCAAACCAGGATTCTAGTCGGCTGAAATGAAAATCGGCCAGCCGGTGAATTCCACGGCCGTTATCTTGTGGAGCGTGAGTCCTGGTCACCGAAAACGTTCCGCTGTCGTTGTCACCAGTGCAGGAGAGCAGCCCCTGCTGTGTAGAATATTGCCCGGTTAGAAGCATGTTCGTTCTGTTGCCGCAGCATTTCCCACTGAAGTAAAAGCGGCAGAGATGGGACCTTTTATGCTGATTGTGTAGCAGAATGTCGTGTGATGCCGCATGGCTGGAATATATTTGTAATCAAACCAGGATTCTAGCCGGCTCCAATAAAAATCGGCCAGGCGGTGAATTCTAAGTACGTTATGTTGAGGAGGGTGAGTCCTGGTCACCGAAGACTTTCCGTTGTCGTTGTCATCACTGCCGGAGAGCAGCCCCTGCAGTGTGAAAAATCGCCCGGTTAGAAGCATGTTCTTGCCGTTGCCGCAGCCTTTCCCACTGAAGTAAAAGCGGCACGGATGGGACCTTCTATGCTGAACGTTTTGCAGAATGTCATGTGGTGCCGCATGGATGGATTATATGGGTAATCAAAACAGGATTCTATCCGGTTGAAATAAAAATCGGCCAGGCGGTGAATTCTACGTCCGCTATCTTGAGGAGGGTGAGTCCTGGTCACCAAAGACTTCCCGTTGTCGTTGTCACCAGTGCCGGAGAGCAGCCCCTGCAGTGTGGAATATTGCCCGGTTAGAAGCATGTTCATGCCGTTGCCGCAGCCTTTCCCACGGAAGTAAAAGCGGCAGAGATGGGGCCTTCTATTCTGAACGTCTTGTAGAATGTCATGTGATGCCGCATGGCTGGATTATATGGGTAATCAAACCAGGATTCTAGTCGGCTGAAATGAAAATCGGCCAGCCGGTGAATTCCACGGCCGCTATCTTGTGGAGCGTGAGTCCTGGTCTCCGAAAACGTTCCGTTGTCGTTGTCACCAGGGCAGGAGAGCAGCCCGTGCAGTGTGGAATATTGCCCGGTTCGAAGCATGCTCGTGCTGTTGCCGCAGCCTTTCCCACTGAAGTAAAAGCGGCAGAGATGGGACCTTTTATGCTGAACATGTAGCTGAATGTCATGTGATGCCGCATGGCTGGATTATATGGGTAATCAAACCAGGATTCTAGCAGGTTGAAATGAAAATCGGCCAGGCGGTGGACTCTAAATCCGTTATCTTGAGGAGGGTGAGTCCTGGTCACCGAAAACTTTCCGTTGTCGTTGTCATCAGTGCCGGAGAGCTGCCCCTGCAGTGTGAAAAATCGCCCGGTTAGAAGCATGTTCGTGCCTTTGCCGCAGCCTTTTCCCACTGAAGTAAAAGCGGCAGAGATAGGACCTTCTATGCTGAACGTGTTGCAGAATGTCATGTGATGCCGCATGGCTGGAATATATGGGTAATCAAACCTGGATTCTAGCCGGCTGAAATGAAAATCGGCGAGCCGGTGAATTCCACGTCCGCTATCTTGAGGAGGGTGAGTCGTGGTCACCGAAAACGTTCCGTTGTCGTTGTCATCAGCGCCGGAGAGCAGCCCCTGCAGTTTGGAATATTGCCAGGTTAGGAGCATGTTCTTGCCGTTGCCGCAGCATTTCCCACTGAAGTAAAAGCGGCAGAGATGGGGCCTTCTATGCTGAACGTCTTGCAGAATGTCATGTGATGCCGCATGGCTGGAATATACGGGTAATCAAACCAGGATTCTAGCAGGTTGAAGTGAAAATCGGCCCGGCGGTGAATTCTAAGTCCGTTAACATGAGGAGGGTGAGTCCTGGTCACCGAAAACTTTCCGTTGTCGTTGTCACCAGTGCCGGAGAGCAGCCCCTGCAGTGTGAAAAATTGCTCGGTTAGAAGCATGTTCGTGCCGTTGCCGCAGCCTTTCCCACTGAAGTCAAAGCGGCAGAGATGGGACCTTCTATGCTGAACGTCTTGCAGAATGCCATGTGATGCCGCATGGCTGGATTATATGGGTAATCAAACCAGGATTCTAGCCGGCTCAAATGAAAATCGGCCAGGCGGTGAATTCTAAGTCCGTTATCTTGAGGAGGGTGAGTCCTGGTCACCGAAGACTTTCCGTTGTCGTTGTCATCATTGCCGGAAAGCAGCCCCTGCAGTGTGAAAAATCGCCCGGTTAGAAGCATGTTGGTGCCCTTGCCGCTGCTTTTTCCACTGAAGTAAAAGTGGCACACATGGTACCTTCTATGCTGAACGTGTTGCAGAATGTCATGTGGTGCCGCATGGATGGATTATATGGGTAATCAAAACAGGATTCTATCCGGTTGAAATGAAAATCGGCCAGGCGGTGAATTCTACGTCCGCTATCTTGAGGAGGGTGATTCCTGGTCACCGAAGACTTTCCGTTGTCGTTGTCACCAGTGCCGGAGAGCAGCCCCTGCAGTGTGAAAAATCGCCCGGTTAGAAGCATGTTCGTGCCCTTGCCGCTGCTTTTCCCACTGAAGTAAAAGCGGCACACATGGCACCTTCTATGCTGAACGTGTTGCAGAATGTCATCTGATGCCGCATGGCTGGATTATATGGGTAATCAAACCAGTATTCTAGCCGGCATAAATGAAAATCCGCCAGCCGGTGAATTCCACGGCCGCTATCTTGAGGAGCGTGAGTCCTGGTCGCCGAAAACGTTCCGTTGTCGTTGTCACCAGTGCCGGAGAGCAGCCCCTGCAGTGTGGAATATTGCCCGGTTAGAAGCATGTTCATGCCGTTGCCGCAGCCTTTCCCACTGAAGTAAAAGCGGCAGAGATGGGGCCTTCTATGCTGAACGTCTTGCAGAATGTCATGTGATGCCGCATGCCTGGAATATATGGGTAATCAAACCAGGATTCTAGCAGGTTGAAATGAAAATCGGCCAGGCGGTGAATTCTACATCTGCTATCTTGAGGAGGGTGAGTCCTGGTCACCGAAGACTTTCCGTTGCCGTTGTCACCAGTGCCGGAGAGCAGCCCCTGCAGTGTGAAAAATCGCCCGGTTAGAAGCATGTTCGTGCCCTTGCCGCAGCCTTTTCCCACTGAAGTCAAAGCGGCAGAGATGGGACCTTCTATGCTGAACGTGTTGCAGAATGTCATGTGATGCCGCATGGCTGGATTATATGGTTAATCAAACCAGGATTCTAGTCGGCTGAAATGAAAATCGGCCAGCCGGTGAATTCCACGGCCGTTATCTTGTGGAGCGTGAGTCCTGGTCACCGAAAACGTTCCGTTGTCGTTGTCACCAGTGCAGGAGAGCAGCCCCTGCTGTGTAGAATATTGCCCGGTTAGAAGCATGTTCGTTCTGTTGCCGCAGCATTTCCCACTGAAGTAAAAGCGGCAGAGATGGGACCTTTTATGCTGAATGTGTAGCAGAATGTCGTGTGATGCCGCATGGCTGGAATATATGGGTAATCAAACCAGGATTCTAGCCGGCTCCAATAAAAATCGGCCAGGCGGTGAATTCTAAGTACGTTATGTTGAGGAGGGTGAGTCCTGGTCACCGAAGACTTTCCGTTGTCGTTGTCATCATTGCCGGAGAGCAGTCCCTGCAGTGTGAAAAATCGCCCGGCTAGAAGCATGTTCGTGCCCTTGCCGCTGCTTTTCCCACCGAAGTAAAAGCGGCACAGATGGTACCTTCTATGCTGAACGTCTTGCAGAATGTCATGTGATGCCGCATGGCTGGATTATATGGGTAATCAAACCAGGATTCTATCCGGTTGAAACGAAAATCGGCCAGGCGGTGAATTCTACGTCCGCTACCTTGAGGAGGGTGAGTCCTGGTCACCGAAGACTTTCCATTGTCGTTGTCACCAGTGCCGGAGAGCAGCCCCTGCAGTGTGAAAAATTGCATGGTTAGAAGCATGTTCCTGCCCTTGCCGCTGCTTTTCCCACTGAAGTAAAAGCGGCACAGATGGTACCTTCTATGCTGAACGTTTTGCAGAATGTCATGTGGTGCCGCATGGATGGATTATATGGGTAATCAAACCAGGATTCTATCCGGTTGAAATGAAAATCGGCCAGGCGGTGAATTCTACGTCCGCTATCTTGAGGAGGGTGAGTCCTGGTCACCGAAGACTTTCCGTTGTCGTTGTCACCAGTGCCGGAGAGCTGCCCCTGCAGTGTGAAAAATTGCCTGGTTAGAAGCATGTTCGAGCCGTTGCCGCAGCCTCTCCCACTGAAGTAAAAGTGGCAGAGATGGGGCCTTCTATGCTGAACGTGTTGCAGAATGTCATGTGATGCCGCATGGCTGGATTATATGGGTAATCAAACCAGGATTCTAGTCGGCTGAAATGAAAATCGGCCAGCCGGTGAATTCCACGGGCGCGATCTTGTGGAGGGTGAGTCCTGGTCACCGAAAACGTTCCGTTGTCGTTGTCACCTGTGCAGGAGAGCTGCCCCTGTGTGTTTAATATTGCCCGGTTAGAAGCATGTTCGTGCTGGGTCCGCAGCCTTTCCCACTGAAGTAAAAGCGGCAGAGATGGGACCTTCTATGCTGAACGTGTAGCAGAATGTCATGTGATGCCGCATGGCTGGATTATATGGGTAATCAAACCAAGATTCTAGCAGGTTGAAATGAAAATCGGCCAGGCGGTGAATTCTAAGTCCGTTATCTTGAGGAGGGTGTGTCCTGGTCACCGAAAACTTTCCGTTCGCGTTTTCATCAGTGCCGGAGAGCAGCCCCTGCAGTGTGAAAAATCGCCAGGTTAGAAGCATGTTCGTGCCCTTGCCGCAGCCTTTTCCCACTGAAGTAAAAGCGGCAGAGATGGGACCTTCTATGCTGAACGTGTAGCAGAATGTCATGTGATGCCGAATGGCTGGATTATATGGGTAATCAAACCAGGATTCTAGCAGGTTGAAATGAAAATCGGCCAGGCGGTGGATTCTAAGTCCGTTATCTTGAGGAGGGTGAGTCCTGGTCACCGAAAACTTTCCGTTGTCGTTGTCATCAGTGCTGGAGAGAAGCCCCTGCAGTGTGAAAAATCGCCCGGTTAGAAGCATGTTCGTGCCCTTGCCGCAGCCTTTTCCCACTGAAGTAAAAGCGGCAGAGATGGGACCTTCTATGCTGAACGTGTTGCAGAATGTCATGTGATGCTGCATGGCTGGATTATATGGGTAATCAAACCAGGATTCTAGCCGGCTGAAATGAAAATCGGCCAGCCGGTGAATTCCACGGCCGCTATCTTGAGGAGGGTGAGTCCTGGTCACCGAAAACGTTCCGTTCAAGTTTTCATCAGTGCCGGAGAGCAGCCCCTGCAGTGTGAAAAATCGCCAGGTTAGAAGCATGTTCGTGCCCTTGCCGCAGCCTTTTCCCACTGAAGTAAAAGCGGCAGAGATGGGACCTTCTATGCTGAACGTGTAGCAGAATGTCATGTGATGCCGAATGGCTGGATTATATGGGTAATCAAACCAGGATTCTAGCAGGTTGAAATGAAAATCGGCCAGGCGGTGGATTCTAAGTCCGTTATCTTGAGGAGGGTGAGTCCTGGTCACCGAAAACTTTCCGTTGTCGTTGTCATCAGTGCCGGAGAGCAGCCCCTGCTGTGTGGAATATTGCCCGGTTAGAAGCATGTTCGTGCCGTTGCCGCAGCCTTTCCCACTGAAGTAAAAGCGGCAGAGATGGGGCCTTCTATGCTGAACGTCTTGCAGAATGTCATGTGATGCCGCATGGCTGGAATATATGGGTAATCAAACCAGGATTCTAGCAGGTTGAAATGAAAATCGGCCAGGCGGTGAATTCTAAGTCCGTTAACTTGAGGAGGGTGAGTCCTGGTCACCGAAAACTTTCCGTTGTCGTTGTCACCAGTGCCGGAAAGCAGCCCCTGCAGTGTGAAAAATCGCTCGGTTAGAAGCATGTTCGTGCCCTTGCCGCTGCTTTTCCCACTGAAGTAAAAGTGGCACAGATGGTACCTTCTATGCTGAACGTCTTGCAGAATGTCATGTGGTGCCGCATGGCTGGATTATATGGGTAATCAAACCAGGATTCTGGCCGGCTGAAATGAAAATCGGCAGCCGGTGAATTCTACGTCCGCTATCTTGAGGAGGGTGAGTCCAGGTCACCGAAGACTTTCTGTTGTCGTTGTCATCAGTGCCGGAGAGCAGCCCCTGCAGTGTGAAAAATCTTCCGGTTAGAAACATGTTCGTGCCCTTGCCGCTGCTTTTCCCACTGAAGTAAAAGCGGCACAGATTGGACCTTCTATGCTGAACGTGTAGCAGAATGTCATGTGATGCCGAATGGCTGGATTATATGGGTAATCAAACCAGGATTCTAGCAGGTTGAAATGAAAATCGGCCAGGCGGTGGATTCTAAGTCCGTTATCTTGAGGAGGGTGAGTCCTGGTCACCGAAAACTTTCCGTTGTCGTTGTCATCAGTGCTGGAGAGAAGCCCCTGCAGTGTGAAAAATCGCCCGGTTAGAAGCATGTTCGTGCCCTTGCCGCAGCCTTTTCCCACTGAAGTAAAAGCGGCAGAGATGGGACCTTCTATGCTGAACGTGTTGCAGAATGTCATGTGATGCTGCATGGCTGGATTATATGGGTAATCAAACCAGGATTCTAGCCGGCTGAAATGAAAATCGGCCAGCCGGTGAATTCCACGGCCGCTATCTTGAGGAGGGTGAGTCCTGGTCACCGAAAACGTTCCGTTCGCGTTTTCATCAGTGCCGGAGAGCAGCCCCTGCAGTGTGAAAAATCGCCAGGTTAGAAGCATGTTCGTGCCCTTGCCGCAGCCTTTTCCCACTGAAGTAAAAGCGGCACAGATGGTACCTTCTATGCTGAACGTTTTGCAGAATGTCATGTGGTGCCGCATGGATGGATTATATGGGTAATCAAACCAGGATTCTATCCGGTTGAAATGAAAATCGGCCAGGCGGTGAATTCTACGTCCGCTATCTTGAAGAGGGTGAGTCCTGGTCACCGAAGACTTTCCGTTGTCATTGTCATCAGTGCCGGAGAGCTGCCCCTGCAGTGTTAAAAATTGCCTGGTTAGAAGCATGTTCGTGCCGTTGCCGCAGCCTCTCCCACAGAAGTAAAAGCGGCAGAGGTAGGACCTTCTATGCTGAACGTTTTGCAGAATGTCATGTGGTGCCGCATGGATGGATTATATGGGTAATCAAACCAGGATTCTAGCCGGCTGAAATGAAAATCGACCAGCCGGTGAATTCCACGGCCGCTATCTTGAGGAGGGTGAGTCCTGGTCACCGAAAACGTTCCGTTGTCGCTGTCACCAGTGCCGGAGAGCAGCCCCTGCAGTGTGGAATATTGCCCGGTTAGAGGCATGTTCGTGCCGTTGCCGCAGCCTTTCCCACTGAAGTAAAAGCGGCAGAGATGGGGCCTTCTATGCTGAACGTCTTGCAGAATGTCATGTGATGCCGCATGGCTGGAATATATGGGTAATCAAACCAGGATTCTAGCAGGTTGAAATGAAAATCGGCCAGGTGGTGAATTTTAAGTCCGTTAACTTGAGGAGGGTGAGTCCTGGTCACCGAAAACTTTCCGTTGTCGTTGTCACCAGTGCCGGAAAGCAGCCCCTGCAGTGTGAAAAATCGCCCGGTTAGAAGCATGTTCGTGCCCTTGCCGCTGCTTTTCCCACTGAAGTAAAAGCGGCACAGATGGTACCTTCTATGCTGAACGTCTTGCAGAATGTCATGTGGTGCCGCATGGATGGATTATATGGGTAATCAAACCAAGATTCTGGCCGGCTTTAATGAAAATCGGCCAGCCGGTGAATTCTAAGTCCGCTATCTTGAGGAGGGTGAGTCCAGGTCACCGAAGACTTTCTGTTGTCGTTGTCATCAGTGCCGGAGAGCAGCCCCTGCAGTGTGAAAAATTGCTCGGTTAGAAACATGTTCGTGCCCTTGCCGCTGCTTTTCCCACTGAAGTGAAAGCGGCACAGATGGTACCTTCTATGCTGAACGTTTTGCAGAATGTCATGTGGTGCCGCATGGATGGATTATATGGGTAATCAAACCAGGATTGTAGCCGGCTGAAAGAAAAATCAGCCAGCCGGTGAATTCTACGTCCGTTATCTTGAGGAGGGTGAGTCCTGGTCACCGAAAACTTTCCGTTGTCCTTGTCACCAGTGCCGGAGAGCAGCCCCTGCAGTGTGAAAAATTGCTCGGTTAGAAGCATGATCGTGTCGTTGCTGCAACCTTTCCCACTGAAGTAAAAGCGGCAGAGATGGGACCTTCTAAGCTGAACGTCTTGCAAAATTTCATGTGATGTCGCATGGATGGATTATATGCGCAATCAAACCAGGATTCTAGCCGGCTCAAATGAAAATCGGCCAGCCGGTGAATTCCATGGCCGCAATCTTGTGGAGGGTGAGTCTGGTCACCGAAAACTTTCCGTTGTCATTGTCACCAGTGCCGGAGAGCATCCCCTGCATGTGGAATATTGCCCGGTTAGAAGCATGTTCGTGCTATTGCCGCAGCCTTTTCCCACTGAAGTAAAGGCGGCACAGATGGGAACTTCTATGCTGAACGTCTTGCAGAATGTCACGTGGTGCCGCATGGATGGATTATATGGGTAATCAAACCAGGATTCTATCCGGTTGAAATGAAAACCGGCCATGCGGTGAATTCTACGTCCGCTATCTTGAGGAGGGTGAGTCCTGGTCACCGAAACCTTTCCGTCGTCGCGTTCACCAGTGCCGGAGAGTAGCCCCTGCAGTGTGAAAAATTGCCCGGTTAGAAGCATGTTCGTGCCCTTGCCGCTGCTTTTCCCACTGAAGTAAAAGCGGCACAGATGGTACCTTCTATGCTGAACGTCTTGTAGAATGTCATGTGATGCCGCATGGCTGGAATATATGGGTAATCAAACCAGGATTCAAGCAGGTTGAAATGAAAATCGGCCAGGCGGTGAATTCCAGTGCCGCTATCTTGAGGAGGGTGAGTCCTGGTCACCGAAACCTTTCCGTTGTCGTTGTCACCAGTGCCGGAGAGCAGCCCCTGCAGTGTGAAAAATTGCCCGTTTAGAAGCTTGTTCGTGCCGTTGCCGCAGCCTCTCCCACTGAAGTAAAAACGGCAGAGATAGGACCTTCTATGCTGAACGTGTTGCAGAATGTCATGTGATGCCGCATGGCTGGATTATATGGGTAATCACACCAGAATTCTAGGCGGCTGTAATGAAAATCGGCCATGCGGTGAATTCTACGTCCGCTATCTTGAGGAGGGTGAGTCCTGGTCTCCGAAGACTTTCCGTTGTCGTTGTCACCAGTGCCGGAGAGCAGCCCCTGCAGTGTGAAAAATCACCCGGTTAGAAGCATGTTCGTGCCCTTGCCGCTGCTTTTCCCACTGAAGTAAAAGCGGCACAGATGGTACCTTCTATGCTGAACGTGTTGCAGAATGTCATGTGATTCCGCATGGCTGGAATATATGGGTAATCAAACCAGGATTCTAGCCGGTTGAAATGAAAATAGGCCAGGCGGTGAATTCTAAGTCCGCTGTCTTGAGGAGGGTGAGTTCTGGTCACCGAAAACTTTCCGTTGTCGTTGTCAGCAGTGCCGGAGAGCAGCCCCTGCAGTGTGAAAATTGCCCTGTTAGAAGCATGTTCGTGCCCTTGCTGCTGCCTCTCCCACTGAAGTAAAAGCGGCAGAGATGGGACTTTCTATGCTGAACGTGTTGCAGAATGTCATGTGGTGCCGCATGGATAGATTATATGGGTAATCAAACCAGGATTCTAGCCGGCTCAAATGAAAATCGGCCAGCCGGTGAATTCCATGGCCGCTATCTTGTGGAGGGTGAGTCCTGGTCACCGAAAACTTTCCGTTGCAGTTGTCACCAGTGCCGGAGAGCAGCCAACGCAGTGTGAAAAATTGCCCGTTTAGAAGCATGTTAGTGCCGTTGCCGCAGCCTTTCCCACTCAAGTATAAGCGGCACGAATGGGACCTTCTATGCTGAACGTCTTGAAGAATTTCATGTGATGTCGCATGGATGGATTATATGGGTAATCAAACCAGGATTCTAGCCGGTAGAAAGGAAAATCGGCAGGCGGTGAATTCCACGGCCGCTATCTTGTGGAGTGTGAGTCCTGGTCACCGAAAACGTTAAGTTGTCGTTGTCACCAGTGCCGGAGAGCAGCCCCTGCAGTGTGGAAAATTGCCCGGTTAGATGCATGTTCGAGCCGTTGCCGCAGACTCTCCCACTGAAGTAAAAGCGGCAGAGATGGGACCTTCTATGCTGAACGTGTTGCAGAATGTCATGTGATGCCGCATGGCTGGATTATATGGGTAATCAAACCAGGATTGTAGCCGGCTGAAATGAAAATCAGCCAGCCGGTGAATTCTACGCCCGTTATCTTGAGGAGGGTGAGTCCTGGTCACCGAAAACTTTCCGTTGTCCTTGTCACCAGTGCCGGAGAGCAGCCCCTGCAGTGTGAAAAATTGCTCGGTTAGAAGCATGCTCATGCCCTTGACGCTGCTTTTCCCACTGAAGTAAAAGCGGCAGAGATGGGACCTTCTAAGCTGAACGTCTTGCAAAATTTCATGTGATGTCGCATGGATGGATTATATGGGTAATCAAACCAGGATTCTAGCCGGCTCAAATGAAAATCGACCAGCCGGTGAATTCCATGGCCGCTATCTTGTGGAGGGTGAGTCCTGGTCACCGAAAACTTTCCGTTGTCATTGTCACCAGTGCCGGAGAGCATCCCCTGCATGTGGAATATTGGCCGGTTAGAAGCATGTTCGTGCCATTGCCGCAGCCTTTTCCCACTGAAGTAAAGGCGGCACAGATGGGACCTTCTATGCTGAACGTCTTGCAGAATGTCACGTGGTGCCGCATGGATGGATTATATGGGTAATCAAACCAGGATTCTATCCGGTTGAAATGAAAACCGGCCATGCGGTGAATTCTACGTCCGCTATCTTGAGGAGGGTGAGTCCTGGTCACCGAAACCTTTCCGTCGTCGTTGTCACCAGTGCCGGAGAGTAGCCCCTGCAGTGTGAAAAATGGCCCGGTTAGAAGCATGTTCGTGCCCTTGCCGCTGCTTTTCCCACTGAAGTAAAAGCGGCACAGATGGTACCTTCTATGCTGAACGTCTTGTAGAATGTCATGTGATGCCGCATGGCTGGAATATATGGGTAATCAAACCAGGATTCAAGCAGGTTGAAATGAAAATCGGCCAGGCGGTGAATTCCAGTGCCGCTATCTTGAGGAGGGTGAGTCCTGGTCACCGAAAACTTTCCGTTGTCGTTGTCACCAGTGCCGGAGAGCAGCCCCTGCAGTGTGAAAAATTGCCCGTTTAGAAGCTTGTTCGTGCCGTTGCCGCAGCCTCTTCTACTGAAGTAAAAACGGCAGAGATAGGACCTTCTATGCTGAACGTGTTGCAGAATGTCATGTGATGCCGCATGGCTGGATTATATGGGTAATCACACCAGAATTCTAGGCGGCTGTAATGAAAATCGGCCATGCGGTGAATTCTACGTCCGCTATCTTGAGGAGGGTGAGTCCTGGTCACCGAAGACTTTCCGTTGTCGTTGTCACCAGTGCCGGAGAGCAGCCCCTGCAGTGTGAAAAATCACCCGGTTAGAAGCATGTTCGTGCCCTTGCCGCTGCTTTTCCCACTGAAGTAAAAGCGGCACAGATGGTACCTTCTATGCTGAACGTCTTGAAGAATGTCATGTGATTCCGCATGGCTGGAATATATGGGTAATCAAACCAGGATTCTAGCCGGCTCAAATGAAAATCGGCCATGCGGTGAATTCTACGTCCGCTATCTTGAGGAGGGTGAGTCCAGGTCACCGAAGACTTTCCGTTGTCGTTGTCACCAGTGCCGGACAACAGCCCCTGCAGTGTGAAAAATTGTTCGGTTAGAAGCATGTTCGTGTCGTTGCCGCAGCCTTTCCCACTGAAGTAAAAGCGGCACAGATGGGACCTTCTACGCTGAAAGTCTTGCAGAATGTCATGTGGTGCCGCATGGATAGATTATATGGGCATTCAAACCAGGATTCTAGCCGGTTGAAATGAAAATCGGCCATGCGGTGAATTCTACGTCGGCTATCTTGAGGAGGGTGAGTCCAGGTCACCGAAGACTTTCCGTTGTCGTTGTCACCAGTGCCGGAGAGCATCCCCTGCATGTGGAATATTGCCCGGTTAGAAGCATGTTCGTGCCATTGCCGCAGCCTTTTCCCACTGAAGTAAAGGCGGCACAGATGGGACCTTCTATGCTGAACGTCTTGCAGAATGTCACGTGGTGCCGCATGGATGGATTATATGGGTGATCAAACCAGGATTCTATCCGGCTGAAATGAAAACCGGCCATGCGGTGAATTCTACGTCCGCTATCTTGAGGAGCGTGAGTCCTGGTCACCGAAACCTTTCCGTCGTCGTTGTCACCAGTGCCGGAGAGTAGCCCCTGCAGTGTGAAAAATTGCCCGGTTAGAAGCATGTTCGTGCCCTTGCCGCTGCTTTTCCCACTGAAGTAAAAGCGGCACAGATGGTACCTTCTATGCTGAACGTCTTGTAGAATGTCATGTGATGCCGCATGGCTGGAATATATGGGTAATCAAACCAGGATTCAAGCAGGTTGAAATGAAAATCGGCCAGGCGGTGAATTCCAGTGCCGCTATCTTGAGGAGGGTGAGTACTGGTCACCGAAACCTATCCATTGTCGTTGTCACCAGTGCCGGAGAGCATCCCCTGCAGTGTGAAAAATTGCCCGTTTAGAAGCTTGTTCGTGCCGTTGCCGCAGCCTCTCCCACTGAAGTAAAAACGGCAGAGATAGGACCTTCTATGCTGAACGTGTTGCAGAATGTCATGTGATGCCGCATGGCTGGATTATATGGGTAATCACACCAGAATTCTAGGCGGCTGTAATGAAAATCGGCCATGCGGTGAATTCTACGTCCGCTATCTTGAGGAGGGTGAGTCCTGGTCTCCGAAGACTTTCCGTTGTCGTTGTCACCAGTGCAGGAGAGCAGCCCCTGCAGTGTGAAAAATCACCCGGTTAGAAGCATGTTCGTGCCCTTGCCGCTGCTTTTCCCACTGAAGTAAAAGCGGCACAGATGGTACCTTCTATGCTGAACGTGTTGCAGAATGTCATGTGATTCCGCATGGCTGGAATATATGGGTAATCAAACCAGGATTCTAGCCGGTTGAAATGAAAATAGGCCAGGCGGTGAATTCTAAGTCCGCTGTCTTGAGGAGGGTGAGTGCTGGTCACCGAAAACTTTCCGTTGTCGTTGTCACCAGTGCAGGAGAGCAGCCCCTGCAGTGTGAAAAATTGCCCGGTTAGAAGCATGTTCGTGCCCTTGCTGCTGCCTCTCCCACTGAAGTAAAAGCGGCAGAGATGGGACTTTCTATGCTGAACGTGTTGCAGAATGTCATGTGGTGCCGAATGGATAGATTATATGGGTAATCAAACCAGGATTCTAGCCGGCTCAAATGAAAATCGGCCAGCCGGTGAATTCCATGGCCGCTATCTTGTGGAGGGTGAGTCCTGGTCACCGAAAACTTTCCGTTGCAGTTGTCACCAGTGCCGGAGAGCAGCCAACGCAGTGTGAAAAATTGCCCGTTTAGAAGCATGTTAGTGCCGTTGCCGCAGCCTATCCCACTCAAGTATAAGCGGCACGAATGGGACCTTCTATGCTGAACGTCTTGAAGAATTTCATGTGATGTCGCATGGATGGATTATATGGGTAATCAAACCAGGATTCTAGCCGGTAGAAAGGAAAATCGGCAGGCGGTGAATTCCACGGCCGCTATCTTGTGGAGTGTGAGTCCTGGTCACCGAAAACGTTCCGTTGTCGTTGTCACCAGTGCCGGAGAGCAGCCCCTGCAGTGTGGAAAATTGCCCGGTTAGATGCATGTTCGAGCCGTTGCCGCAGACTCTCCCACTGAAGTAAAAGCGGCAGAGATGGGACCTTCTATGGTGAACGTGTTGCAGAATGTCATGTGATGCCGCATGGCTGGATTATATGGGTAATCAAACCAGGATTGTAGCCGGCTGAAATGAAAATCAGCCAGCCGGTGAATTCTACGTCCGTTATCTTGAGGAGGGTGAGTCCTGGTCACCGAAAACTTTCCGTTGTCCTTGTCACCAGTGCCGGAGAGCAGCCCCTGCAGTGTGAAAAATTGCTCGGTTAGAAGCATTATCGTGCCCTTGACGCTGCTTTTCCCACTGAAGTAAAAGCGGCAGAGATGGGACCTTCTAAGCTGAACGTCTTGCAAAATTTCATGTGATATCGCATGGATGGATTATATGGGTAATCAAACCAGGATTCTAGCCGGCTCAAATGAAAATCGGCCAGCCGGTGAATTCCATGGCCGCTATCTTGTGGAGGGTGAGTCCTGGTCACCGAAAACTTTCCGTTGTCATTGTCACCAGTGCCGGAGAGCAGCCCCTGCAGTGTGAAAAATTGCCCGTTTAGAAGCTTGTTCGTGCCGTTGCCGCAGCCTCTTCTACTGAAGTAAAAACGGCAGAGATAGGACCTTCTATGCTGAACGTGTTGCAGAATGTCATGTGATGCCGCATGGCTGGATTATATGGGTAATCACACCAGAATTCTAGGCGGCTGTAATGAAAATCGGCCATGCGGTGAATTCTACGTCCGCTATCTTGAGGAGGGTGAGTCCTGGTCACCGAAGACTTTCCGTTGTCGTTGTCATCACTGCCGGAGAGCAGCCCCTGCAGTGTGAAAAATCGCCCGGTTAGAAGCATGTTCTTGCCGTTGCCGCAGCCTTTCCCACTGAAGTAAAAGCGGCACGGATGGGACCTTCTATGCTGAACGTTTTGCAGAATGTCATGTGGTGCCGCATGGATGGATTATATGGGTAATCAAAACAGGATTCTATCCGGTTGAAATAAAAATCGGCCAGGCGGTGAATTCTACGTCCGCTATCTTGAGGAGGGTGAGTCCTGGTCACCAAAGACTTCCCGTTGTCGTTGTCACCAGTGCCGGAGAGCAGCCCCTGCAGTGTGGAATATTGCCCGGTTAGAAGCATGTTCATGCCGTTGCCGCAGCCTTTCCCACGGAAGTAAAAGCGGCAGAGATGGGGCCTTCTATTCTGAACGTCTTGTAGAATGTCATGTGATGCCGCATGGCTGGATTATATGGGTAATCAAACCAGGATTCTAGTCGGCTGAAATGAAAATCGGCCAGCCGGTGAATTCCACGGCCGCTATCTTGTGGAGCGTGAGTCCTGGTCTCCGAAAACGTTCCGTTGTCGTTGTCACCAGGGCAGGAGAGCAGCCCGTGCAGTGTGGAATATTGCCCGGTTCGAAGCATGCTCGTGCTGTTGCCGCAGCCTTTCCCACTGAAGTAAAAGCGGCAGAGATGGGACCTTTTATGCTGAACATGTAGCTGAATGTCATGTGATGCCGCATGGCTGGATTATATGGGTAATCAAACCAGGATTCTAGCAGGTTGAAATGAAAATCGGCCAGGCGGTGGACTCTAAATCCGTTATCTTGAGGAGGGTGAGTCCTGGTCACCGAAAACTTTCCGTTGTCGTTGTCATCAGTGCCGGAGAGCTGCCCCTGCAGTGTGAAAAATCGCCCGGTTAGAAGCATGTTCGTGCCTTTGCCGCAGCCTTTTCCCACTGAAGTAAAAGCGGCAGAGATGGGACCTTCTATGCTGAACGTGTTGCAGAATGTCATGTGATGCCGCATGGCTGGAATATATGGGTAATCAAACCTGGATTCTAGCCGGCTGAAATGAAAATCGGCGAGCCGGTGAATTCCACGTCCGCTATCTTGAGGAGGGTGAGTCGTGGTCACCGAAAACGTTCCGTTGTCGTTGTCATCAGCGCCGGAGAGCAGCCCCTGCAGTTTGGAATATTGCCAGGTTAGGAGCATGTTCTTGCCGTTGCCGCAGCATTTCCCACTGAAGTAAAAGCGGCAGAGATGGGGCCTTCTATGCTGAACGTCTTGCAGAATGTCATGTGATGCCGCATGGCTGGAATATACGGGTAATCAAACCAGGATTCTAGCAGGTTGAAGTGAAAATCGGCCCGGCGGTGAATTCTAAGTCCGTTAACATGAGGAGGGTGAGTCCTGGTCACCGAAAACTTTCCGTTGTCGTTGTCACCAGTGCCGGAGAGCAGCCCCTGCAGTGTGAAAAATTGCTCGGTTAGAAGCATGTTCGTGCCGTTGCCGCAGCCTTTCCCACTGAAGTCAAAGCGGCAGAGATGGGACCTTCTATGCTGAACGTCTTGCAGAATGCCATGTGATGCCGCATGGCTGGATTATATGGGTAATCAAACCAGGATTCTAGCCGGCTCAAATGAAAATCGGCCAGGCGGTGAATTCTAAGTCCGTTATCTTGAGGAGGGTGAGTCCTGGTCACCGAAGACTTTCCGTTGTCGTTGTCATCATTGCCGGAAAGCAGCCCCTGCAGTGTGAAAAATCGCCCGGTTAGAAGCATGTTGGTGCCCTTGCCGCTGCTTTTTCCACTGAAGTAAAAGTGGCACACATGGTACCTTCTATGCTGAACGTTTTGCAGAATGTCATGTGGTGCCGCATGGATGGATTATATGGGTAATCAAAACAGGATTCTATCCGGTTGAAATGAAAATCGGCCAGGCGGTGAATTCTACGTCCGCTATCTTGAGGAGGGTGATTCCTGGTCACCGAAGACTTTCCGTTGTCGTTGTCACCAGTGCCGGAGAGCAGCCCCTGCAGTGTGAAAAATCGCCCGGTTAGAAGCATGTTCGTGCCCTTGCCGCTGCTTTTCCCACTGAAGTAAAAGCGGCACACATGGCACCTTCTATGCTGAACGTGTTGCAGAATGTCATCTGATGCCGCATGGCTGGATTATATGGGTAATCAAACCAGTATTCTAGCCGGCATAAATGAAAATCCGCCAGCCGGTGAATTCCACGGCCGCTATCTTGAGGAGCGTGAGTCCTGGTCGCCGAAAACGTTCCGTTGTCGTTGTCACCAGTGCCGGAGAGCAGCCCCTGCAGTGTGGAATATTGCCCGGTTAGAAGCATGTTCATGCCGTTGCCGCAGCCTTTCCCACTGAAGTAAAAGCGGCAGAGATGGGGCCTTCTATGCTGAACGTCTTGCAGAATGTCATGTGATGCCGCATGCCTGGAATATATGGGTAATCAAACCAGGATTCTAGCAGGTTGAAATGAAAATCGGCCAGGCGGTGAATTCTACATCTGCTATCTTGAGGAGGGTGAGTCCTGGTCACCGAAGACTTTCCGTTGCCGTTGTCACCAGTGCCGGAGAGCAGCCCCTGCAGTGTGAAAAATCGCCCGGTTAGAAGCATGTTCGTGCCCTTGCCGCAGCCTTTTCCCACTGAAGTCAAAGCGGCAGAGATGGGACCTTCTATGCTGAACGTGTTGCAGAATGTCATGTGATGCCGCATGGCTGGATTATATGGTTAATCAAACCAGGATTCTAGTCGGCTGAAATGAAAATCGGCCAGCCGGTGAATTCCACGGCCGTTATCTTGTGGAGCGTGAGTCCTGGTCACCGAAAACGTTCCGTTGTCGTTGTCACCAGTGCAGGAGAGCAGCCCCTGCTGTGTAGAATATTGCCCGGTTAGAAGCATGTTCGTTCTGTTGCCGCAGCATTTCCCACTGAAGTAAAAGCGGCAGAGATGGGACCTTTTATGCTGAATGTGTAGCAGAATGTCGTGTGATGCCGCATGGCTGGAATATATGGGTAATCAAACCAGGATTCTAGCCGGCTCCAATAAAAATCGGCCAGGCGGTGAATTCTAAGTACGTTATGTTGAGGAGGGTGAGTCCTGGTCACCGAAGACTTTCCGTTGTCGTTGTCATCATTGCCGGAGAGCAGTCCCTGCAGTGTGAAAAATCGCCCGGCTAGAAGCATGTTCGTGCCCTTGCCGCTGCTTTTCCCACCGAAGTAAAAGCGGCACAGATGGTACCTTCTATGCTGAACGTCTTGCAGAATGTCATGTGATGCCGCATGGCTGGATTATATGGGTAATCAAACCAGGATTCTATCCGGTTGAAACGAAAATCGGCCAGGCGGTGAATTCTACGTCCGCTACCTTGAGGAGGGTGAGTCCTGGTCACCGAAGACTTTCCATTGTCGTTGTCACCAGTGCCGGAGAGCAGCCCCTGCAGTGTGAAAAATTGCATGGTTAGAAGCATGTTCCTGCCCTTGCCGCTGCTTTTCCCACTGAAGTAAAAGCGGCACAGATGGTACCTTCTATGCTGAACGTTTTGCAGAATGTCATGTGGTGCCGCATGGATGGATTATATGGGTAATCAAACCAGGATTCTATCCGGTTGAAATGAAAATCGGCCAGGCGGTGAATTCTACGTCCGCTATCTTGAGGAGGGTGAGTCCTGGTCACCGAAGACTTTCCGTTGTCGTTGTCACCAGTGCCGGAGAGCTGCCCCTGCAGTGTGAAAAATTGCCTGGTTAGAAGCATGTTCGAGCCGTTGCCGCAGCCTCTCCCACTGAAGTAAAAGTGGCAGAGATGGGGCCTTCTATGCTGAACGTGTTGCAGAATGTCATGTGATGCCGCATGGCTGGATTATATGGGTAATCAAACCAGGATTCTAGTCGGCTGAAATGAAAATCGGCCAGCCGGTGAATTCCACGGGCGCGATCTTGTGGAGGGTGAGTCCTGGTCACCGAAAACGTTCCGTTGTCGTTGTCACCTGTGCAGGAGAGCTGCCCCTGTGTGTTTAATATTGCCCGGTTAGAAGCATGTTCGTGCTGGGTCCGCAGCCTTTCCCACTGAAGTAAAAGCGGCAGAGATGGGACCTTCTATGCTGAACGTGTAGCAGAATGTCATGTGATGCCGCATGGCTGGATTATATGGGTAATCAAACCAAGATTCTAGCAGGTTGAAATGAAAATCGGCCAGGCGGTGAATTCTAAGTCCGTTATCTTGAGGAGGGTGTGTCCTGGTCACCGAAAACTTTCCGTTCGCGTTTTCATCAGTGCCGGAGAGCAGCCCCTGCAGTGTGAAAAATCGCCAGGTTAGAAGCATGTTCGTGCCCTTGCCGCAGCCTTTTCCCACTGAAGTAAAAGCGGCAGAGATGGGACCTTCTATGCTGAACGTGTAGCAGAATGTCATGTGATGCCGAATGGCTGGATTATATGGGTAATCAAACCAGGATTCTAGCAGGTTGAAATGAAAATCGGCCAGGCGGTGGATTCTAAGTCCGTTATCTTGAGGAGGGTGAGTCCTGGTCACCGAAAACTTTCCGTTGTCGTTGTCATCAGTGCTGGAGAGAAGCCCCTGCAGTGTGAAAAATCGCCCGGTTAGAAGCATGTTCGTGCCCTTGCCGCAGCCTTTTCCCACTGAAGTAAAAGCGGCAGAGATGGGACCTTCTATGCTGAACGTGTTGCAGAATGTCATGTGATGCTGCATGGCTGGATTATATGGGTAATCAAACCAGGATTCTAGCCGGCTGAAATGAAAATCGGCCAGCCGGTGAATTCCACGGCCGCTATCTTGAGGAGGGTGAGTCCTGGTCACCGAAAACGTTCCGTTCAAGTTTTCATCAGTGCCGGAGAGCAGCCCCTGCAGTGTGAAAAATCGCCAGGTTAGAAGCATGTTCGTGCCCTTGCCGCAGCCTTTTCCCACTGAAGTAAAAGCGGCAGAGATGGGACCTTCTATGCTGAACGTGTAGCAGAATGTCATGTGATGCCGAATGGCTGGATTATATGGGTAATCAAACCAGGATTCTAGCAGGTTGAAATGAAAATCGGCCAGGCGGTGGATTCTAAGTCCGTTATCTTGAGGAGGGTGAGTCCTGGTCACCGAAAACTTTCCGTTGTCGTTGTCATCAGTGCCGGAGAGCAGCCCCTGCTGTGTGGAATATTGCCCGGTTAGAAGCATGTTCGTGCCGTTGCCGCAGCCTTTCCCACTGAAGTAAAAGCGGCAGAGATGGGGCCTTCTATGCTGAACGTCTTGCAGAATGTCATGTGATGCCGCATGGCTGGAATATATGGGTAATCAAACCAGGATTCTAGCAGGTTGAAATGAAAATCGGCCAGGCGGTGAATTCTAAGTCCGTTAACTTGAGGAGGGTGAGTCCTGGTCACCGAAAACTTTCCGTTGTCGTTGTCACCAGTGCCGGAAAGCAGCCCCTGCAGTGTGAAAAATCGCTCGGTTAGAAGCATGTTCGTGCCCTTGCCGCTGCTTTTCCCACTGAAGTAAAAGTGGCACAGATGGTACCTTCTATGCTGAACGTCTTGCAGAATGTCATGTGGTGCCGCATGGCTGGATTATATGGGTAATCAAACCAGGATTCTGGCCGGCTGAAATGAAAATCGGCAGCCGGTGAATTCTACGTCCGCTATCTTGAGGAGGGTGAGTCCAGGTCACCGAAGACTTTCTGTTGTCGTTGTCATCAGTGCCGGAGAGCAGCCCCTGCAGTGTGAAAAATCTTCCGGTTAGAAACATGTTCGTGCCCTTGCCGCTGCTTTTCCCACTGAAGTAAAAGCGGCACAGATTGGACCTTCTATGCTGAACGTGTAGCAGAATGTCATGTGATGCCGAATGGCTGGATTATATGGGTAATCAAACCAGGATTCTAGCAGGTTGAAATGAAAATCGGCCAGGCGGTGGATTCCACGGCCGCTATCTTGAGGAGGGTGAGTCCTGGTCACCGAAAACGTTCCGTTCGCGTTTTCATCAGTGCCGGAGAGCAGCCCCTGCCGTGTGAAAAATCGCCCGGTTAGAAGCATGTTCGTGCCCTTGCCGCTGCTTTTCCCACTGAAGTAAAAGCGGCAGAGATGGGACCTTCTATGCTGAACGTGTTGCAGAATGTCATGTGATGCTGCATGGCTGGATTATATGGGTAATCAAACCAGGATTCTAGCCGGCTGAAATGAAAATCGGCCAGCCGGTGAATTCCACGGCCGCTATCTTGAGGAGGGTGAGTCCTGGTCACCGAAAACGTTCCGTTCGCGTTTTCATCAGTGCCGGAGAGCAGCCCCTGCAGTGTGAAAAATCGCCAGGTTAGAAGCATGTTCGTGCCCTTGCCGCAGCCTTTTCCCACTGAAGTAAAAGCGGCACAGATGGTACCTTCTATGCTGAACGTTTTGCAGAATGTCATGTGGTGCCGCATGGATGGATTATATGGGTAATCAAACCAGGATTCTATCCGGTTGAAATGAAAATCGGCCAGGCGGTGAATTCTACGTCCGCTATCTTGAAGAGGGTGAGTCCTGGTCACCGAAGACTTTCCGTTGTCATTGTCATCAGTGCCGGAGAGCTGCCCCTGCAGTGTTAAAAATTGCCTGGTTAGAAGCATGTTCGTGCCGTTGCCGCAGCCTCTCCCACAGAAGTAAAAGCGGCAGAGGTAGGACCTTCTATGCTGAACGTTTTGCAGAATGTCATGTGGTGCCGCATGGATGGATTATATGGGTAATCAAACCAGGATTCTAGCCGGCTGAAATGAAAATCGACCAGCCGGTGAATTCCACGGCCGCTATCTTGAGGAGGGTGAGTCCTGGTCACCGAAAACGTTCCGTTGTCGCTGTCACCAGTGCCGGAGAGCAGCCCCTGCAGTGTGGAATATTGCCCGGTTAGAGGCATGTTCGTGCCGTTGCCGCAGCCTTTCCCACTGAAGTAAAAGCGGCAGAGATGGGGCCTTCTATGCTGAACGTCTTGCAGAATGTCATGTGATGCCGCATGGCTGGAATATATGGGTAATCAAACCAGGATTCTAGCAGGTTGAAATGAAAATCGGCCAGGTGGTGAATTTTAAGTCCGTTAACTTGAGGAGGGTGAGTCCTGGTCACCGAAAACTTTCCGTTGTCGTTGTCACCAGTGCCGGAAAGCAGCCCCTGCAGTGTGAAAAATCGCCCGGTTAGAAGCATGTTCGTGCCCTTGCCGCTGCTTTTCCCACTGAAGTAAAAGCGGCACAGATGGTACCTTCTATGCTGAACGTCTTGCAGAATGTCATGTGGTGCCGCATGGATGGATTATATGGGTAATCAAACCAAGATTCTGGCCGGCTTTAATGAAAATCGGCCAGCCGGTGAATTCTAAGTCCGCTATCTTGAGGAGGGTGAGTCCAGGTCACCGAAGACTTTCTGTTGTCGTTGTCATCAGTGCCGGAGAGCAGCCCCTGCAGTGTGAAAAATTGCTCGGTTAGAAACATGTTCGTGCCCTTGCCGCTGCTTTTCCCACTGAAGTGAAAGCGGCACAGATGGTACCTTCTATGCTGAACGTTTTGCAGAATGTCATGTGGTGCCGCATGGATGGATTATATGGGTAATCAAACCAGGATTGTAGCCGGCTGAAAGAAAAATCAGCCAGCCGGTGAATTCTACGTCCGTTATCTTGAGGAGGGTGAGTCCTGGTCACCGAAAACTTTCCGTTGTCCTTGTCACCAGTGCCGGAGAGCAGCCCCTGCAGTGTGAAAAATTGCTCGGTTAGAAGCATGATCGTGTCGTTGCTGCAACCTTTCCCACTGAAGTAAAAGCGGCAGAGATGGGACCTTCTAAGCTGAACGTCTTGCAAAATTTCATGTGATGTCGCATGGATGGATTATATGCGCAATCAAACCAGGATTCTAGCCGGCTCAAATGAAAATCGGCCAGCCGGTGAATTCCATGGCCGCAATCTTGTGGAGGGTGAGTCTGGTCACCGAAAACTTTCCGTTGTCATTGTCACCAGTGCCGGAGAGCATCCCCTGCATGTGGAATATTGCCCGGTTAGAAGCATGTTCGTGCTATTGCCGCAGCCTTTTCCCACTGAAGTAAAGGCGGCACAGATGGGAACTTCTATGCTGAACGTCTTGCAGAATGTCACGTGGTGCCGCATGGATGGATTATATGGGTAATCAAACCAGGATTCTATCCGGTTGAAATGAAAACCGGCCATGCGGTGAATTCTACGTCCGCTATCTTGAGGAGGGTGAGTCCTGGTCACCGAAACCTTTCCGTCGTCGCGTTCACCAGTGCCGGAGAGTAGCCCCTGCAGTGTGAAAAATTGCCCGGTTAGAAGCATGTTCGTGCCCTTGCCGCTGCTTTTCCCACTGAAGTAAAAGCGGCACAGATGGTACCTTCTATGCTGAACGTCTTGTAGAATGTCATGTGATGCCGCATGGCTGGAATATATGGGTAATCAAACCAGGATTCAAGCAGGTTGAAATGAAAATCGGCCAGGCGGTGAATTCCAGTGCCGCTATCTTGAGGAGGGTGAGTCCTGGTCACCGAAACCTTTCCGTTGTCGTTGTCACCAGTGCCGGAGAGCAGCCCCTGCAGTGTGAAAAATTGCCCGTTTAGAAGCTTGTTCGTGCCGTTGCCGCAGCCTCTCCCACTGAAGTAAAAACGGCAGAGATAGGACCTTCTATGCTGAACGTGTTGCAGAATGTCATGTGATGCCGCATGGCTGGATTATATGGGTAATCACACCAGAATTCTAGGCGGCTGTAATGAAAATCGGCCATGCGGTGAATTCTACGTCCGCTATCTTGAGGAGGGTGAGTCCTGGTCTCCGAAGACTTTCCGTTGTCGTTGTCACCAGTGCCGGAGAGCAGCCCCTGCAGTGTGAAAAATCACCCGGTTAGAAGCATGTTCGTGCCCTTGCCGCTGCTTTTCCCACTGAAGTAAAAGCGGCACAGATGGTACCTTCTATGCTGAACGTGTTGCAGAATGTCATGTGATTCCGCATGGCTGGAATATATGGGTAATCAAACCAGGATTCTAGCCGGTTGAAATGAAAATAGGCCAGGCGGTGAATTCTAAGTCCGCTGTCTTGAGGAGGGTGAGTTCTGGTCACCGAAAACTTTCCGTTGTCGTTGTCAGCAGTGCCGGAGAGCAGCCCCTGCAGTGTGAAAATTGCCCTGTTAGAAGCATGTTCGTGCCCTTGCTGCTGCCTCTCCCACTGAAGTAAAAGCGGCAGAGATGGGACTTTCTATGCTGAACGTGTTGCAGAATGTCATGTGGTGCCGCATGGATAGATTATATGGGTAATCAAACCAGGATTCTAGCCGGCTCAAATGAAAATCGGCCAGCCGGTGAATTCCATGGCCGCTATCTTGTGGAGGGTGAGTCCTGGTCACCGAAAACTTTCCGTTGCAGTTGTCACCAGTGCCGGAGAGCAGCCAACGCAGTGTGAAAAATTGCCCGTTTAGAAGCATGTTAGTGCCGTTGCCGCAGCCTTTCCCACTCAAGTATAAGCGGCACGAATGGGACCTTCTATGCTGAACGTCTTGAAGAATTTCATGTGATGTCGCATGGATGGATTATATGGGTAATCAAACCAGGATTCTAGCCGGTAGAAAGGAAAATCGGCAGGCGGTGAATTCCACGGCCGCTATCTTGTGGAGTGTGAGTCCTGGTCACCGAAAACGTTAAGTTGTCGTTGTCACCAGTGCCGGAGAGCAGCCCCTGCAGTGTGGAAAATTGCCCGGTTAGATGCATGTTCGAGCCGTTGCCGCAGACTCTCCCACTGAAGTAAAAGCGGCAGAGATGGGACCTTCTATGCTGAACGTGTTGCAGAATGTCATGTGATGCCGCATGGCTGGATTATATGGGTAATCAAACCAGGATTGTAGCCGGCTGAAATGAAAATCAGCCAGCCGGTGAATTCTACGCCCGTTATCTTGAGGAGGGTGAGTCCTGGTCACCGAAAACTTTCCGTTGTCCTTGTCACCAGTGCCGGAGAGCAGCCCCTGCAGTGTGAAAAATTGCTCGGTTAGAAGCATGCTCATGCCCTTGACGCTGCTTTTCCCACTGAAGTAAAAGCGGCAGAGATGGGACCTTCTAAGCTGAACGTCTTGCAAAATTTCATGTGATGTCGCATGGATGGATTATATGGGTAATCAAACCAGGATTCTAGCCGGCTCAAATGAAAATCGACCAGCCGGTGAATTCCATGGCCGCTATCTTGTGGAGGGTGAGTCCTGGTCACCGAAAACTTTCCGTTGTCATTGTCACCAGTGCCGGAGAGCATCCCCTGCATGTGGAATATTGGCCGGTTAGAAGCATGTTCGTGCCATTGCCGCAGCCTTTTCCCACTGAAGTAAAGGCGGCACAGATGGGACCTTCTATGCTGAACGTCTTGCAGAATGTCACGTGGTGCCGCATGGATGGATTATATGGGTAATCAAACCAGGATTCTATCCGGTTGAAATGAAAACCGGCCATGCGGTGAATTCTACGTCCGCTATCTTGAGGAGGGTGAGTCCTGGTCACCGAAACCTTTCCGTCGTCGTTGTCACCAGTGCCGGAGAGTAGCCCCTGCAGTGTGAAAAATGGCCCGGTTAGAAGCATGTTCGTGCCCTTGCCGCTGCTTTTCCCACTGAAGTAAAAGCGGCACAGATGGTACCTTCTATGCTGAACGTCTTGTAGAATGTCATGTGATGCCGCATGGCTGGAATATATGGGTAATCAAACCAGGATTCAAGCAGGTTGAAATGAAAATCGGCCAGGCGGTGAATTCCAGTGCCGCTATCTTGAGGAGGGTGAGTCCTGGTCACCGAAAACTTTCCGTTGTCGTTGTCACCAGTGCCGGAGAGCAGCCCCTGCAGTGTGAAAAATTGCCCGTTTAGAAGCTTGTTCGTGCCGTTGCCGCAGCCTCTTCTACTGAAGTAAAAACGGCAGAGATAGGACCTTCTATGCTGAACGTGTTGCAGAATGTCATGTGATGCCGCATGGCTGGATTATATGGGTAATCACACCAGAATTCTAGGCGGCTGTAATGAAAATCGGCCATGCGGTGAATTCTACGTCCGCTATCTTGAGGAGGGTGAGTCCTGGTCACCGAAGACTTTCCGTTGTCGTTGTCACCAGTGCCGGAGAGCAGCCCCTGCAGTGTGAAAAATCACCCGGTTAGAAGCATGTTCGTGCCCTTGCCGCTGCTTTTCCCACTGAAGTAAAAGCGGCACAGATGGTACCTTCTATGCTGAACGTCTTGAAGAATGTCATGTGATTCCGCATGGCTGGAATATATGGGTAATCAAACCAGGATTCTAGCCGGCTCAAATGAAAATCGGCCATGCGGTGAATTCTACGTCCGCTATCTTGAGGAGGGTGAGTCCAGGTCACCGAAGACTTTCCGTTGTCGTTGTCACCAGTGCCGGACAACAGCCCCTGCAGTGTGAAAAATTGTTCGGTTAGAAGCATGTTCGTGTCGTTGCCGCAGCCTTTCCCACTGAAGTAAAAGCGGCACAGATGGGACCTTCTACGCTGAAAGTCTTGCAGAATGTCATGTGGTGCCGCATGGATAGATTATATGGGCATTCAAACCAGGATTCTAGCCGGTTGAAATGAAAATCGGCCATGCGGTGAATTCTACGTCGGCTATCTTGAGGAGGGTGAGTCCAGGTCACCGAAGACTTTCCGTTGTCGTTGTCACCAGTGCCGGAGAGCATCCCCTGCATGTGGAATATTGCCCGGTTAGAAGCATGTTCGTGCCATTGCCGCAGCCTTTTCCCACTGAAGTAAAGGCGGCACAGATGGGACCTTCTATGCTGAACGTCTTGCAGAATGTCACGTGGTGCCGCATGGATGGATTATATGGGTGATCAAACCAGGATTCTATCCGGCTGAAATGAAAACCGGCCATGCGGTGAATTCTACGTCCGCTATCTTGAGGAGCGTGAGTCCTGGTCACCGAAACCTTTCCGTCGTCGTTGTCACCAGTGCCGGAGAGTAGCCCCTGCAGTGTGAAAAATTGCCCGGTTAGAAGCATGTTCGTGCCCTTGCCGCTGCTTTTCCCACTGAAGTAAAAGCGGCACAGATGGTACCTTCTATGCTGAACGTCTTGTAGAATGTCATGTGATGCCGCATGGCTGGAATATATGGGTAATCAAACCAGGATTCAAGCAGGTTGAAATGAAAATCGGCCAGGCGGTGAATTCCAGTGCCGCTATCTTGAGGAGGGTGAGTACTGGTCACCGAAACCTATCCATTGTCGTTGTCACCAGTGCCGGAGAGCATCCCCTGCAGTGTGAAAAATTGCCCGTTTAGAAGCTTGTTCGTGCCGTTGCCGCAGCCTCTCCCACTGAAGTAAAAACGGCAGAGATAGGACCTTCTATGCTGAACGTGTTGCAGAATGTCATGTGATGCCGCATGGCTGGATTATATGGGTAATCACACCAGAATTCTAGGCGGCTGTAATGAAAATCGGCCATGCGGTGAATTCTACGTCCGCTATCTTGAGGAGGGTGAGTCCTGGTCTCCGAAGACTTTCCGTTGTCGTTGTCACCAGTGCAGGAGAGCAGCCCCTGCAGTGTGAAAAATCACCCGGTTAGAAGCATGTTCGTGCCCTTGCCGCTGCTTTTCCCACTGAAGTAAAAGCGGCACAGATGGTACCTTCTATGCTGAACGTGTTGCAGAATGTCATGTGATTCCGCATGGCTGGAATATATGGGTAATCAAACCAGGATTCTAGCCGGTTGAAATGAAAATAGGCCAGGCGGTGAATTCTAAGTCCGCTGTCTTGAGGAGGGTGAGTGCTGGTCACCGAAAACTTTCCGTTGTCGTTGTCACCAGTGCAGGAGAGCAGCCCCTGCAGTGTGAAAAATTGCCCGGTTAGAAGCATGTTCGTGCCCTTGCTGCTGCCTCTCCCACTGAAGTAAAAGCGGCAGAGATGGGACTTTCTATGCTGAACGTGTTGCAGAATGTCATGTGGTGCCGAATGGATAGATTATATGGGTAATCAAACCAGGATTCTAGCCGGCTCAAATGAAAATCGGCCAGCCGGTGAATTCCATGGCCGCTATCTTGTGGAGGGTGAGTCCTGGTCACCGAAAACTTTCCGTTGCAGTTGTCACCAGTGCCGGAGAGCAGCCAACGCAGTGTGAAAAATTGCCCGTTTAGAAGCATGTTAGTGCCGTTGCCGCAGCCTATCCCACTCAAGTATAAGCGGCACGAATGGGACCTTCTATGCTGAACGTCTTGAAGAATTTCATGTGATGTCGCATGGATGGATTATATGGGTAATCAAACCAGGATTCTAGCCGGTAGAAAGGAAAATCGGCAGGCGGTGAATTCCACGGCCGCTATCTTGTGGAGTGTGAGTCCTGGTCACCGAAAACGTTCCGTTGTCGTTGTCACCAGTGCCGGAGAGCAGCCCCTGCAGTGTGGAAAATTGCCCGGTTAGATGCATGTTCGAGCCGTTGCCGCAGACTCTCCCACTGAAGTAAAAGCGGCAGAGATGGGACCTTCTATGGTGAACGTGTTGCAGAATGTCATGTGATGCCGCATGGCTGGATTATATGGGTAATCAAACCAGGATTGTAGCCGGCTGAAATGAAAATCAGCCAGCCGGTGAATTCTACGTCCGTTATCTTGAGGAGGGTGAGTCCTGGTCACCGAAAACTTTCCGTTGTCCTTGTCACCAGTGCCGGAGAGCAGCCCCTGCAGTGTGAAAAATTGCTCGGTTAGAAGCATTATCGTGCCCTTGACGCTGCTTTTCCCACTGAAGTAAAAGCGGCAGAGATGGGACCTTCTAAGCTGAACGTCTTGCAAAATTTCATGTGATATCGCATGGATGGATTATATGGGTAATCAAACCAGGATTCTAGCCGGCTCAAATGAAAATCGGCCAGCCGGTGAATTCCATGGCCGCTATCTTGTGGAGGGTGAGTCCTGGTCACCGAAAACTTTCCGTTGTCATTGTCACCAGTGCCGGAGAGCAGCCCCTGCAGTGTGAAAAATTGCCCGTTTAGAAGCTTGTTCGTGCCGTTGCCGCAGCCTCTTCTACTGAAGTAAAAACGGCAGAGATAGGACCTTCTATGCTGAACGTGTTGCAGAATGTCATGTGATGCCGCATGGCTGGATTATATGGGTAATCACACCAGAATTCTAGGCGGCTGTAATGAAAATCGGCCATGCGGTGAATTCTACGTCCGCTATCTTGAGGAGGGTGAGTCCTGGTCACCGAAGACTTTCCGTTGTCGTTGTCACCAGTGCCGGAGAGCAGCCCCTGCAGTGTGAAAAATCACCCGGTTAGAAGCATGTTCGTGCCCTTGCCGCTGCTTTTCCCACTGAAGTAAAAGCGGCACAGATGGTACCTTCTATGCTGAACGTCTTGAAGAATGTCATGTGATTCCGCATGGCTGGAATGAATGGGTAATCAAACCAGGATTCTAGCCGGTTGAAATGAAAATAGGCCAGGCGGTGAATTCTAAGTCCGCTGTCTTGAGGAGGGTGAGTGCTGGTCACCGAAAACTTTCCGTTGTCGTTGTCACCAGTGCAGGAGAGCAGCCCCTGCAGTGTGAAAAATTGCCCGGTTAGAAGCATGTTCGTGCCCTTGCTGCTGCCTCTCCCACTGAAGTAAAATCGGCAGAGATGGGACCTTCTATGCAGAACGTGTTGCAGAATGTCCTTTGATGCCGCATGGCTGGATTATATGGGTAATCAAACCAGGATTCTAGCCGGCTCAAATGAAAATCGGCCATGCGGTGAATTCTACGTCCGCTATCTTGAGGAGGGTGAGTCCAGGTCACCGAAGACTTTCCGTTGTCGTTGTCACCAGTGCCGGACAACAGCCCCTGCAGTGTGAAAAATTGTTCGGTTAGAAGCATGTTCGTGTCGTTGCCGCAGCCTTTCCCACTGAAGTAAAAGCGGCACAGATGGGACCTTCTACGCTGAAAGTCTTGCAGAATGTCATGTGGTGCCGCATGGATAGATTATATGGGCATTCAAACCAGGATTCTAGCCGGTTGAAATGAAAATCGGCCATGCGGTGAATTCTACGTCGGCTATCTTGAGGAGGGTGAGTCCAGGTCACCGAAGACTTTCCGTTGTCGTTGTCACCAGTGCCGGAGAGCATCCCCTGCATGTGGAATATTGCCCGGTTAGAAGCATGTTCGTGCCATTGCCGCAGCCTTTTCCCACTGAAGTAAAGGCGGCACAGATGGGACCTTCTATGCTGAACGTCTTGCAGAATGTCACGTGGTGCCGCATGGATGGATTATATGGGTAATCAAACCAGGATTCTATCCGGTTGAAATGAAAACCGGCCATGCGGTGAATTCTACGTCCGCTATCTTGAGGAGGGTGAGTCCTGGTCACCGAAACCTTTCCGTCGTCGTTGTCACCAGTGCCGGAGAGTAGCCCCTGCAGTGTGAAAAATTGCCCGGTTTGAAGCATGTTCGTGCCCTTGCCGCTGCTTTTCCCACTGAAGTAAAAGCGGCACAGATGGTACCTTCTATGCTGAACGTCTTGTAGAATGTCATGTGATGCCGCATGGCTGGAATATATGGGTAATCAAACCAGGATTCTAGCCGGTTGAAATGAAAATAGGCCAGGCGGTGAATTCTAAGTCCGCTGTCTTGAGGAGGGTGAGTGCTGGTCACCGAAAACTTTCCGTTGTCGTTGTCACCAGTGCAGGAGAGCAGCCCCTGCAGTGTGAAAAATTGCCCGGTTAGAAGCATGTTCGTGCCCTTGCTGCTGCCTCTCCCACTGAAGTAAAAGCGGCAGAGATGGGACTTTCTATGCTGAACGTGTTGCAGAATGTCATGTGGTGCCGAATGGATAGATTATATGGGTAATCAAACCAGGATTCTAGCCGGCTCAAATGAAAATCGGCCAGCCGGTGAATTCCATGGCCGCTATCTTGTGGAGGGTGAGTCCTGGTCACCGAAAACTTTCCGTTGCAGTTGTCACCAGTGCCGGAGAGCAGCCAACGCAGTGTGAAAAATTGCCCGTTTAGAAGCATGTTAGTGCCGTTGCCGCAGCCTATCCCACTCAAGTATAAGCGGCACGAATGGGACCTTCTATGCTGAACGTCTTGAAGAATTTCATGTGATGTTGCATGGATGGATTATATGGGTAATCAAACCAGGATTCTAGCCGGTAGAAAGGAAAATCGGCAGGCGGTGCATTCCACGGCCGCTATCTTGTGGAGTGTGAGTCCTGGTCACCGAAAACGTTCCGTTGTCGTTGTCACCAGTGCCGGAGAGCAGCCCCTGCAGTGTGGAAAATTGCCCGGTTAGATGCATGTTCGAGCCGTTGCCGCAGACTCTCCCACTGAAGTAAAAGCGGCAGATATGGGACCTTCTATGGTGAACGTGTTGCAGAATGTCATGTGATGCCGCATGGCTGGATTATATGGGTAATCAAACCAGGATTGTAGCCGGCTGAAATGAAAATCAGCCAGCCGGTGAATTCTACGTCCGTTATCTTGAGGAGGGTGAGTCCTGGTCACCGAAAACTTTCCGTTGTCCTTGTCACCAGTGCCGGAGAGCAGCCCCTGCAGTGTGAAAAATTGCTCGGTTAGAAGCATGCTCGTGCCCTTGACGCTGCTTTTCCCACTGAAGTAAAAGCGGCAGAGATGGGACCTTCTAAGCTGAACGTCTTGCAAAATTTCATGTGATGTCGCATGGATGGATTATATGGGTAATCAAACCAGGATTCTATCCGGTTGAAATGAAAATCGGCCATGCGGTGAATTCTACGTCCGCTGTCTTGAGGAGGGTGAGTGCTGGTCACCGAAAACTTTCCGTTGTCGTTGTCTCCAGTGCCAGAGAGCAGCCCCTGCAGTGCGAAAAATTGCCCGGTTAGAAGCATGTATGCGCCGTTGCCGCAGCCGCTCCCACTGAAGTAAAATCGGCAGAGATGGGACCTTCTATGCAGAACGTGTTGCAGAATGTCCTGTGATGCCGCATGGCTGGATTATATGGGTAATCAAACCAGGATTCTGGCCGGCTCAAATGAAAATCGGCCATGCGGTGAATTCTACGTCCGCTATCTTGAGGAGGGTGAGTCCAGGTCACCGAAGACTTTCCGTTGTCGTTGTCACCAGTGCCGGACAACAGCCCCTGCAGTGTGAAAAATTGTTCGGTTAGAAGCATGTTCGTGCCGTTGCCGCAGCCTTTCCCACTGAAGTAAAATCGGCACAGATGGGACCTTCTACGCTGAAAGTCTTGCAGAATGTCATGTGGTGCCGCTTGGATAGATTATATGGGCATTCAAACCAGGATTCTAGCCGGTTGAAATGAAAATCGGCCATGCGGTGAATTCTACGTCGGCTATCTTGAGGAGGGTGAGTCCAGGTCACCGAAGACTTTCCGTTGTCGTTGTCACCAGTGCCGGAGAGCAGCCCCTGCAGTGTGAAAAATTGCCCGTTTAGAAGCATGTTAGTGCCGTTGCCGCAGCCTTTCCGACTGAAGTAAAAGCGGCACGGATGGGACCTTCTATGCTGAACGTCTTGAAGAATTCCATGTGATGTCGCATGGATGGATTATATGGGTAATCAAACCAGGATTCTAGCCGGTAGAAATGAAAATCGGCAGGCGGTGAATTCCACGGCCGCTATCTTGTGGAGGGTGAGTCCTGGTCACCGAAAACATTCCGTTGTCGTTGTTACCAGTGACGGAGAGCAGCCCCTGCAGTGTGGAAAATACCCCGGTTAGAAGTATGTTCGGGCCGTTGCCGCAGCCTTTCCAACTGAAGTAAAAGCGGCACAGATGGGACCTTCTATGCTGAACGTCTTGCAGAATGTAATGTGGTGCCGCATGGATGGATTATATGGGCAATCAAACCAGGATTCTAGCCGGTTGAAATGAAAATCGGCCAGGCGGTGAATTCTAAGTCCGCTATCTTGAGGAGGGTGAGTCCAGGTCACTGAAGACTTTCCGTTGTCGTTGTCACCAGTGCTGGAGAGCAGCCCCTGCACTGTGAAAAATCGCCCGGTTAGAAGCATGCTCGTGCCTTTGCCGCTGCTTTTCCCGCTGAAATAAAAGCGGCACAGATGGTACCTTCTATGCTGAACGTCTTGCAGAATGTCTTGTGGTGCCGCATGGATGGATTATATGGGTAATCAAGCCAGGATTTTATCCGGTTGAAATGAAAATCGGCCATGCGGTGATTTCTACGTCCGCTATCTTGAGGAGGGTGAGTCCTGGTCACCGAAAACTTTCCGTCGTCGTGGTCACCAGTGCCGGAAAGCAGCCCCTGCAGTGTGAAAAATTGCCTGGTTAGAAGCATGTTCTTGCCCTTGCCGCTGCTTTTCCAACTGATGTAAAAGCGGCACAGATGGTACCTTCTATGCTGAACGTCTTGTAGAATGTCATGTGATGCCGCATAGCTGGGATATATGGGTAATCAAACCAGGATTCTGGCAGGTTGAAATGAAAATCGGCCAGGCGGTGAATTCCAGTGCCGCTATATTGAGGAGGGTGAGTCCTGGTCACCGAAAACTTTCCGTTATCGTCACCAGTGCCGGAGAGCAGCCCCTGCAGTGTAAAAAATTGTTCGGTTAGAAGCATGTTCGTGTCGTTGCCGCAGCCTTTCCCACTGAAGTAAAAGCGGCACAGATGGGACCTTCTACGCTGAAAGTCTTGCAGAATGTCATGTGGTGCCGCATGGATAGATTATATGGGCATTCAAACCAGGATTCTAGCCGGTTGAAATGAAAATCGGCCATGCGGTGAATTCTACGTCGGCTATCTTGAGGAGGGTGAGTCCAGGTCACCGAAGACTTTCCGTTGTCGTTGTCACCAGTGCCGGAGAGCAGCCCCTGCAGTGTGAAAAATTGCCCGTTTAGAAGCATGTTAGTGCCGTTGCCGCAGCCTTTCCCACTGAAGTAAAATAAGCACAGATGGTACCTTCTACGCTCAACGTCTTGCAGAATGTCATGTGGTGCCGCATTGATAGATTATATGGGCATTCAAACCAGGATTCTAGCCGGCTCAAATGAAAATCGGCCAGCCGGTGAATTCCACGGCCGCTATCTTGAGGAGGGTGAGTCCTGGTCACCGAAAACTTTCCGTTCTCATTGTCACCAGTGCCGGAGAGCAGCCCCTGCATGTGGAATATTGCCCGGTTAGAATCATGTTCGTGCCCTTGCCGCTGCTTTTCCCACTGAAGTAAAAGCGGCACAGATGGGACCTTCTATTCTGAACGTCTTGCAGAATGTCACGTGGTGCCGCATGGATGGATTATATGGGTAATCAAACCAGGATTCTAGCCGGTTGAAATGCAAATCGGCCAGGCGGTGAATTCCAGTGCCGCTATCTTGAGGAGGGTGAGTCCTGGTTACCGAAAGCTTTCCGTTGTCATTGTCACCAGTGCCGGAGAGCACCCCTGCATGTGGAATATTGCCCGGCTAGAAGCATGTTCGTGCCATTGCCGCAGCCTTTCCCACTGAAGTAAAAGCGGCAGAGATGGGGCCTTCTATGCTGAACGTCTTGCAGAATGTCATGTGGTGCCGCATGGATGGATTATATGGGTAATCAAACCAGGATTCTAGCCGGTTGAAATGCAAATCGGCCAGGCGGTGACTTCTAAGTCCGTTATCTTGAGTAGGGTGAGTCCTGGTCACCGAAAGCTTTCCGTTGTCATTGTCACCAGTGCCGGAGAGCACCCCTGCATGTGGAATCTTGCCCGGCTAGAAGCATGTTCGTCCCGTTGCCGCAGCCTTTCCCACTGAAGTAAAAGCAGCAGAGATGGGACCTTCTATGCTGAACGTCTTGCAGAATGTCATGTGGTGCCGCATGGATGGATTATATGGGTAATCAAACCAGGATTCTAGCCGGTTGAAATGCAAATCGGCCAGGCGGTGACTTCTAAGTCCGTTATCTTGAGGAGGGTGAGTTCTGGTCACCGAAAACTTTCCGTTGTCATTGTCACCAGTGCCGGAGAGCAGCCCCTGCATGTGGAATATTGTCCGGTTAGAATCATGTTCGTGCCCTTGCCGCTGCTTTTCCCACTGAAGTAAAAGCGGCACAGATGGGACCTTCAATGCTGAACGTCTTGCAGAATATCACGTGGTGCCGCATGGATGGATTATATGGGTAATCAAACCAGGATTCTAGCCGGTTGAAATGAAAATCGGCCAGGCGGTGAATTCTAAGTCCGTTAACTTGAGGAGGTTGAGTCCCGGTCACAGAAAACTTTCCGTTGTCGTTGTCACCAGCGCCGGAGAGCAGCCCCTGCAGTGTGAAAATTGCCCGGTTAGAAGCATGTTCGTGCCGTTGCCGCAGCCTTTCCCACTAAAGTAAAACCGGCAGAGATAGGACCTTCTATGCTGAACGTCTTGAAGAATTTCATGCGTTGTCGCATGGATGGATTATATGGGTAATCAAACCAGGATTCTATCCGGTTGAAATTAAAATCGGCCATGCGGTGAATTCTACGTCCGCTATCTTGAGGAGGGTGAGTCCTGGTCACCGAAAACTTTCCGTCGTCGTTGTCACCAGTGCCGGAGAGCAGCCCCTGCAGTGTGAAAAATTGCCCGGTTAGAAGCATGTTCGTGCCCTTGCCGCTGCTTTTCCCACTGATGTAAAAGCGGCAGAGATGGTACCTTCTATGCTGAACGTCTTGTAGAATGTCATGTGATGCCGCATGGCTGGAATATATGGGTAATCAAACCAGGATTCTAGCAGGTTGAAATGAAAATCGGCCAGGCGGTGAATTCCAGTGCCGCTATCTTGAGGAGGGTGAGTCCTGGTTACCGAAAACTTTCCGTTGTCGTTGTCACCAGTGCCGGAGAGCAGCCCCTGCATGTGGAATATTGCCCGGTTAGAATCATGTTCGTGCCCTTGCCGCTGCTTTTCCCTCTGAAGTAAAAGCGGCACAGATGGGACCTTCTAGGCTGAATGTCTTGCAGAATGTCATGTGGTGCCGCATGGATGGATTATATTGGTAATCAAACCAGGACTCTAGCCGGTTGAAATAAAAATTGGCCAGGCGGTGAATTCTAAGTCCGTTATCTTGAGGAGGGTGACTCTTGGTCACCGAAGACTTTCCGTTGTCGTTGTCACCAGTGCCGGAGAGCAGCCCCTGCAGTGTGAAAAATCGCCCGGTTAGAAGCATGTTCGTGCCCTTGCCGCTGCTCTTCCCACTGAAGTACAAGCGGCACAGATGGTACCTTCTATGCTGAACGTCTTGCAGAATGTCATGTGATGCCGCATGGCTGGAATATATGGGTAATCAAACCAGGATTCTAGCCGGTTGAAATGAAAATCGGCCAGGCGGTGAATTCTAAGTCCGTTATCTTGAGGAGGGTGAGTCTTGGTCACCGAAAACTTTCCGTTGTCGTTAACACCAGTGCCGGAGAGCAGCCCCTGCAATGCGAAAAAATTGCCCGGTTAGAAGCATGTTCGTGCCGTTGCCGCAGCCTCTCCCCCTGAAGTATAACCGGCAGAGATGGGACCTTCTATGCTGAACGTTTTGCAGAATGTCATGTGATGCCGCATGGCTGGATTATATGGGTAATCAAACCAGGATTCTAGCCGGCTCAAATGAAAATTGGTCAGCCGGTGAATTCCACGGCCGCTATCTTGAGGAGGGTGAGTCCTGGTCACCGAAAACCTTCCGTTGTCATTGTCACCAGTGCCGGAGAGCAGCCCCTGCATGTGGAATATTGCCCGGTTAGAATCATGTTCGTGCCCTTGCCGCTGCTTTTCCCACTGAAGTAAAAGCGGCACAGATTGGACCTTCTATGCTGAACGTCTTGCAGAATATCACCTGGTGCCGCATGGATGGATTATATGGGTAATCAAACCAGGATTCTGGCCGGTTGAAATGCAAATCGGCCAGGCGGTGAATTCTAAGTCCGTTAACTTGAGGAGGGTGAGTCCTGCTCACCGGAAACTTTCCGTTGTCGTTGTCACCAGTGCCGGAGAGCAGCCCCTGCGGTGTGGAAATTGCCCGGTTAGAAGCATGTTTGTCCCGTTGCCGCAGCCTTTCCCACTGAAGTAAAAGCGGCAGAGATGGGACCTTCTAGGCTGAATGTCTTGCAGAATGTCATGTGGTGCCGCATGGATGGATTATATGGGTAATCAAACCAGGATTCTAGCCGGTTGAATTGAAAATCGGCCAGGCGGTGAATTCTAAGTCCGTTATCTTGAGGAGGGTGACTCCTGGTCACCGAAAACTGTGTAGAAATTGCCCGGTTAGAAGATTGTTCGTGCCGTTGCCGCAACCTTTCCCACTGATGTAAAAGCGGCAGAGATGGGACCTTCTAAGCTGAACGTCTTGCAGAATTTCATGTGATGTCGCATGGATGGTTTATATGGGCATTCAAACCAGGATTCTAGCCGGTTGAAATGAAAATCGGCCCGGCGGTGAATTCTAAGTCCGTTATCTTGAGGTGGGTGAGTCCTGGTCACCGAAAACTTTCCGTTGTTGTTGTCACCAGTGCCGGAGAGCAGCCCCTGCAATGCGAAAAATTGCCCGGTTAGAAGATTGTTCGTGCCGTTGCCGCAGCCTTTCCCTCTGAAGTAAAAGCGGCAGCAATGGGACCTACTAAGCTGAACATCTCGCAACATTTCATGTGATGTCGCATGGATGGATTTTATGGGTAATCAAACCAGTATTCTAGCCGGTTGAAATGAAAATCGGCAGGCGGTGAATCCCACGGCCGCTGTCTTGTGGAGGGTGAGTCCTGGTCACCGAAAACGTTCCGTTGTCGTTGTCCCCAGCGCCGGAGAGCAGCCCCTGCAGTGTGGAAACATGCCCGGTTAGAAGCACGTTCGTGCCGTTGCCGCAGACTCTCCCACTGAAGTAAAAGCGGCAGAGATTGGACCTTCTATGCTGAACGTGTTGCAGAATGTCATGTGATGCCGCATGGCTGGATTATATGGGTAATCAAACCAGGATTCTAGCCGGCTGAAATGAAAATCAGCTAGCCGGTGAATTCTACGTCCGTTATCTTGAGGAGGTTGAGTCCTGGTCACTGACAACTTTCCGTTGTCAATGTCACCAGTGCCGGAGAGCAGCCCCTGCATGTGGAATATTGCCCGGTTAGAATCATGTTCGTGCCCTTGCCGCTGCCTTTCCCACTGAAGTAAAAGCGGCACAGATGGGACCTTCAATGCTGAACGTCTTGCAGAATATCACGTGGTGCCGCATGGATGGATTATATGGGTAATCAAACCAGGATTCTAGCCGGTTGAAATGAAAATCGGCCAGGCGGTGAATTCTAAGTCCGTTAACTGGAGGAGGTTGAGTCCCGGTCACAGAAACTTTCCGTTGTCGTTGTCACCAGCGCCGGAGAGCAGCCCCTGCAGTGTGAAAATTGCCCGGTTAGAAGCATGTTCGTGCCGTTGCCGCAGCCTTTCCCACTAAAGTAAAACCGGCAGAGATAGGACCTTCTATGCTGAACGTCTTGAAGAATTTCATGCGTTGTCGCATGGATGGATTATATGGGTAATCAAACCAGGATTCTATCCGGTTGAAATTAAAATCGGCCATGCGGTGAATTCTACGTCCGCTATCTTGAGGAGGGTGAGTCCTGGTCACCGAAAACTTTCCGTCGTCGTTGCCACCAGTGCCGGAGAGCAGCCCCTGCAGTGTGAAAAATTGCCCGGTTAGAAGCATGTTCGTGCCCTTGCCGCTGCTTTTCCCACTGATGTAAAAGCGGCACAGATGGTACCTTCTATGCTGAACGTATTGTAGAATGTCATGTGATGCCGCATGGCTGGAATATATGGGTAATCAAACCAGGATTCTAGCAGGTTGAAATGAAAATCGGCCAGGCGGTGAATTCCAGTGCCGCTATCTTGAGGAGGGTGAGTCCTGGTTACCGAAAGATTTCCGTTGTCATTGTCACCAGTGCCGGAGAGCACCCCTGCATGTGGAATATTGCCCGGCTAGAAGCATGTTCGTGCCATTGCCGCAGCCTTTCCCACTGAAGTAAAAGCAGCAGAGATGGGACCTTCTATGCTGAACGTCTTGCAGGATGTCATGTAGTGCCGCATGGATGGATTATATGGGTAATCAAACCAGGATTCTAGCCGGTTGAAATGAAAATCGGCCATGCGAAGAATTCTACGTCCGCCATCTTGAGGAGGGTGAGTCCTGGTCACCGAAAACTTTCCGTCGTCGTTGTCACCAGTGCCGGAGAGCAGCCCCTGCAGTGTGAAAAATTGCCCGGTTAGAAGCATGTTCGTGCCCTTGCCGCTGCTTTTCCCACTGATGTAAAAGCGGCACAGATGGTACCTTCTATACTGAACGTCTTGTAGAATGTCATGTGATGCCGCATGGCAGGAATATATGGGTAATCAAACCAGGATTCGAGCCGGTTGAAATGCAAATCGGCCAGGCGGTGAATTCTAAGTCCGTTAACTTGAGGAGGGTGAGTCCTGCTCACCGGAAACTTTCCGTTGTCGTTGTCACCAGTGCCGGAGAGCAGCCCCTGCAGTGTGGAAATTGCCCGGTTAGAAGCATGTTTGTCCCGTTGCCGCAGCCTTTTCCACTGAAGTAAAAGCGGCAGAGATGGGACCTTCTAGGCTGAATGTCTTGCAGAATGTCATGTGGTGCCGCATGGATGGATTATATTGGTAATCAAACCAGGACTCTAGCCGGTTGAAATAAAAATTGGCCAGGCGGTGAATTCTAAGTCCGTTATCTTGAGGAGGGTGACTCTTGGTCACCGAAGACTTTCCGTTGTCGTTGTCACCAGTGCCGGAGAGCAGCCCCTGCAGTGTGAAAAATCGCCCGGTTAGAAGCATGTTCGTGCCCCTGCCGCTGCTCTTCCCACTGAAGTACAAGCGGCACAGATGGTACCTTCTATACTGAACGTCTTGTAGAATGTCATGTGATGCCGCATGGCAGGAATATATGGGTAATCAAACCAGGATTCGAGCCGGTTGAAATGCAAATCGGCCAGGCGGTGAATTCTAATTCCGTTAACTTGAGGAGGGTGAGTCCTGCTCACCGGAAACTTTCCGTTGTCGTTGTCACCAGTGCCGGAGAGCAGCCCCTGCAGTGTGGAAATTGCCCGGTTAGAAGCATGTTTGTCCCGTTGCCGCAGCCTTTCCCACTGAAGTAAAAGCGGCAGAGATGGGACCTTCTATGCTGAACGTCTTGCAGAATGTCATGTGATGCCGCATGGCTGGAATATATGGGTAATCAAACCAGGATTCTAGCCGGTTGAAATGAAAATCGGCCAGGCGGTGAATTCTAAGTCCGTTATCTTGAGGAGGGTGAGTCTTGGTCACCGAAAACTTTCCGTTGTCGTTAACACCAGTGCCGGAGAGCAGCCCCTGCAATGCGAAAAAATTGCCCGGTTAGAAGCATGTTCGTGCCGTTGCCGCAGCCTCTCCCCCTGAAGTATAACCGGCAGAGATGGGACCTTCTATGCTGAACGTTTTGCAGAATGTCATGTGATGCCGCATGGCTGGATTATATGGGTAATCAAACCAGGATTCTAGCCGGCTCGAATGAAAATTGGTCAGCCGGTGAATTCCACGGCCGCTATCTTGAGGAGGGTGAGTCCTGGTCACCGAAAACCTTCCGTTGTCATTGTCACCAGTGCCGGAGAGCAGCCCCTGCATGTGGAATATTGCCCGGTTAGAATAATGTTCGTGCCCTTGCCGCTGCTTTTCCCACTGAAGTAAAAGCGGCACAGATGGGACCTTCTATGCTGAACGTCTTGCAGATTGTCATGTGGTGCCGCATGGATGGATTATATGGGTAATCAAACCAGGATTCTGGCCGGTTGAAATGCAAATCGGCCAGGCGGTGAATTCTAAGTCCGTTAACTTGAGGAGGGTGAGTCCTGCTCACCGGAAACTTTCCGTTGTCGTTGTCACCAGTGCCGGAGAGCAGCCCCTGCGGTGTGGAAATTGCCCGGTTAGAAGCATGTTTGTCCCGTTGCCGCAGCCTTTCCCACTGAAGTAAAAGCGGCAGAGATGGGACCTTCCAGGCTGAATGTCTTGCAGAATGTCATGTGGTGCCGCATGGATGGATTATATGGGTAATCAAACCAGGATTCTAGCCGGTTGAATTGAAAATCGGCCAGGCGGTGAATTCTAAGTCCGTTATCTTGAGGAGGGTGACTCCTGGTCACCGAAAACTTTCCGTTGTCGTTGTCACCAGTGCCGGAGAGCAGCCCCTGCTGTGTAGAAATTGCCCGGTTAGAAGATTGTTCGTGCCGTTGCCGCAACCTTTCCCACTGAAGTAAAAGCGGCAGAGATGGGACCTTCTAAGCTGAACGTCTTGCAGAATTTCATGTGATGTCGCATGGATGGTTTATATGGGCATTCAAACCAGGATTCTAGCCGGTTGAAATGAAAATCGGCCAGGCGGTGAATTCTAAGTCCGTTATCTTGAGGTGGGTGAGTCCTGGTCACCGAAAACTTTCCGTTGTTGTTGTCACCAGTGCCGGAGAGCAGCCCCTGCAATGCGAAAAATTGCCCGGTTAGAAGAATGTTCGTGCCGTTGCCGCAGCCTTTCCCTCTGAAGTAAAAGCGGCAGCAATGGGACCTACTAAGCTGAACATCTCGCAACATTTCATGTGATGTCGCATGGATGGATTATATGGGTAATCAAACCAGTATTCTAGCCGGTTAAAATGAAAATCGGCAGGCGGTGAATCCCACGGCCGCTGTCTTGTGGAGGGTGAGTCCTGGTCACCGAAAACGTTCCGTTGTCGTTGTCACCAGCGCCGGAGAGCAGCCCCTGCAGTGTGGAAACATGCCCGGTTAGAAGCACGTTCGTGCCGTTGCCGCAGACTCTCCCACTGAAGTAAAAGCGGCAGAGATGGGACCTTCTATGCTGAACGTGTTGCAGAATGTCATGTGATGCCGCATGGCTGGATTATATGGGTAATCAAACCAGGATTCTAGCCGGCTGAAATGAAAATCAGCTAGCCGGTGAATTCTACGTCCGTTATCTTGAGGAGGTTGAGTCCTGGTCACTGACAACTTTCCGTTGTCAATGTCACCAGTGCCGGAGAGCAGCCCCTGCATGTGGAATATTGCCCGGTTAGAATCATGTTCGTGCCCTTGCCGCTGCTTTTCCCACTGAAGTAAAAGCGACACAGATGGGACCTTCAGTGCTGAACGTCTTGCAGAATATCACGTGGTGCCGCATGGATGGATTATATGGGTAATCAAACCAGGATTCTAGCCGGTTGAAATGAAAATCGGCCAGGCGGTGAATTCTAATTCCGTTAACTTGAGGAGGTTGAGTCCCGGTCACAGAAAACTTTCCGTTGTCGTTGTCACCACCGCTGGAGAGCAGCCCCTGCAGTGTGAAAATTGCCCTGTTAGAAGCATGTTCGTGCCGTTGCCGCAGCCTCTCCCACTGAAGTAAAACCGGCAGAGATGGGATCTTCTATGCTGAACGTCTTGAAGAATTTCATGCGTTGTCGCATGGATGGATTATATGGGTAATCAAACCAGGATTCTATCCGGTTGAAATTAAAATCGGCCATGCGGTGAATTCTACGTCCGCTATCTTGAGGAGGGTGAGTCCTGGTCACCGAAAACTTTCCGTCGTCGTTGTCACCAGTGCCGGAGAGCAGCCCCTGCAGTGTGAAAAATTGCCCGGTTAGAATCATGTTCGTGCCCTTGCCGCTGCTTTTCCCTCTGAAGTAAAAGCGGCACAGATGGGACCTTCTATGCTGAACGTCTTGCAGAATGTCACGTGATGCCGCATGGATGGATTATATGGGTAATCAAACCAGGATTCTAGCCGGTTGAAATGCAAATCGGCCAGGCGGTGAATTCTAAGTCCGATATCTTGAGTAGGGTGAGTCCTGGTCACCGAAAGCTTTCCGTTGTCATTGTCACCAGTGCCGGAGAGCACCCCTGCATGTGGAATATTGCCCGGCTAGAAGCATGTTCTTGCCATCGCCGCAGCCTTTCCCACTAAAGTAAAAGCGGCAGAGATGGGGCCTTCTATGCTGAACTTCTTGCAGAATGTCATGTGGTGCCGCATGGATGGATTATATGGGTAATCAAACCAGGATTCTAGCCGGTTGAAATGAAAATCGGCTAGGCGGTGACTTCTAAGTCCATTATCTTGAGGAGGGTGAGTCCTGGTCACCGAAAACTTTCCGTTGTCGTTGTCACCAGTGCCGGAGAGCACCCCTGCATGTGGAATATTGCCCGGCTAGAAGCATGTTCGTGCCATTGCCGCAGCCTTTCCCACTGAAGTAAAAGCGGCAGAGATGGGGCCTTCTATGCTGAACGTCTTGCAGAATGTCATGTGGTGCCGCATGGATGGATTATATGGGTAATCAAACCAGGATTCTAGCCGGTTGAAATGCAAATCGGCCAGGCGGTGACTTCTAAGTCCGTTATCTTGAGTAGGGTGAGTCCTGGTCACCGAAAGCTTTCCGTTGTCATTGTCACCAGTGCCGGAGAGCACCCCTGCATGTGGAATTTTGCCCGGCTAGAAGCATGTTCGTACAGTTGCCGCTGCCTTTCCCACTGAAGTAAAAGCAGCAGAGATGGAACCTTCTATGCTGAACGTCTTGCAGAATGTCATGTGGTGCCGCATGGATGGATTATATGGGTAATCAAACCAGGATTCTAGCCGGTTGATATGAAAATCGGCCATGCGAAAAATTCTACGTCCGCCATCTTGAGGAGGGTGAGTCCTGGTCACCGAAAACTTTCCGTCGTCGTTGTCACCAGTGCCGGAGAGCAGCCCCTGCAGTGTGAAAAATTGCCCGGTTAGAAGCATGTTCGTGCCCTTGCCGCTGCTTTTCCCACTGATGTAAAAGCGGCACAGATGGTACCTTCTATACTGAACGTCTTGTAGAATGTCATGTGATGCCGCATGGCAGGAATATATGGGTAATCAAACCAGGATTCGAGCCGGTTGAAATGCAAATCGGCCAGGCGGTGAATTCTAAGTCCGTTAACTTGAGGAGGGTGAGTCCTGCTCACCGGAAACATTCCGTTGTCGTTGTCACCACTGCCGGAGAGCAGCCCCTGCAGTGTGGAAATTGCCCGGTTAGAAGCATGTTTGTCCCGTTGCCGCAGCCTTTCCCACTGAAGTAAAAGCGGCAGAGATGGGACCTTCTAGGCTGAATGTCTTGCAGAATGTCATGTGGTGCCGCATGGATGGATTATATGGGTAATCAAGCCAGGACTCTAGCCGGTTGAAATGAAAATCGGCCAGGCGGTGAATTCTAAGTCCGTTATCTTGAGGAGGGTGAGTCTTGGTCACCGAAAACTTTCCGTTGTCGTTATCACCAGTGCCGGAGAGCAGCCCCTGCAATGCGAAAAAATTGCCCGGTTAGAAGCATGTTCGTGCCGTTGCCGCAGCCTTTCCCACTGAAGTAAAAGCGGCAGAGATGGGACCTTCTAAGCTGAACGTCTTGCAGAATTTCATGTGATGTCGCATGGATAGACTATATGGGTAACCAAACCAGGATTCTAGCCGGTTGAAATGAAAATCGGCAGGCGGTGAATCCCACGGCCGCTGTCTTGTGGAGGGTGAGTCCTGGTCACTGAAAACTTTCCGTTGTCGTTGTCACCAGTGCCGGAGAGCAGCCCCTGCAGTGTGAAAAATCGCCCGGTTAGAAGCATGTTCGTGCCCTTGCCGCTGCTTTTCCCACTGAAGTAAAAGCGGCACAGCTGGTACCTTCTATGCTGATCGTCTTGCAGAATGTCATGTGATGCCGCATGGCTGGAATATATGGGTAATCAAACCAGGATTCTAGCCGGTTGAAATGCAAATCGGCCAGGCGATGAATTCTAAGTCCGTTAACTTGAGGAGGGTGAGTCCTGCTCACCGGAAACTTTCCATTGTCGTTGTCACCAGTGCCGGAGAGCAGCCCCTGCAGTGTGGAAATTGCCCGGTTAGAAGCATGTTTGTCCTGTTGCCGCAGCCTTTCCCACTGAAGTAAAAGCGGCAGAGATGGGACCTTCTAGGCTGAATGTCTTGCAGAATGTCATGTGGTGCCGCATGGATGGATTATATGGGTAATCAAGCCAGGATTCTAGCCGGTTGAAATGAAAATCGGCCAGGCGGTGAATTCTAAGTCCGTTATCTTGAGGAGGGTGACTCCTGGTCACCGAAAACTTTCCGTTGTCGTTGTCACCAGTGCCGGAGAGCAGCCCCTGCAGTGTAGAAATTTCCCGGTTAGAAGATTGTTCGTGCCGTTGCCGCAGCCTTTCCCACTGAAGTAAAAGCGGCAGAGATGGGACCTTCTAAGCTGAACGTCTTGCAGAATTTCATGTGATGTCGCATGGATGGATTATATGGGCATTCAAACCAGGATTCCAGCCGGCTAAATTGAAAATCGGCCAGGTGGCGAATTCTACGTCCGCTATCTTGAGGAGGCTGAGTCCTGGTCACTGAAAACTTTCCGTTGTCGTTGTCACCAGTGCCGGAGAGCAGCCCCTGCAGTGTGAAAAATTGCCCGGTTAGAAGCATGTTCATGCCGTTGCCGCAGCCTCTCCCACTGAAGTAAAAGAGGCAGAGATAGGACCTTCTATGCTGAACGTGTTGCTGAATGTCCTGTGATGCCGCATGGCTGGAATATATGGGTAATCAAACCAGGATTCTAGCAGGTTGAAATGAAAATCGGCCAGGCGGTGAATTCTAAGTCCGTTATCTTGAGTAGGGTGAGTCCTGGTCACCGAAAGCTTTCCGTTGTCATTGTCACCAGTGCCGGAGAGCCCCCCTGCATGTGGAATATTGCCCGGCTAGAAGCATGTTCGTGCCATTGCCGCAGCCTTTCCCACTAAAGTAAAAGCGGCAGAGATGGGGCCTTCTATGCTGAACGTCTTGCAGAATGTCATGTGGTGCCGCATGGATGGATTATATGGGTAATCAAATCAGGATTCTAGCCGGTTGAAATGAAAATCGGCTAGGCGGTGACTTCTAAGTCCATTATCTTGAGGAGGGTGAGTCCTGGTCACCGAAAACTTTCCGTTGTCGTTGTCACCAGTGCCGGAGAGCACCCCTGCATGTGGAATATTGCCCGGCTAGAAGCATGTTCGTGCCATTGCCGCAGCCTTTCCCACTGAAGTAAAAGCGGCAGAGATGGGGCCTTCTATGCTGAACGTCTTGCAGAATGTCATGTGGTGCCGCATGGATGGATTATATGGGTAATCAAACCAGGATTCTAGCCGGTTGAAATGAAAATCGGCAGGCGGTGAATCCCACGGCCGCTGTCTTGTGGAGGGTGAGTCCTGGTCACTGAAAACTTTCCGTTGTCGTTGTCACCAGTGCCGGAGAGCAGCCCCTGCAGTGTGAAAAATCGCCCGGTTAGAAGAATGTTCGTGCCCTTGCCGCTGCTTTTCCCACTGAAGTAAAAGCGGCACAGCTGGTACCTTCTATGCTGAACGTCTTCCAGAATGTCATGTGATGCCGCATGGCTGGAATATATGGGTAATCAAACCAGGATTCTAGCCGGTTGAAATGCAAATCGGCCAGGCGATGAATTCTAAGTCCGTTAACATGAGGAGGGTGAGTCCTGCTCACCGGAAACTTTCCGTTGTCGTTGTCACCAGTGCCGGAGAGCAGCCCCTGCAGTGTGGAAATTGCCCGGTTAGAAGCATGTTTGTCCCGTTGCCGCAGCCTTTCCCACTGAAGTAAAAGCGGCAGAGATGGGACCTTCTAGGCTGAATGTCTTGCAGAATGTCATGTGGTGCCGCATGGATGGATTATATTGGTAATCAAGCCAGGATTCGAGCCGGTTGAAATGCAAATCGGCCAGGCGGTGAATTCTAAGTCCGTTAACTTGAGGAGGGTGAGTCCTGGTCACCGGAAACTTTCCGTTGTCGTTGTCACCAGTGCCGGAGTGCAGCCCCTGCAGTGTGGAAATTGCCCGGTTAGAAGCATGTGTTTCCCGTTGCCGCAGCCTTTCCCACTGAAGTAAAAGCGGCAGAGATGGGACCTTCTAGGCTGAATGTCTTGCAGAATGTCATGTGGTGCCGCATGGATGGATTATATGGGTAATCAAACCAGGACTCTAGCCGGTTGAAATAAAAATTGGCCAGGCGGTGAATTCTAAGGCCGTTATCTTGAGGAGGGTGACTCCTGGTCACCGAAGACTTTCCGTTGTCGTTGTCTCCAGTGCCGGAGAGCAGCCCCTGCAGTGTGAAAAATCGCCCGGTTAGAAGCATGTTCGTGCCCTTGCCGCTGCTTTTCCCACTGAAGTAAAAGCGGCACAGATGGTACCTTATATGCTGAACGTCTTGCAGAATGTCATGTGATGCCGCATGGCTGGAATATATGGGTAATCAAACCAGGATTCTAGCAGGTTGAAATGAAAATCGGCCAGGCGGTGAATTCTAAGTCCGTTATCTTGAGTAGGGTGAGTCCTGGTCACCGAAAGCTTTCCGTTGTCATTGTCACCAGTGCCGGAGAGCCCCCCTGCATGTGGAATATTGCCCGGCTAGAAGCATGTTCGTGCCATTGCCGCAGCCTTTCCCACTAAAGTAAAAGCGGCAGAGATGGGGCCTTCTATGCTGAACGTCTTGCAGAATGTCATGTGGTGCCGCATGGATGGATTATATGGGTAATCAAATCAAGATTCTAGCCGGTTGAAATGAAAATCGGCTAGGCGGTGACTTCTAAGTCCATTATCTTGAGGAGGGTGAGTCCTGGTCACCGAAAACTTTCCGTTGTCGTTGTCACCAGTGCCGGAGAGCACCCCTGCATGTGGAATATTGCCCGGCTAGAAGCATGTTCGTGCCATTGCCGCAGCCTTTCCCACTGAAGTAAAAGCGGCAGAGATGGGGCCTTCTATGCTGAACGTCTTGCAGAATGTCATGTGGTGCCGCATGGATGGATTATATGGGTAATCAAACCAGGATTCTAGCCGGTTGAAATGAAAATCGGCAGGCGGTGAATCCCACGGCCGCTGTCTTGTGGAGGGTGAGTCCTGGTCACTGAAAACTTTCCGTTGTCGTTGTCACCAGTGCCGGAGAGCAGCCCCTGCAGTGTGAAAAATCGCCCGGTTAGAAGAATGTTCGTGCCCTTGCCGCTGCATTTCCCACTGAAGTAAAAGCGGCACAGCTGGTACCTTCTATGCTGAACGTCTTCCAGAATGTCATGTGATGCCGCATGGCTGGAATATATGGGTAATCAAACCAGGATTCTAGCCGGTTGAAATGCAAATCGGCCAGGCGATGAATTCTAAGTCCGTTAACATGAGGAGGGTGAGTCCTGCTCACCGGAAACTTTCCGTTGTCGTTGTCACCAGTGCCGGAGAGCAGCCCCTGCAGTGTGGAAATTGCCCGGTTAGAAGCATGTTTGTCCCGTTGCCGCAGCCTTTCCCACTGAAGTAAAAGCGGCAGAGATGGGACCTTCTAGGCTGAATGTCTTGCAGAATGTCATGTGGTGCCGCATGGATGGATTATATTGGTAATCAAGCCAGGATTCTAGCCGGTTGAAATGAAAATCGGCCAGGCGGTGAATTCTAAGTCCGTTATCTTGAGGAGGGTGACTCCTGGTCACCGGAAACTTTCCGTTGTCGTTGTCACCAGTGCCGGAGAGCAGCCCCTGCAGTGTAGAAATTGCCCGGTTAGAAGATTGTTCGTGCCGTTGCCGCAGCCTTTCCCACTGAAGTAAAAGCGGCAGAGATGGGACCTTCTAAGCTGAACGTCTTGCAGAATTTCATGTGATGTCGCATGGATGGATTATATGGGCATTCAAACCAGGATTCTAGCCGGCTAAATTGAAAATCGGCCAGGTGGTGAATTCTACGTCCGCTATCTTAGAGGAGGCTGAGTCCTGGTCACCGAAAACTTTCCGTTGTCGTTGTCACCAGTGCCGGAGAGCAGCCCCTGCAGTGTGAAAAATTGCCCGGTTAGAAGCATGTTCATGCCGTTGCCGCAGCCTCTCCCACTGAAGTAAAAGCGGCAGAGATAGGACCTTCTATGCTGAACGTGTTGCTGAATGTCCTGTGATGCCGCATTGCTGGATTATATGGGTAATCAAACCTGGATTCTAGCCGGCTCAAATGAAAATCGGTCAGCCGGTGAATTCCACGGCCGCTGTCTTGAGGAGGGTGAGTCCTGGTCACCGGAAACTTTCCGTTGTCGTTGTCACCAGTGCCGGAGAGCAGCCCCTGCAGTGTGGAAATTGCCCGGTTAGAAGCATGTTTGTCCCGTTGCCGCAGCCTTTCCCACTGAAGTAAAAGCGGCAGAGATGGGACCTTCTAGGCTGAATGTCTTGCAGAATGTCATGTGGTGCCGCATGGATGGATTATATGGGTAATCAAATCAGGACTCTAGCCGGTTGAAATAAAAATTGGCCAGGCGGTGAATTCTAAGGCCGTTATCTTGAGGAGGGTGACTCCTGGTCACCGAAGACTTTCCGTTGTCGTTGTCTCCAGTGCCGGAGAGCAGCCCCTGCAGTGTGAAAAATCGCCCGGTTAGAAGCATGTTCGTGCCCTTGCCGCTGCTTTTCCCACTGAAGTAAAAGCGGCACAGATGGTACCTTCTATGCTGAACGTCTTGCAGAATGTCATGTGATGCCGCATGGCTGGAATATATGGGTAATCAAACCAGGATTCTAGCAGGTTGAAATGAAAATCGGCCAGGCGGTGAATTCTAAGTCCGTTATCTTGAGGAGGTTGAGTCCTGGTCACCGAAAACTTTCCGTTGTCGTTGTCACCAGCGCCGGAGAGAAGCCCCTGCAGTGTGAAAATTGCCCGGTTAGAAGCATGTTCGTCCCGTTGCCGCAGCCTTTCCCACTGAAGTAAAAGCGGCAGAGATGGGACCTTCTATGCTGAACGTCTTGCAGAATGTCGTGTGGTGCCGCATGGTTGGATTATATGGGTAATCAAACCAGGATTCTTGCCGGTTGAAATGAAAATTTGCCAGGCGGTGAATTCTAAGTCCGTTATCTTGAGGAGGGTGACTCCTGGTCACCGAAGACTTTCCGTTGTCGTTGTCACCAGTGCCGGAGAGCAGCCCCTGCAGTGTGAAAAATCGCCCGGTTAGAAGCATATTCGTGCCCTTGCCGCTGCTTTTCCCACTGAAGTAAAAGCGGCACAGATGGTACCTTCTATGCTGAACGTCTTGCAGAATGTCATGTGATGCCGCATGGCTGGAATATATGGGTAATCAAACCAGGATTCTAGCCGGTTGAAATGAAAATCGGCAAGGCGGTGAATTCTAAGTCCGTTATCTTGAGGAGGGTGAGTCTTGGTCACCGAAAACTTTCCGTTGTCGTTATCACCAGTGCCGGAGAGCAGCCCCTGCAATGCGAAAAATTGCCCGGTTAGAAGCATGTTCGTGCCGTTGCCGCAGCCTTTCCCACTGAAGTAAAAGCGGCAGAGATGGGACCTTCTAAGCTGAACGTCTTGCAGAATTTCATGTGATGTCGCATGGATGGATTATATGGGTAATCAAACCAGGATTCTAGCCGGTTGAAATGAAAATCGGCAGGCGGTGAATCCCACGGCCGCTGTCTTGTGGAGGGTGAGTCCTGGTCACTGAAAACTTTCCGTTGTCGTTGTCACCAGTGCCGGAGAGCAGCCCCTGCAGTGTGAAAAATTGCCCGGTAAGAAGCATGTTCATGCCGTTGCCGCAGCCTCTCTCACTGAAGTAAAAGCGGCAGAGATAGGACCTTCTATGCTGAACGTGTTGCAGAATGTCCTGTGATGCCGCATGGCTGGATTATATGGGTAATCAAACCTGGATTCTAGCCGGCTCATATGAAAATCGGTCAGCCGGTGAATTCCACGGCCGCTGTCTTGAGGAGGGTGAGTCCTGGTCACCGAAAACCTTCCGTTGTCATTGTCACCAGTGCCGGAGAGCAGCCCCTGCATGTGGAATATTGCCCGGTTAGAATCATGTTCATGCCCTTGCCGCTGCTTTTCCCACTGAATTAAAACCGGCAGAGATGGGACCTTCTATGCTGAACGTGTTGCAGAATGTCACGTGATGCCGCATGGCTGGATTATATGGGTAATCAAACCAGGATTCTAGCCGGCTCAAATGAAAATCGGTCAGCCGGTGAATTCCACGGCCGCTATCCTGAGGAGGGTGAGTCCTGGTCACCGAAAACCTTCCTTTGTCAATGTCACCAGTGCCGGAGAGCAGCCCCTGCATGTGGAATATTGCCCGGTTAGAATCATGTTCGTGCCCTTGCCGCTGCTTTTCCCACTGAAGTAAAAGCGGCACAGATGGGACCTTCTATGCTGAACGTCTTGCAGAATATCACGTGGTGCCGCATGGATGGATTATATGGGTAATCAAACCAGGATTCGAGCCGGTTGAAATGCAAATCGGCCAGGCGGTGAATTCTAAGTCCGTTATCTTGAGGAGGGTGACTCCTGGTCACCGAAAACTTCCCGTTGTCGTTGTCACCAGTGCCGGAGAGCAGCCCCTGCAGTGTAGAAATTGCCCGGTTAGAAGCATGTTCGTCCCGCTGCCACAGCCTTTCCCACTGAAGTAAAAGCGGCAGAGATGGGACCTTCTATGCTGAACGTCTTGCAGAATGTCGTGTGGTGCCGCATGGATGGATTATATCGGTAATCAAACCAAGATTCTAGCCGGTTGAAATGAAAATTGGCCAGGCGGTGAATTCTAAGTCCGTTATCTTGAGGAGGGTGAGTCTTGGTCACCGAAAACTTTCCGTTGTCGTTATCACCAGTGCCGGAGAGCAGCCCCTGCAATGCGAAAAATTGCCCGGTTAGAAGCATGTTCGTGGCGTTGCCGCAGCCTTTCCCACTGAAGTAAAAGCGGCAGAGAAGGGACCTTCTAAGCTGAACGTCTTGCAGAATTTCAAGTGATGTCGCATGGATGGATTATATGGGTAATCAAACCAGGATTCTAGCCGGCTGAAATGAAAATCGGCAGGCGGTGAATCCCACGGCCGCTGTCTTGTGGAGGGTGAGTCCTGGTCACTGAAAACTTTCCGTTGTCGTTGTCACCAGTGCCGGAGAGCAGCCCCTGCAGTGCGGAATATTGCCCGGTTAGAAGCATGTTCGTGCCGTTGCCGCAGCCTTTTCCCACTGAAGTAAAAGCAGCACAGATGGGACCTTCTATGCTGAACGTCTTGCAGAATGTCGTGTGGTGCCGCATGGATGGATTATATGGGTAATCAAACCAGGATTCTAGCCGGTTGAAAGGAAAATCGGTTAGGTGGTGAAATCTAAGTCCGTTATCATGAGGAGAGTGAGTCCTGGTCACCGAAAACTTTCCGTTGTCGTTGTCACCAGTGCCGGAGAGCAGCCCCTGCAGTGTGAAAATTGCCCGGTTAGAAACATGTTCGTCCCGTTGCCGCAGCCTTTCCCACTGAAGTAAAAGTGGCAGAGATGGGACCTTCTAAGCTGAACGCCTTGCAGAATGTCACGTGGTGTCACATGGATGGATTATATGGGTAAACAAACCAGGATTCTAGCCGGTTGAAATGAAAATCGGCGAGGTGGTGAATTCTAAGTCCGTTATCTTGAGGAGGGTGAGTCCTGGTCACCGAAACCTTTCCGTTGTCGTTGTCACCAGTGCCGGAGAGCAGCCTCTGCAATGCGAAAAATTGCCCGGTTAGAAGCATGTTCGTGCCGTTGCCGCAGCCTTTCCCACTGAAGTAAAAGCGGCAGAGATGGAACCTTCTAAGCTGAACGTCTTGCAGAATGTCATGTGGTGCCGCATGGATGGATTATATGGGTAATCAGACCAGGATTCTAGGCGGCTGAATTGAAAATCGGCCAGGCGGTGAATTCTACGTCCGCTATCTTGAGGAGAGTGAGTCCTGGTCACCGAAAACTTTCCGTTGTCGTTGTCACCAGTGCCGGAGAGCAGCCCCTACAGTGTGAAAAATTGCCCGGTTAGAAGCATGTTCGTGCCGTTGCCGCAGCCTCTCCCACTGAAGTAAAAGCGGCAGAGATAGGACCTTCTATGCTGAACGTGTTGCAGAATGTCCTGTGATGCCGCATGGCTGGATTATATGGGTAATGAAACCAGGATTCAAGTCGTCTGTAATGAAAATCGGCCATGCGGTGAGTTCTACGTCCACTATCTTGAGGAGGGTGAGTAAAAGGTCACCGAAGACTTTCCGTTGTCGTTGTCACCAGTGCCGGAGAGCAGCCCTTGCAGTGTGAAAATTGCCCGGTTAGAAGCATGTTCGTGCCGTTGCCGCAGCCTCTCCCACTGAAGTAAAACCGGCAGAGATGGGAACTTCTATGCTGAACGTGTTGCAGAATGTCATGTGATGCCGCATGGCTGGATTATATGGGTAATCAAACCTGGATTCTAGCCGGCTCAAATGAAAATCGGTCAGCCGGTGAATTCCACGGCCGCTGTCTTGAGGAGGGTGAGTCCTGGTCACCGAAAACTTTCCATTGTCATTGTCACCAGTGCCGGAGAGCAGCCCCTGCATGTGGAATATTGCCCGGTTAGAATCATGTTCGTGCCCTTGCTGCTGCTTTTCCCACTGAAGTAAAAGCGGCAAAGATGGGACCTTCTATGCTGAACGTCTTGCAGAATATCACGCGGTGCCGCATGGATGGATTATATGAGTAATCAAACCAGGATTCTAGCCGTTTGAAATGAAAATCGGCCAGGTGGTGAATTCTAAGTCCGTTATCTTGAGGAGGGTGACTCCTGGTCACCGAACACTTTCCGTTGTCGTTGTCACCAGTGCCGGAGAGCAGCCCCTGCAGTGTGGAAATTGCCCGGTTAGAAACATGTTCGTCCCGTTGCCGCAGCCTTTCCCAATGAAGTAAAAGCGGCAGAGATGGGACCTTCTAAGCTGAACGTCTTGCAGAATGTCATGGGGTGCCGCATGGATGGATTATATGGGTAATCAGACCAGGATTCTAGCCGGCTGAATTGAAAATCGGCCAGGCGGTGAATTCTACGACCGCTATCTTGAGGAGGGTGAGTCCTGGTCACCGAAAACTTTCCGTTGTCGTCGTCACCAGTGCCGGAGAGCAGCCCCTGCAGGGCGGAATATTGCCCGGTTAGAAGCATGTTCGTGCCGTTGCCGCAGCCTTTTCGCACTGAAGTAAAAGCGGCACAGATGGGACCTTCTATGCTGAACGTCTTGCAGAATGTCGTGTGGTGCCGCATGGATGGATTATATGGGTAATCAAACCAGGATTCTAGCCGGTTGAAATGAAAATCGGTTAGGTGGTGAAATCTAAGTCCGTTATCTTGAGGAGGGTGAGTCCTGGTCACCGAAAACTTTCCGTTGTCGTTGTCACCAGTGCCGGAGAGCAGCCCCTGCAGTGTGAAAAATTTCCAAGTTAGAAGCATGTTCGTGCCGTTGCCGCAGCCTTCCCCACTGAAGTAAAAGCGGCAGAGATGGGACCTTCTATGTTGAACGTCTTGCAGAATGTCATGTGATGCCGCATGGATGGATTATATGGGTAATCAGACCAGGATTCTAGCCGGCTGAAATGAAAATCGGCCAGCCGGTGAATTCTAAGTCCGCTATCTTGAGGAGGGTGAGTCCAGGTCACCGAAGACTTTCCGTTGTCGTTGTCACCAGTGCCGGAGAGCAGCCCCTGCAATGCAAAAAATTGCCCGGTTAGAAGCATGTTCGTGCGGTTGCCGCAGCCTTTCCCACTGTAGTAAAAGCGGCAGAGATGGGACCTTCTATGCTGAACGTGTTGCAGAATGTCATGTGATGCCGCATGGCTGGATTATATGGGTAATTAGACCAGGATTCTAGCCGGCTGAAATAAAAATCGGCCAGCCGGTGAATTCCACGGCCGCTATCTTGTGTAGGGTGAGTTTTTTTCACCGAAAACGTTCCGTTTTCGATGTCACCAGTGCCGGAGAGCAGCCCCTGCAGTGTGGAATATTGCCCGGTTAGAAGCATGTTCGTGCCGTTGCCGCAGCCTTTCCAACCGAAGTAAAAGCAGCACAGATGGGACCTTCTATGCTGAACGTCTTGCAGAATGTCATGTTGTGCCGCATGGATGGATTATATGGGCATTCATACGAGGATTCTAGCCGGTTGAAATGAAAATCGGCCAGGCGATGAATTCTAAGTCCACTATCTTGAGGAGGATGAGTGCAGGTCACCGAAGACTTTCCGTTGTCGTTGTCACCAGTGCCGGAGAGCAGCCCCTGCAGTGTGAAAAATTGCTAAGTTAGAAGCCTGTTCGTGCCGTTGCCGCAGCCTTTCCCACTGAAGTAAAAGCGGCAGAGATGATACCTTCTATGCTGAACGTCTTGCAGAATGTCATGTGATGCCGCACGGCTGGAATATATGGGTAATCAAACCAGGATTCTAGCCGGCTGAGATGAAAATCGGCCAACCGGTGAATTCTAAGTCCACTATCTTGAGGAGGATGAGATCAGGTCACCGAAGACTTTCCGTTGTCGTTGTCACCAGTGCCGGAGAGCAGCCCCTGCAGTGTGAAAAGTCGCCCGGTTAAAGCCTGTTTGTGCCCTTGCCGCTGCTTTTCCCACTGAAGTAAAAGCGGCACAGATGGTACCTTCTATGCTGAACGTCTTGCAAAATGTCATGTGGTGCCGCATGGATGGATTATATGGGTAATCAGACCAGGATTCTAGCCGGCTGAATTGAAAATCGGCCAGGCGGTGAATTCTACGTCCGCTATCTTGAGGAGGGTGAGTCCTGGTCACCGAAAACTTTCCGTTGTCGTTGTCACCAGTGCCGGAGAGCAGCCCCTGCAGTGTGAAAAATTGCCCGGTTTGAAGCATGTTCGTGCCGTTGCCGCAGCCTCGCCCACTGAAGTAAAAGCGGCAGAGATGGGACCTTCTGTGCTGAACGTGTTGCAGAATGTCATGTGTTGCCGCATGGCTGGATTATATGGGTAATTAGTCCAGGATTCTAGCCGGCTGAAATGAAAATCGGCCAGCCTGTGAATTCCACGGCCGCTATCTTGTGGAGGGTGAGTCCTTTTCACCGATAACGTTCCGTTGTCGTTGTCACCAGTGCGGAGAGCAGCCCCTGCAGTGTGGAATATTGCCCGGTTAGAAGCATGTTCGTGCCGTTGCCGCAGCCTTTTCCCACTGAAGTAAAAGCGGCACAGATGGGACCTTCTATGCTGAACGCCTTGCAGAATGTCACGTGGTGTCGCATGGATGGATTATATGGGTAACAAACCAGGATTCTAGACGGTTGAAATGGAAATCGGCAGGCGGTGAATCCCACGGCCGCTGTCTTGTGGAGGGTGACTCCTGGTCCCAGCAAACGTTCCGTTGTCGTTGTCACCAGTGCCGGAGAGCAGCCCCTGCATTGTGGAAAATTGCCCGGTTAGAAGCATGTTCGTGCCGTTGCCGCAGCCTCTCCCACTGAAGTAAAAGCGTCAGAGATGGGACCTTCTAAGCTCAACTTCTTGCAGAATTTCATGTGATGTCGCATGGATGGATTATATAGGTAATCAAACCAGGATTCTAGCCGGTTGAAATGAAAATCGGCAGGCGGTGTACCCCACGGCCGCTGTCTTGTGGAGGGTGAGTCCTGGTCACCGAAAACATTGCGTTGTCGTTGTCAGCAGTGCCGGAGAGCAGCCCCTGCAGTGTGAAAATTGCCCGGTTCGAAGCATGTTCGTGCCGTTGCCGCCGCCTCTCCCACTGAAGTAAAACCGGCAGAGATGGGACCTTCTATGCTGAACGTGTTGCAGAATGTCATGTGATGCCGCATGGCTGGATTATATGGGTAATCAAACCTGGATTCTAGCCGGCTCAAATGAAAATCGGTCAGCCGGTGAATTCCACGGCCGCTGTCTTGAGGAGGGTGAGTCCTGGTCACCGAAAACTTTCCGTTGTCATTGACACCAGTGCCGGAGAGCAGCCCCTGCATGTGGAATATTGCCCGGTTAGAATCATGTTCGTGCCCTTGCCGCTGCTTTTCCCACTGAAGTAAAAGCGGCACAGATGGGACCTTCTATGCTGAACGTCTTGCAGAGTATCACGCGGTGCCGCATGGATGGATTATATGAGTAATCGAACCAGGATTCTAGCCGTTTGAAATGAAAATCGGCCAGGCGGTGAATTCTAAGTCCGTTATCTTGAGTAGGGTGAGTCCTGGTCACCGAAAGCTTTCCGTTGTCATTGTCACCAGTGCCGGAGAGCACCCCTGCATGTGGAATTTTGCCCGGCTAGAAGCATGTTCGTCCCGTTGCCGCTGCCTTTCCCACTGAATTAAAAGCAGCAGAGATGGGACCTTCTATGCTGAACGTTTTGCAGAATGTCCTGTGGTGTCACATGGATGGATTATATGGGTAAACAAACCAGGATTCTAGCCGGTTGAAATGAAAATCGGCGAGGCGGTGAATTCTAAGTCCGTTATCTTGAGGAGGGTGAGTCCTGGTCACAGAAAACTTTCCGTTGTCGTTGTCACCAGTGCCGGAGAGCAGCTCCTGCAATGCGAAAAATTGCCCGGTTAGAAGCATGTTCGTGCCGTTGCCGCAGCCTTTCCCACTGAAGTAAAAGCGGCAGAGATGGGACCTTCTATGCTGAACGTGTTGCAGAATGTCATGTGTTGCCGCATGGCTGGATTATATGGGTAATTAGACCAGGATTCTAGCCGGCTGAAATGAAAATCGGCCAGCCTGTGAATTCAACGGCCGCTATCTTGTGGAGGGTGAGTCCTTTTCACCGATAATGTTCCGTTGTCGTTGTCACCAGTGCGGAGAGCAGCCCCTGCAGTGTGAAATATTGCCCGGTTAGAAGCATGTTCGTGCCGTTGCCGCTGCTTTTCCCACTGAAGTAAAAGCGGCACAGATGGTACCTTCTATGCTGAACGTCTTGCAGAATGTCATGTGATGCCGCATGGCTGGAATATATGGGTAATCAAACCAGGATTCTAGCAGGTTGAAATGAAAATCGGCCAGGCGGTGAATTCTAAGTCCGTTATCTTGAGTAGGGTGAGTCCTGGTCACCGAAAGCTTTCCGTTGTCATTGTCACCAGTGCCGGAGAGCCCCCCTGCATGTGGAATATTGCCCGGCTAGAAGCATGTTCGTGCCATTGCCGCAGCCTTTCCCACTAAAGTAAAAGCGGCAGAGATGGGGCCTTCTATGCTGAACGTCTTGCAGAATGTCATGTGGTGCCGCATGGATGGATTATATAGGTAATCAAACCAGGATTCTAGCCGGTTGAAATGAAAATCGGCTAGGCGGTGACTTCTAAGTTTATTATCTTGAGGAGGGTGAGTCCTGGTCACCGAAAACTTTCCGTTGTCGTTGTCACCAGTGCCGGAGAGCACCCCTGCATGTGGAATATTGCCCGGCTAGAAGCATGTTCGTGCCATTGCCGCAGCCTTTCCCACTGAAGTAAAAGCGGCAGAGATGGGGCCTTCTATGCTGAACGTCTTGCAGAATGTCATGTGGTGCCGCATGGATGGATTATATGGGTAATCAAACCAGGATTCTAGCCGGTTGAAATGCAAATCGGCCAGGCGGTGACTTCTAAGTCCGTTATCTTGAGTAGGGTGAGTCCTGGTCACCGAAAGCTTTCCGTTGTCATTGTCACCAGTGCCGGAGAGCACCCCTGCATGTGGAATTTTGCCCGGCTAGAAGCATGTTCGTCCCGTTGCCGCTGCCTTTCCCACTGAATTAAAAGCAGCAGAGATGGGACCTTCTATGCTGAACGTCTTGCAGAATGTCATGTGGTGCCGCATGGATGGATTATATGGGTAATCAAACCAGGATTCTAGCCGGTTGATATGAAAATCGGCATTGCGAAAAATTCTACGTCCGCCATCTTGAGGAGGGTGAGTCCTGGTCACCGAAAACTTTCCGTCGTCGTTGTCACCAGTGCCGGAGAGCAGCCCCTGCAGTGTGAAAAATTGCCCGGTTAGAAGCATGTTCGTGCCCTTGCCGCTGCTTTTCCCACTGATGTAAAAGCGGCACAGATGGTACCTTCTATACTGAACGTCTTGTAGAATGTCATGTGATGCCGCATGGCAGGAATATATGGGTAATCAAACCAGGATTCGAGCCGGTTGAAATGCAAATCGGCCAGGCGGTGAATTCTAAGCCCGTTAAGTTGAGGAGGCTGAGTCCTGCTCACCGGAAACTTTCCGTTGTCGTTGTCACCAGTGCCGGAGAGCAGCCCCTGCAGTGTGGAAATTGCCCGGTTAGAAGCATGTTTGTCCCGTTGCCGCAGCCTTTCCCACTGAAGTAAAAGCGGCAGAGATGGGACCTTATAGGCTGAATGTCTTGCAGAATGTCATGTGGTGCCGCATGGATGGATTATATAGGTAATCAAACCAGGACTCTAGCCGGTTGAAATAAAAATTGGCCAGGCGGTGAATTCTAAGTCCGTTATCTTGAGGAGGGTGACTCCTGGTCACCGAAGACTTTCCGTTGTCGTTGTCACCAGTGCCGGAGAGCAGCCCCTGCAGTGTGAAAAATCGCCCGGTTAGAAGCATGTTCGTGCCCTTGCCGCTGCTTTTCCCACTGAAGTAAAAGCGGCACAGCTGGTACCTTCTATGCTGAACGTCTTGCAGAATGTCATGTGATGCCGCATGGCTGGAATATATGGGTAATCAAACCAGGATTCTAGCCGGTTGAAATGAAAATCGGCCAGGCGGTGAATTCTAAGTCCGTTATCTTGAGGAGGGTGAGTCTTGGTCACCGAAAACTTTCCGTTGTCGTTATCACCAGTGCCGGAGAGCAGCCCCTGCAATGCGAAAAAATTGCCCGGTTAGAAGCATGTTCGTGCCGTTGCCGCAGCCTTTCCCACTGAAGTAAAAGCAGCAGAGATGGGACCTTCTAAGCTGAACGTCTTGCAGAATTTCATGTGATGTCGCATGGATGGATTATATGGGTAATCAAACCAGGATTCTAGCCGGTTGAAATGAAAATCGGCAGGCGGTGAATCCCACGGCCGCTGTCTTGTGGAGGGTGAGTCCTGGTCACTGAAAACTTTCCGTTGTCGTTGTCACCAGTGCCGGAGAGCAGCCCCTGCATGTGGAATATTGCCCGGTTAGAATCATGTTCGTGCCCTTGCCGCTGCTTTTCCCACTGAAGTAAAAGCGGCACAGATGGGACCTTCTATGCTGAACGTCTTGCAGAATATCACGTGGTGCCGCATGGATGGATTATATGGGTAATCAAACCAGGATTCGAGCCGGTTGAAATGCAAATCGGCCAGGCGGTGAATTCTAAGTCCGTTGACTTGAGGAGGGTGAGTCCTGGTCACCGGAAACTTTCCGTTGTCGTTGTCACCAGTGCCGGAGAGCAGCCCCTGCAGTGTGGAAATTGCCTGGTTAGAAGCATGTTTGTCCCGTTGCCGCAGCCTTTCCCACTGAAGTAAAAGCGGCAGAGATGGGACCTTCTAGGCTGAATGTCTTGCAGAATGTCGTGTGGTGCCGCATGGCTGGATTATATGGGTAATCAAACCAGGATTCTAGCCGGTTGAAATGAAAATTTGCCAGGCGGTGAATTCTAAGTCCGTTATCTTGAGGAGGGTGACTCCTGGTCACCGAAGACTTTCCGTTGTCGTTGTCACCAGTGCCGGAGAGCAGCCCCTGCAGTGTGAAAAATCGCCCGGTTAGAAGCATATTCGTGCCCTTGCCGCTGCTTTTCCCACTGAAGTAAAAGCGGCACAGATGGTACCTTCTATGCTGAACGTCTTGCAGAATGTCATGTGATGCCGCATGGCTGGAATATATGGGTAATCAAACCAGGATTCTAGCCGGTTGAAATGAAAATCGGCCAGGCGGTGAATTCTAAGTCCGTTATCTTGAGGAGGGTGAGTCTTGGTCACCGAAAACTTTCCGTTGTCGCTATCACCAGTGCCGGAGAGCAGCCCCTGCAATGCGAAAAATTGCCCGGTTAGAAGCATGTTCGTGCCGTTGCCGCAGCCTTTCCCACTGAAGTAAAAGCGGCAGAGATGGGACCTTCTAAGCTGAACGTCTTGCAGAATTTCATGTGATGTCGCATGGATGGATTATATGGGTAATCAAACCAGGATTCTAGCCGGTTGGAATGAAAATCGGCAGGCGGTGAATCCCACGGCCGCTGTCTTGAGGAGGGTGAGTCCTGGTCACCAAAACCTTCCGTTGTCATTGTCACCAGTGCCGGAGAGCAGCCCCTGCATGTGGAATATTGCCCGGTTAGAATCATGTTCATGCCCTTGCCGCTGCTTTTCCCACTGAATTAAAACCGGCAGAGATGGGACCTTCTATGCTGAACATGTTGCAGAATGTCACGTGATGCCGCATGGCTGGATTATATGGGTAATCAAACCAGGATTCTAGCCGGCTCAAATGAAAAACGGTCAGCCGGTGAATTCCACGGCCGCTATCCTGAGGAGGGTGAGTCCTGGTCACCGAAAACCTTCCTTTGTCATTGTCACCAGTGCCGGAGAGCAGCCCCTGCATGTGGAATATTGCCCGGTTAGAATCATGTTCCTGCCCTTGCCGCTGCTTTTCCCACTGAAGTAAAAGCGGCACAGATGGGACCTTCTATGCTGAACGTCTTGCAGAATATCACGTGGTGCCGCATGGATGGATTATATGGGTAATCAAACCAGGATTCGAGCCGGTTGAAATGCAAATCGGCCAGGCGGTGAATTCTAAGTCCGTTATCTTGAGGAGGGTGACTCCTGGTCACCGAAAACTTTCCGTTGTCGTTGTCACCAGTGCCGGAGAGCAGCCCCTGCAGTGTGGAAATTGCCCGGTTAGAAGCATGTTTGTCCCGTTGCCGCAGCCTTTCCAACTGAAGTAAAAGCGGCAGAGATGGGACCTTCTAGGCTGAATGTCTTGCAGAATGTCATGTGGTGTCGCATGGATGGATTATATGGGTAATCAAACCAGGATTCTAGGCGGTTGAAATGAAAATCGGCCAGGCGGTGAATTGTAAGTCCGTTATCTTGAGGAGGGTGACTCCTGGTCACCGAAAACTTTCCGTTGTCGTTGTCACCAGTGCCGGAGAGCAGCCACTGCAGTGTAGAAATTGCCCGGTTAGAAGCATGTTCGTCCCGTTGCCGCAGCCTTTCCCACTGAAGTAAAAGCGGCAGAGATGGGACCTTCTATGCTGAACGTCTTGCAGAATGTCGTGTGGTGCCGCATGGATGGATTATATCGGTAATCAAACCATGATTCTAGCCGGTTGAAATGAAAATTGGCCAGGCGGTGAATTCTAAGTCCGTTATCTTGAGGAGGGTGAGTCTTGGTCACCGAAAACTTTCCGTTGTCGTTATCACCAGTGCCGGAGAGCAGCCCCTGCAATGCGAAAAATTGCCCGGTTAGAAGCATGTTCGTGCCGTTACCGCAGCCTTTCCCACTGAAGTAAAAGCGGCAGAGAAGGGACCTTCTAAGCTGAACGTCTTGCAGAATTTCAAGTGATGTCGCATGGATGGATTATATGGGTAATCAAACCAGGATTCTAGCCGGCTGAAATGAAAATCGGCAGGCGGTGAATCCCACGGCCGCTGTCTTGTGGAGGGTGAGTCCTGGTCACTGAAAACTTTCCGTTGTCGTTGTCACCAGTGCCGGAGAGCAGCCCCTGCAGTGCGGAATATTGCCCGGTTAGAAGCATGTTCGTGCCGTTGCCGCAGCCTTTTCCCACTGAAGTAAAAGCAGCACAGATGGGACCTTCTATGCTGAACGTCTTGCAGAATGTCGTGTGGTGCCGCATGGATGGATTATATGGGTAATCAAACCAGGATTCTGGCCGGTTGAAAGGAAAATCGGTTAGGTGGTGAAATCTAAGTCCGTTATCTTGAGGAGAGTGAGTCCTGGTCACCGAAAACTTTCCGTTGTCGTTGTCACCAGTGCCGGAGAGCAGCCCCTGCAGTGTGAAAATTGCCCGGTTAGAAACATGTTCGTCCCGTTGCCGCAGCCTTTCCCACTGAAGTAAAAGTGGCAGAGATGGGACCTTCTAAGCTGAACGCCTTGCAGAATGTCACGTGGTGTCACATGGATGGATTATATGGGTAAACAAACCAGGATTCTAGCCGGTTGAAATGAAAATCGGCGAGGTGGTGAATTCTAAGTCCGTTATCTTGAGGAGGGTGAGTCCTGGTCACCGAAACCTTTCCGTTGTCGTTGTCACCAGTGCCGGAGAGCAGCCTCTGCAATGCGAAAAATTGCCCGGTTAGAAGCATGTTCGTGCCGTTGCCGCAGCCTTTCCCACTGAAGTAAAAGCGGCAGAGATGGAACCATCTAAGCTGAACGTCTTGCAGAATGTCATGTGGTGCCGCATAGATGGATTATATGGGTAATCAGACCAGGATTCTAGGCGGCTGAATTGAAAATCGGCCAGGCGGTGAATTCTACGTCCGCTATCTTGAGGAGAGTGAGTCCTGGTCACCGAAAACTTTCCGTTGTCGTTGTCACCAGTGCCGGAGAGCAGCCCGTACAGTGTGAAAAATTGCCCGGTTAGAAGCATGTTCGTGCCGTTGCCGCAGCCTCTCCCACTGAAGTAAAAGCGGCAGAGATAGGACCTTCTATGCTGAACGTGTTGCAGAATGTCCTGTGATGCCGCATGGCTGGATTATATGGGTAATGAAACCAGGTTTCAAGTCGTCTGTAATGAAAATCGGCCATGCGGTGAGTTCTGCGTCCGCTTTCTTGAGGAGGGTGAGTAAAAGGTCACCGAAGACTTTCCGTTGTCGTTGTCACCAGTGCCGGAGAGCAGCCCTTGCAGTGTGAAAACTGCCCGGTTAGAAGCATGTTCGTGCCGTTGCCGCAGCCTCTCCCACTGAAGTAAAACCGGCAGAGATGGGACCTTCTATGCTGAACGTGTTGCAGAATGTCATGTGATGCCGCATGGCTGGATTATATGGGTAATCAAACCTGGATTCTAGCCGGCTCAAATGAAAATCGGTCAGCCGGTGAATTCCACGGCCGCTGTCTTGAGGAGGGTGAGTCCTGGTCACCGAAAACTTTCCATTGTCATTGTCACCAGTGCCGGAGAGCAGCCCCTGCATGTGGAATATTGCCCGGTTAGAATCATGTTCGTGCCCTTGCTGCTGCTTTTCCCACTGAAGTAAAAGCGGCAAAGATGGGACCTTCTATGCTGAACGTCTTGCAGAATGTCATGGGGTGCCGCATGGATGGATTATATGGGTAATCAGACCAGGATTCTAGCCGGCTGAATTGAAAATCGGCCAGGCGGTGAATTCTACGCCCGCTATTTTGAGGAGGGTGAGTCCTGGTCACCGAAAACTTTCCGTTGTCGTTGTCACCAGTGCCGGAGAGCAGCCCCTGCAGGGCGGAATATTGCCCGGTTAGAAGCATGTTCGTGCCGTTGCCGCAGCCTTTTCGCACTGAAGTAAAAGCGGCACAGATGGAACCTTCTATGCTGAACGTCTTGCAGAATGTCGTGTGGTGCCGCATGGATGGATTATATGGGTAATCAAACCAGGATTCTAGCCGGTTGAAATGAAAATCGGTTAGGTGGTGAAATCTAAGTCCGTTATCTTGAGGAGGGTGACTCCTGGTCACCGAAGACTTTCCGTTGTCGTTGTCACCAGTGCCGGAGAGCAGCCCCTGCAGTGTGAAAAATCGCCCGGTTAGAAGCATATTCGTGCCCTTGCCGCTGCTTTTCCCACTGAAGTAAAAGCGGCACAGATGGTACCTTCTATGCTGAACGTCTTGCAGAATGTCATGTGATGCCGCATGGCTGGAATATATGGGTAATCAAACCAGGATTCTAGCCGGTTGAAATGAAAATCGGCCAGGCGGTGAATTCTAAGTCCGTTATCTTGAGGAGGGTGAGTCTTGGTCACCGAAAACTTTCCGTTGTCGCTATCACCAGTGCCGGAGAGCAGCCCCTGCAATGCGAAAAATTGCCCGGTTAGAAGCATGTTCGTGCCGTTGCCGCAGCCTTTCCCACTGAAGTAAAAGCGGCAGAGATGGGACCTTCTAAGCTGAACGTCTTGCAGAATTTCATGTGATGTCGCATGGATGGATTATATGGGTAATCAAACCAGGATTCTAGCCGGTTGAAATGAAAATCGGCAGGCGGTGAATCCCACGGCCGCTGTCTTGAGGAGGGTGAGTCCTGGTCACCAAAACCTTCCGTTGTCATTGTCACCAGTGCCGGAGAGCAGCCCCTGCATGTGGAATATTGCCCGGTTAGAATCATGTTCATGCCCTTGACGCTGCTTTTCCCACTGAATTAAAACCGGCAGAGATGGGACCTTCTATGCTGAACGTCTTGCAGAATATCACGTGGTGCCGCATGGATGGATTATATGGGTAATCAAACCAGGATTCGAGCCGGTTGAAATGCAAATCGGCCAGGCGGTGAATTCTAAGTCCGTTATCTTGAGGAGGGTGACTCCTGGTCACCGAAAACTTTCCGTTGTCGTTGTCACCAGTGCCGGAGAGCAGCCCCTGCAGTGTGGAAATTGCCCGGTTAGAAGCATGTTTGTCCCGTTGCCGCAGCCTTTCCAACTGAAGTAAAAGCGGCAGAGATGGGACCTTCTAGGCTGAATGTCTTGCAGAATGTCATGTGGTGTCGCATGGATGGATTATATGGGTAATCAAACCAGGATTCTAGGCGGTTGAAATGAAAATCGGCCAGGCGGTGAATTGTAAGTCCGTTATCTTGAGGAGGGTGACTCCTGGTCACCGAAAACTTTCCGTTGTCGTTGTCACCAGTGCCGGAGAGCAGCCCCTGCAGTGTAGAAATTGCCCGGTTAGAAGCATGTTCGTCCCGTTGCCGCAGCCTTTCCCACTGAAGTAAAAGCGGCAGAGATGGGACCTTCTATGCTGAACGTCTTGCAGAATGTCGTGTGGTGCCGCATGGATGGATTATATCGGTAATCAAACCAAGATTCTAGCCGGTTGAAATGAAAATTGGCCAGGCGGTGAATTCTAAGTCCGTTATCTTGAGGAGGGTGAGTCTTGGTCACCGAAAACTTTCCGTTGTCGTTATCACCAGTGCCGGAGAGCAGCCCCTGCAATGCGAAAAATTGCCCGGTTAGAAGCATGTTCGTGCCGTTACCGCAGCATTTCCCACTGAAGTAAAAGCGGCAGAGAAGGGACCTTCTAAGCTGAACTTCTTGCAGAATTTCAAGTGATGTCGCATGGATGGATTATATGGGTAATCAAACCAGGATTCTAGCCGGCTGAAATGAAAATCGGCAGGCGGTGAATCCCACGGCCGCTGTCTTGTGGAGGGTGAGTCCTGGTCACTGAAAACTTTCCGTTGTCGTTGTCACCAGTGCCGGAGAGCAGCCCCTGCAGTGCGGAAAATTGCCCGGTTAGAAGCATGTTCGTGCCGTTGCCGCAGCCTTTTCCCACTGAAGTAAAAGCAGCACAGATGGGACCTTCTATGCTGAACGTCTTGCAGAATGTCGTGTGGTGCCGCATGGATGGATTATATGGGTAATCAAACCAGGATTCTAGCCGGTTGAAAGGAAAATCGGTTAGGTGGTGAAATCTAAGTCCGTTATCTTGAGGAGAGTGAGTCCTGGTCACCGAAAACTTTCCGTTGTCGTTGTCACCAGTGCCGGAGAGCAGCCCCTGCAGTGTGAAAATTGCCCGGTTAGAAACATGTTCGTCCCGTTGCCGCAGCCTTTCCCACTGAAGTAAAAGTGGCAGAGATGGGACCTTCTAAGCTGAACGCCTTGCAGAAGGTCACGTGGTGTCACATGGATGGATTATATGGGTAAACAAACCAGGATTCTAGCCGGTTGAAATGAAAATCGGCGAGGTGGTGAATTCTAAGTCCGTTATCTTGAGGAGGGTGAGTCCTGGTCACCGAAACCTTTCCGTTGTCGTTGTCACCAGTGCCGGAGAGCAGCCTCTGCAATGCGAAAAATTGCCCGGTTAGAAGCATGTTCGTGCCGTTGCCGCAGCCTTTCCCACTGAAGTAAAAGCGGCAGAGATGGAACCATCTAAGCTGAACGTCTTGCAGAATGTCATGTGGTGCCGCATGGATGGATTATATGGGTAATCAGACCAGGATTCTAGGCGGCTGAATTGAAAATCGGCCAGGCGGTGAATTCTACGTCCGCTATCTTGAGGAGAGTGAGTCCTGGTCACCGAAAACTTTCCGTTGTCGTTGTCACCAGTGCCGGAGAGCAGCCCGTACAGTGTGAAAAATTGCCCGGTTAGAAGCATGTTCGTGCCGTTGCCGCAGCCTCTCCCACTGAAGTAAAAGCGGCAGAGATAGGACCTTCTATGCTGAACGTGTTGCAGAATGTCCTGTGATGCCGCATGGCTGGATTATATGGGTAATGAAACCAGGTTTCAAGTCGTCTGTAATGAAAATCGGCCATGCGGTGAGTTCTGCGTCCGCTATCTTGAGGAGGGTGAGTAAAAGGTCACCGAAGACTTTCCGTTGTCGTTGTCACCAGTGCCGGAGAGCAGCCCTTGCAGTGTGAAAATTGCCCGGTTAGAAGCATGTTCGTGCCGTTGCCGCAGCCTCTCCCACTGAAGTAAAACCGGCAGAGATGGGACCTTCTATGCTGAACGTGTTGCAGAATGTCATGTGATGCCGCATGGCTGGATTATATGGGTAATCAAACCTGGATTCTAGCCGGCTCAAATGAAAATCGGTCAGCCGGTGAATTCCACGGCCGCTGTCTTGAGGAGGGTGAGTCCTGGTCACCGAAAACTTTCCATTGTCATTGTCACCAGTGCCGGAGAGCAGCCCCTGCATGTGGAATATTGCCCGGTTAGAATCATGTTCGTGCCCTTGCTGCTGCTTTTTCCACTGAAGTAAAAGCGGCAAAGATGGGACCTTCTATGCTGAACGTCTTGCAGAATGTCATGGGGTGCCGCATGGATGGATTATATGGGTAATCAGACCAGGATTCTAGCCGGCTGAATTGAAAATCGGCCAGGCGGTGAATTCTACGCCCGCTATTTTGAGGAGGGTGAGTCCTGGTCACCGAAAACTTTCCGTTGTCGTTGTCACCAGTGCCGGAGAGCAGCCCCTGCAGGGCGGAATATTGCCCGGTTAGAAGCATGTTCGTGCCGTTGCCGCAGCCTTTTCGCACTGAAGTAAAAGCGGCACAGATGGGACCTTCTATGCTGAACGTCTTGCAGAATGTCGTGTGGTGCCGCATGGATGGATTATATGGGTAATCAAACCAGGATTCTAGCCGGTTGAAATGAAAATCGGTTAGGTGGTGAAATCTAAGTCCGTTATCTTGAGGAGGGTGAGTCCTGGTCACCGAAAACTTTCCGTTGTCGTTGTCACCAGTGCCGGAGAGCAGCCCCTGCAGTGTGAAAATTGCCAAGTTAGAAGCATGTTCGTGCCGTTGCCGCAGCCTTCCCCACTGAAGTAAAAGCGGCAGAGATGGGACCTTCTATGTTGAACGTCTTGCAGAATGTCATGTGATGCCGCATGGCTGGATTATATGGGTAATCAAACCAGGATTCTAGCCGGCTGAAATGAAAATCGGCCAGCCGGTGAATTCTAAGTCCGCTATCTTGAGGAGGGTGAGTCCAGGTCACCGAAGACTTTCCGTTGTCGTTGTCACCAGTGCCGGAGAGCAGCCCCTGCAATGCAAAAAATTGCCCGGTTAGAAGCATGTTCGTGCGGTTGCCGCAGCCTTTCCCACTGTAGTAAAAGTGGCAGAGATGGGACCTTCTAAGCTGAACGTCTTGCAAAATTTCAGGTGATGTCGCATGGATGATTTATATGAGTAATCAAACCAGGATTCTAGCCGGTTGAAATGAAAATCGGCAGGCAGTGAATCCCGCGGCCGCTGTCTTGTGGAGGGTGAGTCCTGGTCACCGGAAACGTTCCGTTGTCGTTGTCACCAGTGCCGGAGAGCAGCCCCTGCAGTGTGGAAAATCGCCCGGTTAGAAGCATGTTCGTGCCGTTGCCGCAGCCTTTCCAACTGAAGTAAAAGCAGCACAGATGGGACCTTCTATGCTGAACGTCTTGCAGAATGTCATGTGGTGCCGCATGGATGGATTATATGGGCATTCAAATCAGGATTCTAGCCGGTTGAAATGAAAATCGGCCAGGCAGTGAATTCTAAGTCCGTTATCTTGAGGAGGGTGAGTCCTGGTCACCGAATACTTTCCGTTGTCGTTGTCACCAGTGCCGGAGAGCATTCCCTGCAGTGTGAAAAATTGCCCGTTTAGAACCATGTTCGTGTCGTTGCCGCAGCCTTTCCCACTGAAGTAAAAGCGGCAGAGATGGGACCTTCTATGCTGAACGTGTTGCAGAATGTCATGTGATGCCGCATGGCTGGATTATATGGGTAATTAGACCAGGATTCTAGCCGGCTGAAATGAAAATCGGCCAGCCGGTGAATTCCACGGCCGCTATCTTGTGTAGGGTGAGTTTTTTTCACCGAAAACGTTCCGTTTTCGATGTCACCAGTGCCGGAGAGCAGCCCCTGCAGTGTGGAATATTGCCCGGTTAGAAGCATGTTCGTGCCGTTGCCGCAGCCTTTCCAACCGAAGTAAAAGCAGCACAGATGGGACCTTCTATGCTGAACGTCTTGCAGAATGTCATGTTGTGCCGCATGGATGGATTATATGGGCATTCATACGAGGATTCTAGCCGGTTGAAATGAAAATCGGCCAGGCGATGAATTCTAAGTCCACTATCTTGAGGAGGATGAGTGCAGGTCACCGAAGACTTTCCGTTGTCGTTGTCACCAGTGCCGGAGAGCAGCCCCTGCAGTGTGAAAAATTGCTAAGTTAGAAGCCTGTTCGTGCCGTTGCCGCAGCCTTTCCCACTGAAGTAAAAGCGGCAGAGATGGTACCTTCTATGCTGAACGTCTTGCAGAATGTCATGTGATGCCGCACGGCTGGAATATATGGGTAATCAAACCAGGATTCTAGCCGGCTGAGATGAAAATCGGCCAACCGGTCAATTCTAAGTCCACTATCTTGAGGAGGATGAGATCAGGTCACCGAAGACTTTCCGTTGTCGTTGTCACCAGTGCCGGAGAGCAGCCCCTGGAGTGTGAAAAGTCGCCCGGTTAAAGCCTGTTTGTGCAATTGCCGCTGCTTTTCCCACTGAAGTAAAAGCGGCACAGATGGGACCTTCTATGCTGAACGCCTTGCAGAATGTCACGTGGTGTCGCATGGATGGATTATATGGGTAACAAACCAGGATTCTAGACGGTTGAAATGGAAATCGGCAGGCGGTGAATCCCACGGCCGCTGTCTTGTGGAGGGTGACTCCTGGTCCCAGCAAACGTTCCGTTGTCGTTGTCACCAGTGCCGGAGAGCAGCCCCTGCAGTGTGGAAAATTGCCCGGTTAGAAGCATGTTCGTGCCGTTGCCGCAGCCTCTCCCACTGAAGTAAAAGCGTCAGAGATGGGACCTTCTAAGCTCAACTTCTTGCAGAATTTCATGTGATGTCGCATGGATGGATTATATAGGTAATCAAACCAGGATTCTAGCCGGTTGAAATGAAAATCGGCAGGCGGTGTACCCCACGGCCGCTGTCTTGTGGAGGGTGAGTCCTGGTCACCGAAAACATTGCGTTGTCGTTGTCAGCAGTGCCGGAGAGCAGCCCCTGCAGTGTGAAAATTGCCCGGTTCGAATCATGTTCGTGCTGTTGCCGCCGCCTCTCCCACTGAAGTAAAACCGGCAGAGATGGGACCTTCTATGCTGAACGTGTTGCAGAATGTCATGTGATGTCGCATGGATGGATTATATAGGTAATCAAACCAGGATTCTAGCCGGTTGAAATGAAAATCTGTCAGCCGGTGAATTCCACGGCCGCTGTCTTGAGGAGGGTGACTCCTGGTCACCGAAAACTTTCCGTTGTCGTTGTCACCAGTGCCGGAGAGCAGCCCCTGCATGTGGAATATTGCCCGGTTAGAATCATGTTCGTGCCCTTGCCGCTGCTTTTCCCACTGAAGTAAAAGCGGCACAGATGGGACCTTCTATGCTGAACGTCTTGCAGAATATCACGCGGTGCCGCATGGATGGATTATATGAGTAATCGAACCAGGATTCTAGCCGTTTGAAATGAAAATCGGCCAGGCGGTGAATTCTAAGTCCGTTATCTTGAGGAGGGTGACTCCTGGTCACCGAAAACTTTCCGTTGTCGTTGTCACCAGTGCCGGAGAGCAGCCCCTGCAGTGTGGAAATTACCCGGTTAGAAACATGTTCGTCCCGTTGCCACAGCCTTTCCCACTGAAGTAAAAGCGGCAGAGATTGGACCTTCTATGCTGAACGTCTTGCAGAATGTCATGTTGTGCCGCATGGATGGATTATATGGGCATTCATACGAGGATTCTAGCCGGTTGAAATGAAAATCGGCCAGGCGATGAATTCTAAGTCCACTATCTTGAGGAGGATGAGTGCAGGTCACCGAAGACTTTCCGTTGTCGTTGTCACCAGTGCCGGAGAGCAGCCCCTGCAATGCAAAAAATTGCCCGGTTAGAAGCATGTTCGTGCGGTTGCCGCAGCCTTTCCCACTGTAGTAAAAGTGGCAGAGATGGGACCTTCTAAGCTGAACGTCTTGCAAAATTTCAGGTGATGTCGCATGGATGATTTATATGAGTAATCAAACCAGGATTCTAGCCGGTTGAAATGAAAATCGGCAGGCAGTGAATCCCGCGGCCGCTGTCTTGTGGAGGGTGAGTCCTGGTCACCGGAAACGTTCCGTTGTCGTTGTCACCAGTGCCGGAGAGCAGCCCCTGCAGTGTGGAAAATCGCCCGGTTAGAAGCATGTTCGTGCCGTTGCCGCAGCCTTTCCAACTGAAGTAAAAGCAGCACAGATGGGACCTTCTATGCTGAACGTCTTGCAGAATGTCATGTGGTGCGGCATGGATGGATTATATGGGCATTCAAATCAGGATTCTAGCCGGTTGAAATGAAAATCGGCCAGGCAGTGAATTCTAAGTCCGTTATCTTGAGGAGGGTGAGTCCTGGTCACCGAATACTTTCCGTTGTCGTTGTCACCAGTGCCGGAGAGCATTCCCTGCAGTGTGAAAAATTGCCCGTTTAGAAGCATGTTCGTGTCGTTGCCGCAGCCTTTCCCACTGAAGTAAAAGCGGCAGAGATGGGACCTTCTATGCTGAACGTGTTGCAGAATGTCATGTGATGCCGCATGGCTGGATTATATGGGTAATTAGACCAGGATTCTAGCCGGCTGAAATGAAAATCGGCCAGCCGGTGAATTCCACGGCCGCTATCTTGTGTAGGGTGAGTTTTTTTCACCGAAAACGTTCCGTTTTCGATGTCACCAGTGCCGGAGAGCAGCCCCTGCAGTATGGAATATTGCCCGGTTAGAAGCATGTTTGTGCCGTTGCCGCAGCCTTTCCAACCGAAGTAAAAGCAGCACAGATGGGACCTTCTATGCTGAACGTCTTGCAGAATGTCATGTTGTGCCGCATGGATGGATTATATGGGCATTCATACGAGGATTCTAGCCGGTTGAAATGAAAATCGGCCAGGCGATGAATTCTAAGTCCACTATCTTGAGGAGGATGAGTGCAGGTCACCGAAGACTTTCCGTTGTCGTTGTCACCAGTGCCGGAGAGCAGTCCCTGCAGTGTGAAAAATTGCTAAGTTAGAAGCCTGTTCGTGCCGTTGCCGCAGCCTTTCCCACTGAAGTAAAAGCGGCAGAGATGGTACCTTCTATGCTGAACGTCTTGCAGAATGTCATGTGATGCCGCACGGCTGGAATATATGGGTAATCAAACCAGGATTCTAGCCGGCTGAGATGAAAATCGGCCAACCGGTGAATTCTAAGTCCACTATCTTGAGGAGGATGAGATCAGGTCACCGAAGACTTTCCGTTGTCGTTGTCACCAGTGCCGGAGAGCAGCCCCTGCAGTGTGAAAAGTCGCCCGGTTAAAGCCTGTTTGTGCCCTTGCCGCTGCTTTTCCCACTGAAGTAAAAGCGGCACAGATGGTACCTTCTATGCTGAACGTCTTGCAGAATGTCATGTGCCGCATGGATGGATTATATGGGTAATCAGACCAGGATTCTAGCCGGCTGAATTGAAAATCGGCCAGGCGGTGAATTCTACGTCCGCTATCTTGAGGAGGGTGAGTCCTGGTCACCGAAAACTTTCCGTTGTCGTTGTCACCAGTGCCGGAGAGCAGCCCCTGCAGTGTGAAAAATTGCCCGGTTTGAAGCATGTTCGTGCCGTTGCCGCAGCCTCGCCCACTGAATTAAAAGCGGCAGAGATGGGACCTTCTGTGCTGAACGTTTTGCAGAATGTCATGTGTTGCCGCATGGCTGGATTATATGGGTAATTAGACCAGGATTCTAGCCGGCTGAAATGAAAATGGGCCAGCCTGTGAATTCCACGGCCGCTATCTTGTAGAGGGTGAGTCCTTTTCACCGATAACGTTCCGTTGTCGTTGTCACCAGTGCGGAGAGCAGCCCCTGCAGTGTGGAATATTGCCCGGTTAGAAGCATGTTCGTGCCGTTGCCGCAGCCTTTTCCCACTGAAGTAAAAGCGGCACAGATGGGACCTTCTATGCTGAACGCTTGCAGAATGTCACGTGGTGTCGCATGGATGGATTATATGGGTAACAAACCAGGATTCTAGACGGTTGAAATGGAAATCGGCAGGCGGTGAATCCCACGGCCGCTGTCTTGTGGAGGGTGACTCCTGGTCCCAGCAAACGTTCCGTTGTCGTTGTCAGCAGTGCCGGAGAGCAGCCCCTGCAGTGTGGAAAATTGCCCGATTAGAAGCATGTTCGTGCCGTTGCCGCAGCCTCTCCCACTGAAGTAAAAGCGTCAGAGATGGGACCTTCTAAGCTCAACTTCTTGCAGAATTTCATGTGATGTCGCATGGATGGATTATATAGGTAATCAAACCAGGATTCTAGCCGGTTGAAATGAAAATCGGCAGGCGGTGTGCCCCACGGCCGCTGTCTTGTGGAGGGTGAGTCCTGGTCACCGAAAACATTGCGTTGTCGTTGTCAGCAGTGCCGGAGAGCAGCCCCTGCAGTGTGAAAATTGCCCGGTTCGAAGCATGTTCGTGCCGTTGCCGCAGCCTCTCCCACTGAAGTAAAACCGGCAGAGATGGGACCTTCTATGCTGAACGTGTTGCAGAATGTCATGTGATGCCGCATGGCTGGATTATATGGGTAATCAAACCTGGATTCTAGCCGGCTCAAATGAAAATCGGTCAGCCGGTGAATTCCACGGCCGCTGTCTTGAGGAGGGGGAGTCCTGGTCACCGAAAACTTTCCGTTGTCATTGACACCAGTGCCGGAGAGCAGCCCCTGCATGTGGAATATTGCCCGGTTAGAATCATGTTCGTGCCCTTCCCGCTGCTTTTCCCACTGAAGTAAAAGCGGCACAGATGGGACCTTGTATGCTGAACGTCTTGCAGAATATCACGCGGTGCCGCATGGATGGATTATATGAGTAATCGAACCAGGATTCTAGCCGTTTGAAATGAAAATCGGCCAGGCGGTGAATTCTAAGTCCGTTATCTTGAGGAGGGTGACTCCTGGTCACCGAAAACTTTCCGTTGTCGTTGTCACCAGTGCCGGAGAGCAGCCCCTGCAGTGTGGAAATTACCCGGTTAGAAACATGTTCGTCCCGTTGCCGCAGCCTTTCCCACTGAAGTAAAAGCGGCAGAGATGGGACCTTCTAAGCTGAACGCCTTGCAGAATGTCATGTGGTGTCACATGGATGGATTATATGGGTAAACAAACCAGGATTCTAGCCGGTTGAAATGAAAATCGGCGAGGCGGTGAATTCTAAGTCCGTTATCTTGAGGAGGGTGAGTCCTGGTCACAGAAAACTTTCCGTTGTCGTTGTCACCAGTGCCGGAGAGCAGCCCCTGCAATGCGAAAAATTGCCCGGTTAGAAGCATGTTCGTGCCGTTGCCGCAGCCTTTCCCACTGAAGTAAAAGCGGCAGAGATGGGACCTTCTATGCTGAACGTGTTGCAGAAAGTCATGTGTTGCCGCATGGCTGGATTATATGGGTAATTAGACCAGGATTCTAGCCGGCTGAAATGAAAATCGGCCAGCCTGTGAATTCAACGGCCGCTATCTTGTGGAGGGTGAGTCCTTTTCACCGATAACGTTCCGTTGTCGTTGTCACCAGTGCGGAGAGCAGCCCCTGCAGTGTGAAATATTGCCCGGTTAGAAGCATGTTCGTGCCGTTGCCGCAGCCTCGCCCACTGAAGTAAAAGCGGCAGAGATGGGACCTTCTGTGCTGAACGTGTTGCAGAATGTCATGTGTTGCCGCATGGCTGGATTATATGGGTAATTAGACCAGGATTCTAGCCGGCTGAAATGAAAATCGGCCAGCCTGTGAATTCCACGGCCGCTATCTTGTGGAGGGTGAGTCCTTTTCACCGATAACGTTCCGTTGTCGTTGTCACCAGTGCGGAGAGCAGCCCCTGCAGTGTGGAATATTGCCCGGTTAGAAGCATGTTCGTGCCGTTGCCGCAGCCTTTTCCCACTGAAGTAAAAGCGGCACAGATGGGACCTTCTATGCTGAACGCCTTGCAGAATGTCACGTGGTGTCGCATGGATGGATTATATGGGTAAACAAACCAGGATTCTAGCCGGTTGAAATGAAAATCGGCCAGGCGGTGAATTCTAAGTACGTTAAATTGAGGAGGGTGAGTCCTGGTCACCGAAAACTTTCCGTTGTCGTTGTCACCAGTGCCGGAGAGCATTCCCTGCAGTGTGAAAAATTGCTCGGTTAGAAGCATGTTCGTGCCGTTGCCGCAGCCTTTCCCACTGAAGTAAAAGCGGCAGAGATTGGACCTTCTATGCTGAACGTCTTGCAGAATGTCATGTGCCGCATGGATGGATTATATGGGTAATCAGACCAGGATTCTAGCCGGCTGAATTGAAAATCGGCCAGGCGGTGAATTCTACGTCCGCTATCTTGAGGAGGGTGAGTCCTGGTCACCGAAAACTTTCCGTTGTCGTTGTCACCAGTGCCGGAGAGCAGCCCCTGCAGTGTGAAAAATTGCCCGGTTTGAAGCATGTTCGTGCCGTTGCCGCAGCCTCGCCCACTGAATTAAAAGCGGCAGAGATGGGACCTTCTGTGCTGAACGTTTTGCAGAATGTCATGTGTTGCCGCATGGCTGGATTATATGGGTAATTAGACCAGGATTCTAGCCGGCTGAAATGAAAATGGGCCAGCCTGTGAATTCCACGGCCGCTATCTTGTGGAGGGTGAGTCCTTTTCACCGATAACGTTCCGTTGTCGTTGTCACCAGTGCGGAGAGCAGCCCCTGCAGTGTGGAATATTGCCCGGTTAGAAGCATGTTCGTGCCGTTGCCGCAGCCTTTTCCCACTGAAGTAAAAGCGGCACAGATGGGACCTTCTATGCTGAACGCTTGCAGAATGTCACGTGGTGTCGCATGGATGGATTATATGGGTAACAAACCAGGATTCTAGACGGTTGAAATGGAAATCGGCAGGCGGTGAATCCCACGGCCGCTGTCTTGTGGAGGGTGACTCCTGGTCCCAGCAAACGTTCCGTTGTCGTTGTCAGCAGTGCCGGAGAGCAGCCCCTGCAGTGTGGAAAATTGCCCGGTTAGAAGCATGTTCGTGCCGTTGCCGCAGCCTCTCCCACTGAAGTAAAAGCGTCAGAGATGGGACCTTCTAAGCTCAACTTCTTGCAGAATTTCATGTGATGTCGCATGGATGGATTATATAGGTAATCAAACCAGGATTCTAGCCGGTTGAAATGAAAATCGGCAGGCGGTGTGCCCCACGGCCGCTGTCTTGTGGAGGGTGAGTCCTGGTCACCGAAAACATTGCGTTGTCGTTGTCAGCAGTGCCGGAGAGCAGCCCCTGCAGTGTGAAAATTGCCCGGTTCGAAGCATGTTCGTGCCGTTGCCGCAGCCTCTCCCACTGAAGTAAAACCGGCAGAGATGGGACCTTCTATGCTGAACGTGTTGCAGAATGTCATGTGATGCCGCATGGCTGGATTATATGGGTAATCAAACCTGGATTCTAGCCGGCTCAAATGAAAATCGGTCAGCCGGTGAATTCCACGGCCGCTGTCTTGAGGAGGGGGAGTCCTGGTCACCGAAAACTTTCCGTTGTCATTGACACCAGTGCCGGAGAGCAGCCCCTGCATGTGGAATATTGCCCGGTTAGAATCATGTTCGTGCCCTTCCCGCTGCTTTTCCCACTGAAGTAAAAGCGGCACAGATGGGACCTTGTATGCTGAACGTCTTGCAGAATATCACGCGGTGCCGCATGGATGGATTATATGAGTAATCGAACCAGGATTCTAGCCGTTTGAAATGAAAATCGGCCAGGCGGTGAATTCTAAGTCCGTTATCTTGAGGAGGGTGACTCCTGGTCACCGAAAACTTTCCGTTGTCGTTGTCACCAGTGCCGGAGAGCAGCCCCTGCAGTGTGGAAATTACCCGGTTAGAAACATGTTCGTCCCGTTGCCGCAGCCTTTCCCACTGAAGTAAAAGCGGCAGAGATGGGACCTTCTAAGCTGAACGCCTTGCAGAATGTCATGTGGTGTCACATGGATGGATTATATGGGTAAACAAACCAGGATTCTAGCCGGTTGAAATGAAAATCGGCGAGGCGGTGAATTCTAAGTCCGTTATCTTGAGGAGGGTGAGTCCTGGTCACAGAAAACTTTCCGTTGTCGTTGTCACCAGTGCCGGAGAGCAGCCCCTGCAATGCGAAAAATTGCCCGGTTAGAAGCATGTTCGTGCCGTTGCCGCAGCCTTTCCCACTGAAGTAAAAGCGGCAGAGATGGGACCTTCTATGCTGAACGTGTTGCAGAATGTCATGTGTTGCCGCATGGCTGGATTATATGGGTAATTAGACCAGGATTCTAGCCGGCTGAAATGAAAATCGGCCAGCCTGTGAATTCAACGGCCGCTATCTTGTGGAGGGTGAGTCCTTTTCACCGATAACGTTCCGTTGTCGTTGTCACCAGTGCGGAGAGCAGCCCCTGCAGTGTGAAATATTGCCCGGTTAGAAGCATGTTCGTGCCGTTGCCGCAGCCTCGCCCACTGAAGTAAAAGCGGCAGAGATGGGACCTTCTGTGCTGAACGTGTTGCAGAATGTCATGTGTTGCCGCATGGCTGGATTATATGGGTAATTAGACCAGGATTCTAGCCGGCTGAAATGAAAATCGGCCAGCCTGTGAATTCCACGGCCGCTATCTTGTGGAGGGTGAGTCCTTTTCACCGATAACGTTCCGTTGTCGTTGTCACCAGTGCGGAGAGCAGCCCCTGCAGTGTGGAATATTGCCCGGTTAGAAGCATGTTCGTGCCGTTGCCGCAGCCTTTTCCCACTGAAGTAAAAGCGGCACAGATGGGACCTTCTATGCTGAACGCCTTGCAGAATGTCACGTGGTGTCGCATGGATGGATTATATGGGTAAACAAACCAGGATTCTAGCCGGTTGAAATGAAAATCGGCCAGGCGGTGAATTCTAAGTACGTTAAATTGAGGAGGGTGAGTCCTGGTCACCGAAAACTTTCCGTTGTCGTTGTCACCAGTGCCGGAGAGCATTCCCTGCAGTGTGAAAAATTGCTCGGTTAGAAGCATGTTCGTGCCGTTGCCGCAGCCTTTCCCACTGAAGTAAAAGCGGCAGAGATTGGACCTTCTATGCTGAACGTCTTGCAGAATGTCATGTTGTGCCGCATGGATGGATTATATGGGCATTCATACGAGGATTCTAGCCGGTTGAAATGAAAATCGGCCAGGCGATGAATTCTAAGTCCACTATCTTGAGGAGGATGAGTGCAGGTCACCGAAGACTTTCCGTTGTTGTTGTCACCAGTGCCGGAGAGCAGCCCCTGCTGTGTGAAAAGTCTCCCGGTTAGAAGCATGTTCATGCCCTTGCCGCTGCTTTTCCCACTGAAGTAAAAGCGGCAAAGATGGTACCTTCTATGCTGAACGTCTTGCAGAATGTCATGTGATGCCGCACGGCTGGAATATATGGGTAATCAAACCAGGATTCTAGCCGGCTGAGATGAAAATCGGCCAACCGGTGAATTCCAAGTCCACTATCTTGAGGAGGATGAGATCAGGTCACCGAAGACTTTCCGTTGTCGTTGTCACCAGTGCCGGAGAGCAGCCCCTGCAGTGTGAAAAGTCGCCCGGTTAAAGCATGTTTGTGCCCTTGCCGCTGCTTTTCCCACTGAAGTAAAAGCGGCACAGATGGTACCTTCTATGCTGAACGTCTTGCAGAATGTCATGCGGTGCCGCATGGATGGGTTATATGGGTAATTAGACCAGGATTCTAGCCGGCTGAAATGAAAATCGGCCAGCCTGTGAATTCCACGGCCGCTATCTTGTGGAGGGTGAGTCCTTTTCACCGATAACGTTCCGTTGTCGTTGTCACCAGTGCCGGAGAGCAGCCCCTGCAGTGTGGAAAATTGCCCGGTTAGAAGCATGTTCGTGCCGTTGCCGCAGCCTTTCCCACTGAAGTAAAAGCGGCAGAGATGGGACCTTCTATGCTGAACGTGTTGCAGAATGTCATGTGTTGCCGCATGGCTGGATTATATGGGTAATTAGACCAGGATTCTAGCCGGCTGAAATGAAAATCGGCCAGCCTGTGAATTCAACGGCCGCTATCTTGTGGAGGGTGAGTCCTTTTCACCGATAACGTTCCGTTGTCGTTGTCACCAGTGCGGAGAGCAGCCCCTGCAGTGTGAAATATTGCCCGGTTAGAAGCATGTTCGTGCCGTTGCCGCAGCCTCGCCCACTGAAGTAAAAGCGGCAGAGATGGGACCTTCTGTGCTGAACGTGTTGCAGAATGTCATGTGTTGCCGCATGGCTGGATTATATGGGTAATTAGACCAGGATTCTAGCCGGCTGAAATGAAAATCGGCCAGCCTGTGAATTCCACGGCCGCTATCTTGTGGAGGGTGAGTCCTTTTCACCGATAACGTTCCGTTGTCGTTGTCACCAGTGCGGAGAGCAGCCCCTGCAGTGTGGAATATTGCCCGGTTAGAAGCATGTTCGTGCCGTTGCCGCAGCCTTTTCCCACTGAAGTAAAAGCGGCACAGATGGGACCTTCTATGCTGAACGCCTTGCAGAATGTCACGTGGTGTCGCATGGATGGATTATATGGGTAAACAAACCAGGATTCTAGCCGGTTGAAATGAAAATCGGCCAGGCGGTGAATTCTAAGTACGTTAAATTGAGGAGGGTGAGTCCTGGTCACCGAAAACTTTCCGTTGTCGTTGTCACCAGTGCCGGAGAGCATTCCCTGCAGTGTGAAAAATTGCTCGGTTAGAAGCATGTTCGTGCCGTTGCCGCAGCCTTTCCCACTGAAGTAAAAGCGGCAGAGATTGGACCTTCTATGCTGAACGTCTTGCAGAATGTCGTGTTGTGCCGCATGGATGGATTATATGGGCATTCATACGAGGATTCTAGCCGGTTGAAATGAAAATCGGCCAGGCGATGAATTCTAAGTCCACTATCTTGAGGAGGATGAGTGCAGGTCACCGAAGACTTTCCGTTGTTGTTGTCACCAGTGCCGGAGAGCAGCCCCTGCTGTGTGAAAAGTCTCCCGGTTAGAAGCATGTTCATGCCCTTGCCGCTGCTTTTCCCACTGAAGTAAAAGCGGCAAAGATGGTACCTTCTATGCTGAACGTCTTGCAGAATGTCATGTGATGCCGCACGGCTGGAATATATGGGTAATCAAACCAGGATTCTAGCCGGCTGAGATGAAAATCGGCCAACCGGTGAATTCCAAGTCCACTATCTTGAGGAGGATGAGATCAGGTCACCGAAGACTTTCCGTTGTCGTTGTCACCAGTGCCGGAGAGCAGCCCCTGCAGTGTGAAAAGTCGCCCGGTTAAAGCATGTTTGTGCCCTTGCCGCTGCTTTTCCCACTGAAGTAAAAGCGGCACAGATGGTACCTTCTATGCTGAACGTCTTGCAGAATGTCATGCGGTGCCGCATGGATGGGTTATATGGGTAATTAGACCAGGATTCTAGCCGGCTGAAATGAAAATCGGCCAGCCTGTGAATTCCACGGCCGCTATCTTGTGGAGGGTGAGTCCTTTTCACCGATAACGTTCCGTTGTCGTTGTCACCAGTGCCGGAGAGCAGCCCCTGCAGTGTGGAAAATTGCCCGGTTAGAAGCATGTTCGTGCCGTTGCCGCAGCCTTTCCCACTGAAGTAAAAGCGGCAGAGATGGGACCTTCTATGCTGAACGTGTTGCAGAATGTCACGCGGTGCCGCATGGATAGATTATATGAGTAATCGAACCAGGATTCTAGCGTTTGAAATGAAAATCGGCCAGGCGGTCAATTCTCAGTCCGTTATCTTGAGGAGGGTGACTCCTGGTCACCGAAAACTTTCCGTTGTCGTTGTCACCAGTGCCGGAGAGCAGCCCCTGCAGTGTGGAAATTACCCGGTTAGAAACATGTTCGTCCCGTTGCCGCAGCCTTTCCCACTGAAGTAAAAGCGGCAGAGATGGGACCTTCTAAGCTAAACGCCTTGCAGAATGTCACGTGGTGTCACATGGATGGATTATATGGGTAAACAAACCAGGATTCTAGCCGGCTGAATTGAAAATCGGCCAGGCGGTGAATTCTAAGTCCGTTATCTTGAGGAGGGTGAGTTATGGTCACCGAAAACTTTCCGTTGTCGTTGTCACCAGTGCCGGAGAGCAGCCCCTGCAGTGTGGAAAATTGCCCGGTTAGAAGCATGTTAGCGCCGTTGCCGCAGCCTTTCTAACCGAAGTAAAAGCAGCACAGATGGGACCTTCTATGCTGAACGTCTTGCAGAATGTCATGTTGTGCCGCATGGATGGATTATATGGGCATTCATACGAGGATTCTAGCCGGTTGAAATGAAAATCGGCCAGGCGATGAATTTTAAGTCCACTATCTTGAGGAGGATGAGTGCAGGTCACCGAAGACTTTCCGTTGTCGTTGTCACCAGTGCCGGAGAGCAGCCCCTGCTGTGTGAAAAGTCTCCCGGTTAGAAGCATGTTCATGCCCTTGCCGCTGCTTTTCCCACTGAAGTAAAAGCGGCACAGATGGTACCTTCTATGCTGAACGTCTTGCAGAATGTCAAGTGATGCCGCACGGCTGGAATATATGGGTAATCAAACCAGGATTCTAGCCGGCTGAGAGGAAAATCGGCCAACCGGTGAATTCTAAGTCCACTATCTTGAGGAGGATGAGATCAGGTCACCGAAGACTTTCCGTTGTCGTTGTCACCAGTGCCGGAGAGCAGCCCCTGCAGTGTGAAAAGTCGCCCGGTTAAAGCATGTTTGTGCCCTTGCCGCTGCTTTTCCCACTGAAGTAAAAGCGGCACAGATGGTACCTTCTATGCTGAACGTCTTGCAGAATGTCATGCGGTGCCGCATGGATGGGTTATATGGGTAATCAGACCAGGATTCTAGCCGGCTGAATTGAAAATCGGCCAGGCGGTAAATTCTACGTCCGCTATCTTGAGGAGGATGAGTCCTGGTCACCGAAAACTTTCCGTTGTCGTTGTCACCAGTGCCGGAGAGCAGCCCCTGCAGTGTGGAAATTACCCGGTTAGAAACATGTTCGTCCCGTTGCCGCAGCCTTTCCCACTGAAGTAAAAGCGGCAGAGATGGGACCTTCTAAGCTGAACGCCTTGCAGAATGTCACGTGGTGTCACATGGATGGATTATATGGGTAAACAAACCAGGATTCTAGCCGGTTGAAATGAAAATCGGCGAGGCGGTGAATTCTAAGTCCGTTATCTTGAGGAGGGTGAGTCCTGGTCACAGAAAACTTTCCGTTGTCATTGTCACCAGTGCCGGAGAGCAGCCCCTGCAATGCGAAAAATTGCCCGGTTAGAAGCATGTTCGTGCCGCTGCCGCAGCCTTTCCCACTGAAGTAAAAGCGGCAGAGATGGGACCTTCTATGCTGAACGTGTTGCAGAATGTCATGTGTTGCCGCATGGCTGGATTACATGGGTAATTAGACCAGGATTCTAGCCGGCTGAAATGAAAATCGGCCAGCCTGTGAATTCCACGGCCGCTATCTTGTGGAGGGTGAGTCCTTTCACCGATAACGTTCCGTTGTCGTTGTCACCAGTGCGGAGAGCAGCCCCTGCAGTGTGGAATATTGCCCGGTTAGAAGCATGTTCGTGCCGTTGCCGCAGCCTTTTCCCACTAAAGTAAAAGCGGCACAGATGGGACCTTCTATGCTGAACGCCTTGCAGAATGTCACGTGGTGTCGCATGGATGGATTATATGGGTAACAAACAAGGATTCTAGACGGTTGAAATGGAAATCGGCAGGCGGTGTACCCCACGGCCGCTGTCTTGTGGAGGGTGAGTCCTGGTCACCGAAAACATTGCGTTGTCGTTGTCAGCAGTGCCGGAGAGCAGCCCCTGCAGTGTGAAAATTGCCCGGTTCGAAGCATGTTCGTGCCGTTGCCGCAGCCTCTCCCACTGAAGTAAAACCGGCAGAGATGGGACCTTCTATGCTGAACGTGTTGCAGAATGTCATGTGATGCCGCATGGCTGGATTATATGGGTAATCAAACCTGGATTCTTGCCGGCTCAAATGAAAATCGGTCAGCCGGTGAATTCCACGGCCGCTGTCTTGAGGAGGGTGAGTCCTGGTCACCGAAAACTTTCCGTTGTCATTGTCACCAGTGCCGGAGAGCAGCCCCTGCATGTGGAATATTGCCCGGTTAGAATCATGTTCGTGCCGTTGCCGCAGCATTTCCCACTGAAGTAAAAGCGGCAGAGATGGGACCTTCTATGCTGAACGTGTTGCAGAATGTCACGCGGTGCCGCATGGATGGATTATATGAGTAATCGAACCAGGATTCTAGCCGTTTGAAATGAAAATCGGCCAGGCGGTCAATTCTCAGTCCGTTATCTTGACGAGAGTGACTCGTGGTCACCGAAAACTTTCCGTTGTCGTTGTCACCAGTGCCGGAGAGCAGCCCCTGCAGTGTGGAAATTACCCGGTTAGAAACATGTTCGTCCCGTTGCCGCAGCCTTTCCCACTGAAGTAAAAGCGGCACAGATGGGACCTTCTATGCTGAACGCCTTGCAGAATGTCACGTGGTGTCGCATGGATGGATTATATGGGTCAACAAACCAGGATTCTAGCCGGTTGAAATGAAAATCGGCGAGGCGGTGAATTCTAAGTCCGTTATCTTGAGGAGGGTGAGTCCTGGTCACAGAAAACTTTCCGTTGTCGTTGTCACCAGTGCCGGAGAGCAGCTCCTGCAATGCGAAAAATTGCCCGGTTAGAAGCATGTTCGTGCCGTTGCCGCAGCCTTTCCCACTGAAGTAAAAGCGGCAGAGATGGGACCTTCTATGCTGAACGTGTTGCAGAATGTCATGTGTTGCCGCATGGCTGGATTATATGGGTAATTAGACCAGGATTCTAGCCGGCTGAAATGAAAATCGGCCAGCCTGTGAATTCCACGGCCGCTATCTTGTGGAGGGTGAGTCCTTTCACCGATAACGTTCCGTTGTCGTTGTCACCAGTGCGGAGAGCAGCCCCTGCAGTGTGGAATATTGCCCGGTTAGAAGCATGTTCGTGCCGTTGCCGCAGCCTTTTCCCACTAAAGTAAAAGCGGCACAGATGGGACCTTCTATGCTGAACGCCTTGCAGAATGTCACGTGGTGTCGCATGGATGGATTATATGGGTAACAAACAAGGATTCTAGACGGTTGAAATGGAAATCGGCAGGCGGTGTACCCCACGGCCGCTGTCTTGTGGAGGGTGAGTCCTGGTCACCGAAAACATTGCGTTGTCGTTGTCAGCAGTGCCGGAGAGCAGCCCCTGCAGTGTGAAAATTGCCCGGTTCGAAGCATGTTCGTGCCGTTGCCGCAGCCTCTCCCACTGAAGTAAAACCGGCAGAGATGGGACCTTCTATGCTGAACGTGTTGCAGAATGTCATGTGATGCCGCATGGCTGGATTATATGGGTAATCAAACCTGGATTCTTGCCGGCTCAAATGAAAATCGGTCAGCCGGTGAATTCCACGGCCGCTGTCTTGAGGAGGGTGAGTCCTGGTCACCGAAAACTTTCCGTTGTCATTGTCACCAGTGCCGGAGAGCAGCCCCTGCATGTGGAATATTGCCCGGTTAGAATCATGTTCGTGCCGTTGCCGCAGCATTTCCCACTGAAGTAAAAGCGGCAGAGATGGGACCTTCTATGCTGAACGTGTTGCAGAATGTCACGCGGTGCCGCATGGATGGATTATATGAGTAATCGAACCAGGATTCTAGCCGTTTGAAATGAAAATCGGCCAGGCGGTCAATTCTCAGTCCGTTATCTTGACGAGAGTGACTCGTGGTCACCGAAAACTTTCCGTTGTCGTTGTCACCAGTGCCGGAGAGCAGCCCCTGCAGTGTGGAAATTACCCGGTTAGAAACATGTTCGTCCCGTTGCCGCAGCCTTTCCCACTGAAGTAAAAGCGGCACAGATGGGACCTTCTATGCTGAACGCCTTGCAGAATGTCACGTGGTGTCGCATGGATGGATTATATGGGTCAACAAACCAGGATTCTAGCCGGTTGAAATGAAAATCGGCGAGGCGGTGAATTCTAAGTCCGTTATCTTGAGGAGGGTGAGTCCTGGTCACAGAAAACTTTCCGTTGTCGTTGTCACCAGTGCCGGAGAGCAGCTCCTGCAATGCGAAAAATTGCCCGGTTAGAAGCATGTTCGTGCCGTTGCCGCAGCCTTTCCCACTGAAGTAAAAGCGGCAGAGATGGGACCTTCTATGCTGAACGTGTTGCAGAATGTCATGTGTTGCCGCATGGCTGGATTATATGGGTAATTAGACCAGGATTCTAGCCGGCTCAAATGAAAATCGGCCAGCCTGTGAATTCAACGGCCGCTATCTTGTGGAGGGTGAGTCCTTTTCACCGATAACGTTCCGTTGTCGTTGTCACCAGTGCGGAGAGCAGCCCCTGCAGTGTGAAATATTGCCCGGTTAGAAGCATGTTCGTGCCGTTGCCGCAGCCTCGCCCACTGAAGTAAAAGCGGCAAAGATGGTACCTTCTATGCTGAACGTCTTGCAGAATGTCATGTGATGCCGCACGGCTGGAATATATGGGTAATCAAACCAGGATTCTAGCCGGCTGAGATGAAAATCGGCCAACCGGTGAATTCCAAGTCCACTATCTTGAGGAGGATGAGATCAGGTCACCGAAGACTTTCCGTTGTCGTTGTCACCAGTGCCGGAGAGCAGCCCCTGCAGTGTGAAAAGTCGCCCGGTTAAAGCATGTTTGTGCCCTTGCCGCTGCTTTTCCCACTGAAGTAAAAGCGGCACAGATGGTACCTTCTATGCTGAACGTCTTGCAGAATGTCATGCGGTGCCGCATGGATGGGTTATATGGGTAATTAGACCAGGATTCTAGCCGGCTGAAATGAAAATCGGCCAGCCTGTGAATTCCACGGCCGCTATCTTGTGGAGGGTGAGTCCTTTTCACCGATAACGTTCCGTTGTCGTTGTCACCAGTGCCGGAGAGCAGCCCCTGCAGTGTGGAAAATTGCCCGGTTAGAAGCATGTTCGTGCCGTTGCCGCAGCCTTTCCCACTGAAGTAAAAGCGGCAGAGATGGGACCTTCTATGCTGAACGTGTTGCAGAATGTCACGCGGTGCCGCATGGATAGATTATATGAGTAATCGAACCAGGATTCTAGCCGTTTGAAATGAAAATCGGCCAGGCGGTCAATTCTCAGTCCGTTATCTTGAGGAGGGTGACTCCTGGTCACCGAAAACTTTCCGTTGTCGTTGTCACCAGTGCCGGAGAGCAGCCCCTGCAGTGTGGAAATTACCCGGTTAGAAACATGTTCGTCCCGTTGCCGCAGCCTTTCCCACTGAAGTAAAAGCGGCAGAGATGGGACCTTCTAAGCTAAACGCCTTGCAGAATGTCACGTGGTGTCGCATGGATGGATTATATGGGTAACAAACAAGGATTCTAGACGGTTGAAATGGAAATCGGCAGGCGGTGTACCCCACGGCCGCTGTCTTGTGGAGGGTGAGTCCTGGTCACCGAAAACATTGCGTTGTCGTTGTCAGCAGTGCCGGAGAGCAGCCCCTGCAGTGTGAAAATTGCCCGGTTCGAAGCATGTTCGTGCCGTTGCCGCAGCCTCTCCCACTGAAGTAAAACCGGCAGAGATGGGACCTTCTATGCTGAACGTGTTGCAGAATGTCATGTGATGCCGCATGGCTGGATTATATGGGTAATCAAACCTGGATTCTTGCCGGCTCAAATGAAAATCGGTCAGCCGGTGAATTCCACGGCCGCTGTCTTGAGGAGGGTGAGTCCTGGTCACCGAAAACTTTCCGTTGTCATTGTCACCAGTGCCGGAGAGCAGCCCCTGCATGTGGAATATTGCCCGGTTAGAATCATGTTCGTGCCGTTGCCGCAGCATTTCCCACTGAAGTAAAAGCGGCAGAGATGGGACCTTCTATGCTGAACGTGTTGCAGAATGTCACGCGGTGCCGCATGGATGGATTATATGAGTAATCGAACCAGGATTCTAGCCGTTTGAAATGAAAATCGGCAAGGCGGTCAATTCTCAGTCCGTTATCTTGACGAGAGTGACTCGTGGTCACAGAAAACTTTCCGTTGTCGTTGTCACCAGTGCCGGAGAGCAGCTCCTGCAATGCGAAAAATTGCCCGGTTAGAAGCATGTTCGTGCCGTTGCCGCAGCCTTTCCCACTGAAGTAAAAGCGGCAGAGATGGGACCTTCTATGCTGAACGTGTTGCAGAATGTCATGTGTTGCCGCATGGCTGGATTATATGGGTAATTAGACCAGGATTCTAGCCGGCTCAAATGAAAATCGGCCAGCCTGTGAATTCAACGGCCGCTATCTTGTGGAGGGTGAGTCCTTTTCACCGATAACGTTCCGTTGTCGTTGTCACCAGTGCGGAGAGCAGCCCCTGCAGTGTGAAATATTGCCCGGTTAGAAGCATGTTCGTGCCGTTGCCGCAGCCTCGCCCACTGAAGTAAAAGCGGCAGAGATGGGACCTTCTGTGCTGAACGTGTTGCAGAATGTCATGTGTTGCCGCATGGCTGGATTATATGGGTAATTAGACCAGGATTCTAGCCGGCTGAAATGAAAATCGGCCAGCCTGTAAATTCCACGGCCGCTATCTTGTGGAGGGTGAGTCCTTTTCACCGATAACGTTCCGTTGTCGTTGTCACCAGTGCGGAGAGCAGCCCCTGCAGTGTGGAATATTGCCCGGTTAGAAGCATGTTCGTGCCGTTGCCGCAGCCTTTTCCCACTGAAGTAAAAGCGGCACAGATGGGACCTTCTATGCTGAACGCCTTGCAGAATGTCACGTGGTGTCGCATGGATGGATTATATGGGTAACAAACCAGGATTCTAGACGGTTGAAATGGAAATCGGCAGGCGGTGAATCCCACGGCCGCTGTCTTGTGGAGGGTGACTCCTGGTCCCAGCAAACGTTCCGTTGTCGTTGTCACCAGTGCCGGAGAGCAGCCCCTGCAGTGTGGAAAATTGCCCGGTTAGAAGCATGTTCATGCCGTTGCCGCAGCCTCTCCCACTGAAGTAAAAGCGTCAGAGATGGGACCTTCTAAGCTCAACTTCTTGCAGAATTTCATGTGATGTCGCATGGATGGATTATATAGGTAATCAAACCAGGATTCTAGCCGGCTCAAATGAAAATCGGTCAGCCGGTGAATTCCACGGCCGCTGTCTTGAGGAGGGTGAGTCCTGGTCACCGAAAACTTTCCGTTGTCATTGACACCAGTGCCGGAGAGCAGCCCCTGCATGTGGAATATTTCCCGGTTAGAATCATGTTCGTGCCCTTGCCGCTGCTTTTCCCACTGAAGTAAAAGCGGCACAGATGGGACCTTCTATGCTGAACGTCTTGCAGAATATCACGCGGTGCCGCATGGATGGATTATATGAGTAATCGAACCAGGAGTCTAGCCGTTTCAAATGAAAATCGGCCAGGCGGTGAATTCTAAGTCCGTTATCTTGAGGAGGGTGACTCCTGGTCACCGAAAACTTTCCGTTGTCGTTGTCACCAGTGCCGGAGAGCAGCCCCTGCAGTGTGGAAATTACCCGGTTAGAAACATGTTCGTCCCGTTGCCGCAGCCTTTCCCATTGAAGTAAAAGCGGCACAGATGGGACGTTCTATGCTGAACGCCTTGCAGAATGTCACGTGGTGTCGCATGGATGGATTATATGGGTAAACAAACCAGGATTCTAGCCGGTTGAAATGAAAATCGGCCAGGCGGTGAATTCTAAGTACGTTAAATTGAGGAGGGTGAGTCCTGGTCACCGAAAACTTTCCGTTGTCGTTGTCACCAGTGCCGGAGAGCATTCCCTGCAGTGTGAAAAATTGCTCGGTTAGAAGCATGTTCGTGCCGTTGCCGCAGCCTTTCCCACTGAAGTAAAAGCGGCAGAGATTGGACCTTCTATGCTGAACGTCTTGCAGAATGTCATGTTGTTCCGCATAAATGGATTATATGGGCATTCATACGAGGATTCTAGGCGGTTGAAATGAAAATCTTCCAGGCGATGAATTCTAAGTCCACTATCTTGAGGAGGATGAGTGCAGGTCACCGAAGACTTTCCGTTGTCGTTGTCACCACTGCCGGAGAGCAGCCCCTGCTGTGTGAAAAGTGTCCCGGTTAGAAGCATGTTCATGCCCTTGCCGCTGCTTTTCCCACTGAGGTAAAAGCGGCACAGATGGTACCTTCTATGCTGAACGTCTTGCAGAATTTCATGTGATGCCGCACGGCTGGAATATATGGGTAATCAAACCAGGATTCTAGCCGGCTGAGATGAAAATCGGCCAACCGGTGAATTCTAAGTCCACTATCTTGAGGAGGATGAGATCAGGTCACCGAAGACTTTCCGTTGTCGTTGTCACCAGTGCCGGAGAGCAGCCCCTGCAGTGTGAAAAGTCGCCCGGTTAAAGCATGTTTGTGCCCTTGCCGCTGCTTTTCCCACTGAAGTAAAAGCGGCACAGATGGTACCTTCTATGCTGAACGTCTTGCAGAATGTCATGCGGTGCCGCATGGATGGGTTATAGGGGTAATCAGACCAGGATTCTAGCCGGCTGAATTGAAAATCGGCCAGGCGGTGAATTCTACGTCCGCTATCTTGAGGAGGGTGAGTCCTGGTCACCGAAAACTTTCCGTTGTCGTTGTCACCAGTGCCGGAGAGCAGCCCCTGCAGTGTGAAAAATTGCCCGGTTTGAAGCATGTTCGTGCCGTTGCCGCAGCCTCGCCCACTGAAGTAAAAGCGGCAGAGATGGGACCTTCTATGCTGAACGTGTTGCAGAATGTCATGTGTTGCCGCATGGCTGGATTATATGGGTAATTAGACCAGGATTCTAGCCGGCTGAAATGAAAATCGGCCAGCCTGTGAATTCCACGGCCGCTATCTTGTGGAGGGTGAGTCCTTTTCACCGATAACGTTCCGTTGTCGTTGTCACCAGTGCCGGAGAGCAGCCCCTGCAGTGTGGAAAATTGCCCGGTTAGAAGCATGTTCGTGCCGTTGCCGCAGCCTCTCCCACTGAAGTAAAAGCGTCAGAGATGGGACCTTCTAAGCTGAACTTCTTGCAGAATTTCATGTGATGTCGCATGGATGGATTATATAGGCAATCAAACCAGGATTCTAGCCGGTTGAAATGAAAATCGGTCAGCCGGTGAATTCCACGGCCGCTGTCTTGAGGAGGGTGAGTCCTGGTCACCGAAAACTTTCCGTTGTCATTGTCACCAGTGCCGGAGAGCAGCCCCTGCATGTGGAATATTGCCCGGTTAGAATCATGTTCGTGCCGTTGCCGCAGCCTTTCCCACTGAAGTAAAAGCGGCAGAGATGGGACCTTGTATGCTGAACGTGTTGCAGAATGTCACGCGGTGCCATATGGATGGATTATATGAGTAATCGAACCAGGATTCTAGCCGTTTGAAATGAAAATCGGCCAGGCGGTCAATTCTCAGTGCGTTATCTTGAGGAGGGTGACTCCTGGTCACCGAAAACTTTCCGTTGTCGTTGTCACCAGTGCCGGAGAGCAGCCCCTGCAGTGTGGAAATTACCCGGTTAGAAACATGTTCGTCCCGTTGCCGCAGCCGTTCCCACTGAAGTAAAAGCGGCAGAGATGGGACCTTCTAAGCTGAACGCCTTGCAGAATGTCACGTGGTGTCACATGGATGGATTATATGGGTAAACAAACCAGGATTCTAGCCGGCTGAATTGAAAATCGGCCAGGCGGTGAATTCTAAGTCCGTTATCTTGAGGAGGGTGAGTTCTGGTCACCGAAAACTTTCCGTTGTCGTTGTCACCAGTGCCGGAGAGCAGCCCCTGCAGTGTGGAAAATTGCCCGGTTAGAAGCATGTTCGCGCCGTTGCCGCAGCCTTTCTAACCGAAGTAAAAGCAGCACAGATGGGACCTTCTATGCTGAACGTCTTGCAGAATGTCATGTTGTGCCGCATGGATGGATTATATGGGCATTCATACGAGGATTCTAGCCGGTTGAAATGAAAATCAGCCAGGCGATGAATTTTAAGTCCACTATCTTCAGGAGGATGAGTGCAGGTCACCGAAGACTTTCCGTTGTCGTTGTCACCAGTGCCGGAGAGCAGCCCCTGCTGTGTGAAAAGTCTCCCGGTTAGAAGCATGTTCATGCCCTTGCCGCTGCTTTTCCCACTGAAGTAAAAGCGGCACAGATGGTACCTTCTATGCTGAACGTCTTGCAGAATGTCATGTGATGCCGCACGGCTGGAATATATGGGTAATCAAACCAGGATTCTAGCCGGCTGAGATGAAAATCGGCCAACCGGTGAATTCTAAGTCCACTATCTTGAGGAGGATGAGATCAGGTCACCGAAGACTTTCCGTTGTCGTTGTCACCAGTGCCGGAGAGCAGCCCCTGCAGTGTGAAAAGTCGCCCGGTTAAAGCATGTTCGTCCCGTTGCCGCAGCCTTTCCCACTGAAGTAAAAGCGGCAGAGATGGGACCTTCTATGCTGAACGTGTTGCAGAATGTCATGCGGTGCCGCATGGATGGGTTATATGGGTAATCAGACCAGGATTCTAGCCGGCTGAATTGAAAATCGGCCAGGCGGTAAATTATACGTCCGCTATCTTGAGGAGGGTGAGTCCTGGTCACCGACAACTTTCCGTTGTCGTTGTCACCAGTGCCGGAGAGCAGCCCCTGCAGTGTGGAAATTACCCGGTTAGAAGCATGTTCGTGCCGTTGCCGCAGCCTTTCCCACTGAAGTAAAAGCGGCAGAGATGGGACCTTCTAAGCTGAACGCCTTGCAGAATGTCACGTGGTGTCACATGGATGGATTATATGGGTAAACAAACCAGGATTCTAGCCGGTTGAAATGAAAATCGGCGAGGCGGTGAATTCTAAGTCCGTTATCTTGAGGAGGGTGAGTCCTGGTCACAGAAAACTTTCCGTTGTCGTTGTCACCAGTGCCGGAGAGCAGCCGCTGCAATGCGAAAAATTGCCCGGTTAGAAGCATGTTCGTGCCGTTGCCGCAGCCTTTCCCACTGAAGTAAAAGCGGCAGAGATGGGACCTTCTATGCTGAACGTGTTGCAGAATGTCATGTGTTGCCGCATGGCTGGATTATATGGGTAATTAGACCAGGATTCTAGCCGGCTGAAATGAAAATCGGCCAGCCTGTGAATTCCACGGCCGCTATCTTGTGGAGGGTGAGTCCTTTCACCGATAACGTTCCGTTGTCGTTGTCACCAGTGCGGAGAGCAGCCCCTGCAGTGTGGAATATTGCCCGGTTAGAAGCATGTTCGTGCCGTTGCCGCAGCCTTTTCCCACTAAAGTAAAAGCGGCACAGATGGGACCTTCTATGCTGAACGCCTTGCAGAATGTCACGTGGTGTCGCATGGATGGATTATATGGGTAACAAACCAGGATTCTAGACGGTTGAAATGGAAATCGGCAGGCGGTGAATCCCACGGCCGCTGTCTTGTGGAGGGTGAGTCCTGGTCACCGAAAACATTCCGTTGTCGTTGTCACCAGTGCCGGAGAGCAGCCCCTGCAGTGTGAAAAATTGCCCGGTTTGAAGCATGTTCGTGCCGTTGCCGCAGCCTCGCCCACTGAAGTAAAAGCGGCAGAGATGGGACCTTCTATGCTGAACGTGTTGCAGAATGTCATGTGTTGCCGCATGGCTGGATTATATGGGTAATTAGACCAGGATTCTAGCCGGCTGAAATGAAAATCGGCCAGCCTGTGAATTCCACGGCCGCTATCTTGTGGAGGGTGAGTCCTTTTCACCGATAACGTTCCGTTGTCGTTGTCACCAGTGCCGGAGAGCAGCCCCTGCAGTGTGGAAAATTGCCCGGTTAGAAGCATGTTCGTGCCGTTGCCGCAGCCTCTCCCACTGAAGTAAAAGCGTCAGAGATGGGACCTTCTAAGCTGAACTTCTTGCAGAATTTCATGTGATGTCGCATGGATGGATTATATAGGCAATCAAACCAGGATTCTAGCCGGTTGAAATGAAAATCGGTCAGCCGGTGAATTCCACGGCCGCTGTCTTGAGGAGGGTGAGTCCTGGTCACCGAAAACTTTCCGTTGTCATTGTCACCAGTGCCGGAGAGCAGCCCCAGCATGTGGAATATTGCCCGGTTAGAATCATGTTCGTGCCGTTGCCGCAGCCTTTCCCACTGAAGTAAAAGCGGCAGAGATGGGACCTTGTATGCTGAACGTGTTGCAGAATGTCACGCGGTGCCACATGGATGGATTATATGAGTAATCGAACCAGGATTCTAGCCGTTTGAAATGAAAATCGGCCAGGCGGTCAATTCTCAGTGCGTTATCTTGAGGAGGGTGACTCCTGGTCACCGAAAACTTTCCGTTGTCGTTGTCACCAGTGCCGGAGAGCAGCCCCTGCAGTGTGGAAATTACCCGGTTAGAAACATGTTCGTCCCGTTGCCGCAGCCGTTCCCACTGAAGTAAAAGCGGCAGAGATGGGACCTTCTAAGCTGAACGCCTTGCAGAATGTCACGTGGTGTCACATGGATGGATTATATGGGTAAACAAACCAGGATTCTAGCCGGCTGAATTGAAAATCGGCCAGGCGGTGAATTCTAAGTCCGTTATCTTGAGGAGGGTGAGTTCTGGTCACCGAAAACTTTCCGTTGTCGTTGTCACCAGTGCCGGAGAGCAGCCCCTGCAGTGTGGAAAATTGCCCGGTTAGAAGCATGTTCGCGCCGTTGCCGCAGCCTTTCTAACCGAAGTAAAAGCAGCACAGATGGGACCTTCTATGCTGAACGTCTTGCAGAATGTCATGTTGTGCCGCATGGATGGATTATATGGGCATTCATACGAGGATTCTAGCCGGTTGAAATGAAAATCAGCCAGGCGATGAATTTTAAGTCCACTATCTTCAGGAGGATGAGTGCAGGTCACCGAAGACTTTCCGTTGTCGTTGTCACCAGTGCCGGAGAGCAGCCCCTGCTGTGTGAAAAGTCTCCCGGTTAGAAGCATGTTCATGCCCTTGCCGCTGCTTTTCCCACTGAAGTAAAAGCGGCACAGATGGTACCTTCTATGCTGAACGTCTTGCAGAATGTCATGTGATGCCGCACGGCTGGAATATATGGGTAATCAAACCAGGATTCTAGCCGGCTGAGATGAAAATCGGCCAACCGGTGAATTCTAAGTCCACTATCTTGAGGAGGATGAGATCAGGTCACCGAAGACTTTCCGTTGTCGTTGTCACCAGTGCCGGAGAGCAGCCCCTGCAGTGTGAAAAGTCGCCCGGTTAAAGCATGTTCGTCCCGTTGCCGCAGCCTTTCCCACTGAAGTAAAAGCGGCAGAGATGGGACCTTCTATGCTGAACGTGTTGCAGAATGTCATGCGGTGCCGCATGGATGGGTTATATGGGTAATCAGACCAGGATTCTAGCCGGCTGAATTGAAAATCGGCCAGGCGGTAAATTATACGTCCGCTATCTTGAGGAGGGTGAGTCCTGGTCACCGACAACTTTCCGTTGTCGTTGTCACCAGTGCCGGAGAGCAGCCCCTGCAGTGTGGAAATTACCCGGTTAGAAGCATGTTCGTGCCGTTGCCGCAGCCTTTCCCACTGAAGTAAAAGCGGCAGAGATGGGACCTTCTAAGCTGAACGCCTTGCAGAATGTCACGTGGTGTCACATGGATGGATTATATGGGTAAACAAACCAGGATTCTAGCCGGTTGAAATGAAAATCGGCGAGGCGGTGAATTCTAAGTCCGTTATCTTGAGGAGGGTGAGTCCTGGTCACAGAAAACTTTCCGTTGTCGTTGTCACCAGTGCCGGAGAGCAGCCCCTGCAATGCGAAAAATTGCCCGGTTAGAAGCATGTTCGTGCCGTTGCCGCAGCCTTTCCCACTGAAGTAAAAGCGGCAGAGATGGGACCTTCTATGCTGAACGTGTTGCAGAATGTCATGTGTTGCCGCATGGCTGGATTATATGGGTAATTAGACCAGGATTCTAGCCGGCTGAAATGAAAATCGGCCAGCCTGTGAATTCCACGGCCGCTATCTTGTGGAGGGTGAGTCCTTTCACCGATAACGTTCCGTTGTCGTTGTCACCAGTGCGGAGAGCAGCCCCTGCAGTGTGGAATATTGCCCGGTTAGAAGCATGTTCGTGCCGTTGCCGCAGCCTTTTCCCACTAAAGTAAAAGCGGCACAGATGGGACCTTCTATGCTGAACGCCTTGCAGAATGTCACGTGGTGTCGCATGGATGGATTATATGGGTAACAAACCAGGATTCTAGACGGTTGAAATGGAAATCGGCAGGCGGTGAATCCCACGGCCGCTGTCTTGTGGAGGGTGAGTCCTGGTCACCGAAAACATTGCGTTGTCGTTGTCAGCAGTGCCGGAGAGCAGCCCCTGCAGTGTGAAAATTGCCCGGTTCGAAGCATGTTCGTGCCGTTGCCGCAGCCTCTCCCACTGAAATAAAACCGGCAGAGATGGGACCTTCTATGCTGAACGTGTTGCAGAATGTCATGTGATGCCGCATGGCTGGATTATATGGGTAATCAAACCTGGATTCTAGCCGGCTCAAATGAAAATCGGTCAGCCGGTGAATTCCACGGCCGCTGTCTTGAGGAGAGTGAGTCCTGGTCACCGAAAACTTTCCGTTGTCATTGTCACCAGTGCCGGAGAGCAGCCCCTGCATGTGGAATATTGCCCGGTTAGAATCATGTTCGTGCCGTTGCCGCAGCCTTTCCCACTGAAGTAAAAGCGGCAGAGATGGGACCTTCTATGCTGAACGTGTTGCAGAATGTCACGCGGTGCCGCATGGATGGATTATATGAGTAATCGAACCAGGATTCTAGCCGTTTGAAATGAAAATCGGCCAGGCGGTCAATTCTCAGTCCGTTATCTTGAGGAGAGTGACTCCTGGTCACCGAAAACTTTCCGTTGTCGTTGTCACCAGTGCCGGAGAGCAGCCCCTGCAGTGTGGAAATTACCCGGTTAGAAACATGTTCGTCCCGTTGCCGCAGCCTTTCCCACTGAAGAAAAAGCGGCAGAGATGGGACCTTCTAAGCTGAACGCCTTGCAGAATGTCACGTGGTGTCACATGGATGGATTATATGGGTAAACAAACCAGGATTCTAGCCGGCTGAATTGAAAATCGGCCAGGCGGTGAATTCTAAGTCCGTTATCTTGAGGAGGGTGAGTTCTGGTCACCGAAAACTTTCCGTTGTCGTTGTCACCAGTGCCGGAGAGCAGCCCCTGCAGTGTGGAAAATTGCCCGGTTAGAAGCATGTTCGTGCCGTTGCCGCAGCCTTTCTAACCGAAGTAAAAGCAGCACAGATGGGACCTTCTATGCTGAACGTCTTGCAGAATGTCATGTTGTGCCGCATGGATGGATTATATTGGCATTCATACGAGGATTCTAGCCGGTTGAAATGAAAATCGGCCAGGCGATGAGTTCTAAGTCCACTATTTTGAGGAGGATGAGTGCAGGTCACCGAAGACTTTCCGTTGTCGTTGTCACCAGTGCCGGAGAGCAGCCCCTGCAGTGTGGAAATTACCCGGTTAGAAACATGTTCGTCCCGTTGCCGCAGCCTTTCCCACTGAAGTAAAAGCGGCACAGATGGGACGTTCTATGCTGAACGCCTTGCAGAATGTCACGTGGTGTCGCATGGATGGATTATATGGGTAAACAAACCAGGATTCTAGCCGGTTGAAATGAAAATCGGCCAGGCGGTGAATTCTAAGTACGTTAAATTGAGGAGGGTGAGTCCTGGTCACCGAAAACTTTCCGTTGTCGTTGTCACCAGTGCCGGAGAGCATTCCCTGCAGTGTGAAAAATTGCTCGGTTAGAAGCATGTTCGTGCCGTTGCCGCAGCCTTTCCCACTGAAGTAAAAGCGGCAGAGATTGGACCTTCTATGCTGAACGTCTTGCAGAATGTCATGTTGTTCCGCATAAATGGATTATATGGGCATTCATACGAGGATTCTAGCCGGTTGAAATGAAAATCGGCCAGGCGATGAATTCTAAGTCCACTATCTTGAGGAGGATGAGTGCAGGTCACCGAAGACTTTCCGTTGTCGTTGTCACCACTGCCGGAGAGCAGCCCCTGCTGTGTGAAAAGTGTCCCGGTTAGAAGCATGTTCATGCCCTTGCCGCTGCTTTTCCCACTGAGGTAAAAGCGGCACAGATGGTACCTTCTATGCTGAACGTCTTGCAGAATTTCATGTGATGCCGCACGGCTGGAATATATGGGTAATCAAACCAGGATTCTAGCCGGCTGAGATGAAAATCGGCCAACCGGTGAATTCTAAGTCCACTATCTTGAGGAGGATGAGATCAGGTCACCGAAGACTTTCCGTTGTCGTTGTCACCAGTGCCGGAGAGCAGCCCCTGCAGTGTGAAAAGTCGCCCCGTTAAAGCATGTTTGTGCCCTTGCCGCTGCTTTTCCCACTGAAGTAAAAGCGGCACAGATGGTACCTTCTATGCTGAACGTCTTGCAGAATGTCATGCGGTGCCGCATGGATGGGTTATAGGGGTAATCAGACCAGGATTCTAGCCGGCTGAATTGAAAATCGGCCAGGCGGTGAATTCTACGTCCGCTATCTTGAGGAGGGTGAGTCCTGGTCACCGAAAACTTTCCGTTGTCGTTGTCACCAGTGCCGGAGAGCAGCCCCTGCAGTGTGAAAAATTGCCCGGTTTGAAGCATGTTCGTGCCGTTGCCGCAGCCTCGCCCACTGAAGTAAAAGCGGCAGAGATGGGACCTTCTATGCTGAACGTGTTGCAGAATGTCATGTGTTGCCGCATGGCTGGATTATATGGGTAATTAGACCAGGATTCTAGCCGGCTGAAATGAAAATCGGCCAGCCTGTGAATTCCACGGCCGCTATCTTGTGGAGGGTGAGTCCTTTTCACCGATAACGTTCCGTTGTCGTTGTCACCAGTGCCGGAGAGCAGCCCCTGCAGTGTGGAAAATTGCCCGGTTAGAAGCATGTTGGTGCCGTTGCCGCAGCCTCTCCCACTGAAGTAAAAGCGTCAGAGATGGGACCTTCTAAGCTGAACTTCTTGCAGAATTTCATGTGATGTCGCATGGATGGATTATATAGGCAATCAAACCAGGATTCTAGCCGGTTGAAATGAAAATCGGCAGGCGGTGTACCCCACGGCCGCTGTCTTGTGGAGGGTGAGTCCTGGTAACCGAAAACATTCCGTTGTCGTTGTCAGCAGTGCCGGAGAGCAGCCCCTGCAGTGTGAAAATTGCCCGGTTAGAAGCATGTTCGTGCCGTTGCCGCAGCCTCTCCCACTGAAGTAAAACCGGCAGAGATGGGACCTTCTATGCTGAACGTGTTGCAGAATGTCATGTGATGCCGCATGGCTGGATTATATGGGTAATCAAACCTGGATTCTAGCCGGCTCAAATGAAAATCGGTCAGCCGGTGAATTCCACGGCCGCTGTCTTGAGGAGGGTGAGTCCTGGTCACCGAAAACTTTCCGTTGTCATTGTCACCAGTGCCGGAGAGCAGCCCCTGCATGTGGAATATTGCCCGGTTAGAATCATGTTCGTGCCGTTGCCGCAGCCTTTCCCACTGAAGTAAAAGCGGCAGAGATGGGACCTTGTATGCTGAACGTGTTGCAGAATGTCACGCGGTGCCACATGGATGGATTATATGAGTAATCGAACCAGGATTCTAGCCGTTTGAAATGAAAATCGGCCAGGTGGTCAATTCTCAGTGCGTTATCTTGAGGAGGGTGACTCCTGGTCACCGAAAACTTTCCGTTGTCGTTGTCACCAGTGCCGGAGAGCAGCCCCTGCAGTGTGGAAATTACCCGGTTAGAAACATGTTCGTCCCGTTGCCGCAGCCGTTCCCACTGAAGTAAAAGCGGCAGAGATGGGACCTTCTAAGCTGAACGCCTTGCAGAATGTCACGTGGTGTCACATGGATGGATTATATGGGTAAACAAACCAGGATTCTAGCCGGCTGAATTGAAAATCGGCCAGGCGGTGAATTCTAAGTCCGTTATCTTGAGGAGGGTGAGTTCTGGTCACCGAAAACTTTCCGTTGTCGTTGTCACCAGTGCCGGAGAGCAGCCCCTGCAGTGTGGAAAATTGCCCGGTTAGAAGCATGTTCGCGCCGTTGCCGCAGCCTTTCTAACCGAAGTAAAAGCAGCACAGATGGGACCTTCTATGCTGAACGTCTTGCAGAATGTCATGTTGTGCCGCATGGATGGATTATATGGGCATTCATACGAGGATTCTAGCCGGTTGAAATGAAAATCAGCCAGGCGATGAATTTTAAGTCCACTATCTTCAGGAGGATGAGTGCAGGTCACCGAAGACTTTCCGTTGTCGTTGTCACCAGTGCCGGAGAGCAGCCCCTGCTGTGTGAAAAGTCTCCCGGTTAGAAGCATGTTCATGCCCTTGCCGCTGCTTTTCCCACTGAAGTAAAAGCGGCACAGATGGTACCTTCTATGCTGAACGTCTTGCAGAATGTCATGTGATGCCGCACGGCTGGAATATATGGGTAATCAAACCAGGATTCTAGCCGGCTGAGATGAAAATCGGCCAACCGGTGAATTCTAAGTCCACTATCTTGAGGAGGATGAGATCAGGTCACCGAAGACTTTCCGTTGTCGTTGTCACCAGTGCCGGAGAGCAGCCCCTGCAGTGTGAAAAGTCGCCCGGTTAAAGCATGTTCGTCCCGTTGCCGCAGCCTTTCCCACTGAAGTAAAAGCGGCAGAGATGGGACCTTCTATGCTGAACGTGTTGCAGAATGTCATGCGGTGCCGCATGGATGGGTTATATGGGTAATCAGACCAGGATTCTAGCCGGCTGAATTGAAAATCGGCCAGGCGGTAAATTATACGTCCGCTATCTTGAGGAGGGTGAGTCCTGGTCACCGACAACTTTCCGTTGTCGTTGTCACCAGTGCCGGAGAGCAGCCCCTGCAGTGTGGAAATTACCCGGTTAGAAGCATGTTCGTGCCGTTGCCGCAGCCTTTCCCACTGAAGTAAAAGCGGCAGAGATGGGACCTTCTAAGCTGAACGCCTTGCAGAATGTCACGTGGTGTCACATGGATGGATTATATGGGTAAACAAACCAGGATTCTAGCCGGTTGAAATGAAAATCGGCGAGGCGGTGAATTCTAAGTCCGTTATCTTGAGGAGGGTGAGTCCTGGTCACAGAAAACTTTCCGTTGTCGTTGTCACCAGTGCCGGAGAGCAGCCCCTGCAATGCGAAAAATTGCCCGGTTAGAAGCATGTTCGTGCCGTTGCCGCAGCCTTTCCCACTGAAGTAAAAGCGGCAGAGATGGGACCTTCTATGCTGAACGTGTTACAGAATGTCATGTGTTGCCGCATGGCTGGATTATATGGGTAATTAGACCAGGATTCTAGCCGGCTGAAATGAAAATCGGCCAGCCTGTGAATTCCACGGCCGCTATCTTGTGGAGGGTGAGTCCTTTCACCGATAACGTTCCGTTGTCGTTGTCACCAGTGCGGAGAGCAGCCCCTGCAGTGTGGAATATTGCCCGGTTAGAAGCATGTTCGTGCCGTTGCCGCAGCCTTTTCCCACTAAAGTAAAAGCGGCACAGATGGGACCTTCTATGCTGAACGCCTTGCAGAATGTCACGTGGTGTCGCATGGATGGATTATATGGGTAACAAACCAGGATTCTAGACGGTTGAAATGGAAATCGGCAGGCGGTGAATCCCACGGCCGCTGTCTTGTGGAGGGTGAGTCCTGGTCACCGAAAACATTGCGTTGTCGTTGTCAGCAGTGCCGGAGAGCAGCCCCTGCAGTGTGAAAATTGCCCGGTTCGAAGCATGTTCGTGCCGTTGCCGCAGCCTCTCCCACTGAAATAAAACCGGCAGAGATGGGACCTTCTATGCTGAACGTGTTGCAGAATGTCATGTGATGCCGCATGGCTGGATTATATGGGTAATCAAACCTGGATTCTAGCCGGCTCAAATGAAAATCGGTCAGCCGGTGAATTCCACGGCCGCTGTCTTGAGGAGAGTGAGTCCTGGTCACCGAAAACTTTCCGTTGTCATTGTCACCAGTGCCGGAGAGCAGCCCCTGCATGTGGAATATTGCCCGGTTAGAATCATGTTCGTGCCGTTGCCGCAGCCTTTCCCACTGAAGTAAAAGCGGCAGAGATGGGACCTTCTATGCTGAACGTGTTGCAGAATGTCACGCGGTGCCGCATGGATGGATTATATGAGTAATCGAACCAGGATTCTAGCCGTTTGAAATGAAAATCGGCCAGGCGGTCAATTCTCAGTCCGTTATCTTGAGGAGAGTGACTCCTGGTCACCGAAAACTTTCCGTTGTCGTTGTCACCAGTGCCGGAGAGCAGCCCCTGCAGTGTGGAAATTACCCGGTTAGAAACATGTTCGTCCCGTTGCCGCAGCCTTTCCCACTGAAGAAAAAGCGGCAGAGATGGGACCTAATAAGCTGAACGCCTTGCAGAATGTCACGTGGTGTCACATGGATGGATTATATGGGTAAACAAACCAGGATTCTAGCCGGCTGAATTGAAAATCGGCCAGGCGGTGAATTCTAAGTCCGTTATCTTGAGGAGGGTGAGTTCTGGTCACCGAAAACGTTCCGTTGTCGTTGTCACCAGTGCCGGAGAGCAGCCCCTGCAGTGTGGAAAATTGCCCGGTTAGAAGCATGTTCGTGCCGTTGCCGCAGCCTTTCTAACCGAAGTAAAAGCAGCACAGATGGGACCTTCTATGCTGAACGTCTTGCAGAATGTCATGTTGTGCCGCATGGATGGATTATATTGGCATTCATACGAGGATTCTAGCCGGTTGAAATGAAAATCGGCCAGGCGATGAGTTCTAAGTCCACTATTTTGAGGAGGATGAGTGCAGGTCACCGAAGACTTTCCGTTGTCGTTGTCACCAGTGCCGGAGAGCAGCCCCTGCTGTGTGAAAAGTCTCCCGGTTAGAAGCATGTTCATGCCCTTGCCGCTGCTTTTCCCACTGAAGTAAAAGCGGCACAGATGGTACCTTCTATGCTGAACGTCTTGCAGAATGTCATTTGATGCCGCACGGCTGGAATATATGGGTAATCAAACCAGGATTCAAGCCGGCTGAGATGAAAATCGGCCAACCGGTGAATTCCAAATCCACTATCTTGAGGAGGATGAGATCAGGTCACCGAAGACTTTCCGTTGTCGTTGTCACCAGTGCCGGAGAGCAGCCCCTGCAGTGTGAAAAGTCGCCCGGTTAAAGCATGTTTGTGCCCTTGCCGCTGCTTTTCCCACTGAAGTAAAAGCGGCACAGATGGTACCTTCTATGCAGAACGTCTTGCAGAATGTCATGCGGTGCCGCATGGATGGGTTATATGGGTAATCAGACCAGGATTCTAGCTGGCTGAATTGAAAATCGGCCAGGCGGTAAATTCTACGTCCGCTATCTTGAGGAGGGTGAGTCCTAGTCACCGAAAACTTTCCGTTGTCGTTGTCACCAGTGCCGGAGAGCAGCCCCTGCAGTGTGGAAATTACCCGGTTAGAAACATGTTCGTCCCGTTGCCGCAGCCTTTCCCACTGAAGTAAAAGCGGCAGAGATGGGACCTTCTAAGCTGAACGCCTTGCAGAATGTCACGTGGTGTCACATGGATGGATTATATGGGTAAACAAACCAGGATTCTAGCCGGTTGAAATGAAAATCGGCGAGGCGGTGAATTCTAAGTCCGTTATCTTGAGGAGGGTGAGTCCTGGTCACAGAAAACTTTCCGTTGTCATTGTCACCAGTGCCGGAGAGCAGCCCCTGCAATGCAAAAAATTGCCCGGTTAGAAGCATGTTCGTGCCGTTGCCGCAGCCTTTCCCACTGAAGTAAAAGCGGCAGAGATGGGACCTTCTATGCTGAACGTGTTGCAGAATGTCATGTGTTGCCGCATGGCTGGATTATATGGGTAATTAGACCAGGATTCTAGCCGGCTGAAATGAAAATCGGCCAGCCTGTGAATTCCACGGCCGCTTTCTTGTGGAGGGTGAGTCCTTTTCACCGATAACGTTCCGTTGTCGTTGTCACCAGTGCGGAGAGCAGCCCCTGCAGTGTGGAATATTGCCCGGTTAGAAGCATGTTCGTGCCGTTGCCGCAGCCTTTTCCCACTAAAGTAAAAGCGGCACAGATGGGACCTTCTATGCTGAACGCCTTGCAGAATGTCACGTGGTGTCGCATGGATGGATTATATGGGTAACGAACCAGGATTCTAGACGGTTGAAATGGAAATCGGCAGGCGGTGAATCCCACGGCCGCTGTCTTGTGGAGGGTGACTCCTGGTCACAGCAAACGTTCCGTTGTCGTTGTCACCAGTGCCGGAGAGCAGCCCCTGCAGTGTGGAAAATTGCCCGGTTAGAAGCATGTTCGTGCCGTTGCCGCAGCCTCTCCCACTGAAGTAAAAGCGTCAGAGATGGGACCTTCTAAGCTCAACTTCTTGCAGAATTTCATGTGATGTCGCATGGATGGATTATATAGGTAATCAAACCAGGATTCTAGCCGGTTGCAATGAAAATCGGCAGGCGGTGTACCCCACGGCCGCTGTCTTGTGGAGGGTGAGTCCTGGTCACCGAAAACATTGCGTTGTCGTTGTCAGCAGTGCCGGAGAGCAGCCCCTGCAGTGTGAAAATTGCCCGGTTCGAAGCAACTTCGTGCTGTTGCCGCAGCCTCTCCCACTGAAGTAAAACCGGCAGAGATGGGACCTTCTATGCTGAACGTGTTGCAGAATGTCATGTGATGCCGCATGCCTGGATTATATGGGTAATCAAACCTGGATTCTAGCCGGCTCAAATGAAAATCGGTCAGCCGGTGAATTCCACGGCCGCTGTCTTGCGGAGAGTGAGTCCTGGTCACCGAAAACTTTCCGTTGTCATTGACACCAGTGCCGGAGAGCAGCCCCTGCATGTGGAATATTGCCCGGTTAGAATCATGTTCGTGCCCTTGCCGCTGCTTTTCCCACTGAAGTAAAAGCGGCACAGGTGGGACCTTCTATGCTGAACGTCTTGCAGAATATCACGCGGTGCCGCATGGATGGATTATATGAGTAATCAAACCAGGATTCTAGCCGTTTGAAATGAAAATCGGCCAGGCGGTGAATTCTAAGTCCGTTATCTTGAGGAGGGTGACTCCTGGTCACCGAAAACTTTCCGTTGTCGTTGTCACCAGTGCCGGAGAGCAGCCCCTGCAGTGTGGAAATTACCCGGTTAGAAACATGTTCGTCCCGTTGCCGCAGCCTTTCCCACTGAAGTAAAAGCGGCAGAGATGGGACCTTCTAAGCTGAACGCCTTGCAGAATGTCACGTGGTGTCACATGGATGGATTATATGGGTAAACAAACCAGGATTCTAGCCGGCTGAATTGAAAATCGGCCAGGCGGTGAATTCTAAGTCCGTTATCTTGAGGAGGGTGAGTTCTGGTCACCGAAAACTTTCCGTTGTCGTTGTCACCAGTGCCGGAGAGCAGCCCCTGCAGTGTGGAAAATTGCCCGGTTAGAAGCATGTTCGTGCCGTTGCCGCAGCCTTTCTAACCGAAGTAAAAGCAGCACAGATGGGACCTTCTATGCTGAACGTCTTGCAGAATGTCATGTTGTGCCGCATGGATGGATTATATTGGCATTCATACGAGGATTCTAGCCGGTTGAAATGAAAATCGGCCAGGCGATGAGTTCTAAGTCCACTATCTTGAGGAGGATGAGTGCAGGTCACCGAAGACTTTCCGTTGTCGTTGTCACCAGTGCCGGAGAGCAGCCCCTGCTGTGTGAAAAGTCTCCCGGTTAGAAGCATGTTCATGCCCTTGCCGCTGCTTTTCCCACTGAAGTAAAAGCGGCACAGATGGTACCTTCTATGCTGAACGTCTTGCAGAATGTCATGTGATGCCGCACGGCTGGAATATATGGGTAATCAAACCAGGATTCAAGCCGGCTGAGATGAAAATCGGCCAACCGGTGAATTCCAAGTCCACTATCTTGAGGAGGATGAGATCAGGTCACCGAAGACTTTCCGTTGTCGTTGTCACCAGTGCCGGAGAGCAGCCCCTGCAGTGTGAAAAGTCGCCCGGTTAAAGCATGTTTGTGCCCTTGCCGCTGCTTTTCCCACTGAAGTAAAAGCGGCACAGATGGTACCTTCTATGCTGAACGTCTTGCAGAATGTCATGCGGTGCCGCATGGATGGGTTATATGGGTAATCAGACCAGGATTCTAGCCGGCTGAATTGAAAATCGGCCAGGCGGTAAATTCTACGTCCGCTATCTTGAGGAGGGTGAGTCCTGGTCACCGAAAACTTTCCGTTGTCGTTGTCACCAGTGCCGGAGAGCAGCCCCTGCAGTGTGGAAATTACCCGGTTAGAAACATGTTCGTCCCGTTGCCGCAGCCTTTCCCACTGAAGTAAAAGCGGCAGAGATGGGACCTTCTAAGCTGAACGCCTTGCAGAATGTCACGTGGTGTCACATGGATGGATTATATGGGTAAACAAACCAGGATTCTAGCCGGTTGAAATGAAAATCGGCGAGGTGGTGAATTCTAAGTCCGTTATCTTGAGGAGGGTGAGTCCTGGTCACAGAAAACATTCCGTTGTCATTGTCACCAGTGCCGGAGAGCAGCCCCGGCAATGCGAAAAATTGCCCGGTTAGAAGCATGTTCGTGCCGTTGCCGCAGCCTTTCCCACTGAAGTAAAAGCGGCAGAGATGGGACCTTCTATGCTGAACGTGTTGCAGAATGTCATGTGTTGCCGCATGGCTGGATTATATGGGTAATTAGACCAGGATTCTAGCCGGCTGAAATGAAAATCGGCCAGCCTGTGAATTCCACGGCCGCTATCTTGTGGAGGGTGAGTCCTTTTCACCGATAACGTTCCGTTGTCGTTGTCACCAGTGCGGAGAGCAGCCCCTGCAGTGTGGAATATTGCCCGGTTAGAAGCATGTTCGTGCCGTTGCCGCAGCCTTTTCCCACTAAAGTAAAAGCGGCACAGATGGGACCTTCTATGCTGAACGCCTTGCAGAATTTCATGTGATGTCGCATGGATGGATTATATAGGTAATCAAACCAGGATTCTAGCCGGTTGCAATGAAAATCGGCAGGCGGTGTACCCCACGGCCGCTGTCTTGTGGAGGGTGAGTCCTGGTCACCGAAAACTTTCCGTTGTCGTTGTCACCAGTGCCGGAGAGCATTCCCTGCAGTGTGAAAAATTGCTCGGTTAGAAGCATGTTCGTGCCGTTGCCGCAGCCTTTCCCACTGAAGTAAAAGCGGCAGAGATGGAACCTTCTATGCTGAACGTCTTGCAGAATGTCATGTTGTGCCGCATGGATGGATTATATGGGCATTCATACGAGGATTCTAGCCGGTTGAAATGAAAATCGGCCAGGCGATGAATTCTAAGTCCACTATCTTGAGGAGGATGAGTGCAGGTCACCGAAGACTTTCCGTTGTCGTTGTCACCAGTGCCGGAGAGCAGCCCCTGCTGTGTGAAAAGTCTCCCGGTTAGAAGCATGTTCATGCCCTTGCCGCTGCTTTTCCCACTGAAGTAAAAGCGGCACAGATGGTACCTTCTATGCTGAACGTCTTGCAGAATGTCATGTGATGCCGCACGGCTGGAATATATGGGTAATCAAACCAGGATTCTAGCCGGCTGAGATGAAAATCGGCCAACCGGTGAATTCTAAGTCCACTATCTTGAGGAGGATGAGATCAGGTCACCGAAGACTTTCCGTTGTCGTTGTCACCAGTGCCGGAGAGCAGCCCCTGCAGTGTGAAAAGTCGCCCGGTTAAAGCATGTTTGTGCCCTTGCCGCTGCTTTTCCCACTGAAGTAAAAGCGGCACAGATGGTACCTTCTATGCTGAACGTCTTGCAGAATGTCATGTGGTGCCGCATGGATTGATTATATGGGTAATCAGACCAGGATTCTAGCCGGCTGAATTGAAAATCGGCCAGGCGGTGAATTCCACGGCCGCTATCTTGTGGAGGGTGAGTCCTTTTCACCGATAACGTTCCGTTGTCGTTGTCACCAGTGCGGAGAGCAGCCCCTGCAGTGTGGAATATTGCACGGTTAGAAGCATGTTCGTGCCGTTGCCGCAGCCTTTTCCCACTAAAGTAAAAGCGGCACAGATGGGACCTTCTATGCTGAACGCCTTGCAGAATGTCACGTGGTGTCGCATGGATGGATTATATGGGTAACAAACCAGGATTCTAGACGGTTGAAATGGAAATCGGCAGGCGGTGAATCCCACGGCCGCTGTCTTGTGGAGGGTGACTCCTGGTCACAGCAAACGCTCCGTTGTCGTTGTCACCAGTGCCGGAGAGCAGCTCCTGCAGTGTGGAAAATTGCCCGGTTAGAAGCATGTTCGTGCCGTTGCCGCAGCCTCTCCCACTGAAGTAAAAGCGTCAGAGATGGGACCTTCTAAGCTCAACTTCTTGCAGAATTTCATGTGATGTCGCATGGATGGATTATATAGGTAATCAAACCAGGATTCTAGCCGGTTGCAATGAAAATCGGCAGGCGGTGTACCCCACGGCCGCTGTCTTGTGGAGGGTGAGTCCTGGTCACCGAAAACATTGCGTTGTCGTCGTCAGCAGTGCCGGAGAGCAGCCCCTGCAGTGTGAAAATTGCCCGGTTCGAAGCATGTTCGTGCCGTTGCCGCAGCCTCTCCCACTGAAGTAAAACCGGCAGAGATGGGACCTTCTATGCTGAACGTGTTGCAGAATGTCATGTGATGCCGCATGCCTGGATTATATGGGTAATCAAACCTGGATTCTAGCCGGCTCAAATGAAAATCGGTCAGCCGGTGAATTCCACGGCCGCTGTCTTGAGGAGGGTGAGTCCTGGTCACCGAAAACTTTCCGTTGTCATTGACACCAGTGCCGGAGAGCAGCCCCTGCATGTGGAATATTGCCCGGTTAGAAGCATGTTCGTGCCGTTGCCGCAGCCTTTCCCACTGAAGTAAAAGCGGCAGAGATGGGACCTTCTATGCTGAACGTCTTGCAGAATGTCATGTTGTGCCGCATGGATGGATTATATGGGCATTCATACGAGGATTCTAGCCGGTTGAAATGAAAATCGGCCACGCGATGAATTCTAAGTACGTTAAATTGAGGAGGGTGAGTCCTGGTCACCGAAAACTTTCCGTTGTCGTTGTCACCAGTGCCGGAGAGCATTCCCTGCAGTGTGAAAAATTGCTCGGTTAGAAGCATGTTCGTGCCGTTGCCGCAGCCTTTCCCACTGAAGTAAAAGCGGCAGAGATGGGACCTTCTATGCTGAACGTCTTGCAGAATGTCATGTTGTGCCGCATGGATGGATTATATGGGCATTCATACGAGGATTCTAGCCGGTTGAAATGAAAATCGGCCACGCGATGAATTCTAAGTCCACTATCTTGAGGAGGATGAGTGCAGGTCACCGAAGACTTTCCGTTGTCGTTGTCACCAGTGCCGGAGAGCAGCCCCTGCTGTGTGAAAAGTCTCCCGGTTAGAAGCATGTTCATGCCCTTGCCGCTGCTTTTCCCACTGAAGTAAAAGGGGCACAGATGGTACCTTCTATGCTGAACGCCTTGCAGAATGTCATGTGATGCCGCACGGCTGGAATATATGGGTAATCAAACCAGGATTCTAGCCGGCTGAGGTGAAAATCGGCCAACCGGTGAATTCTAAGTCCACTATCTTGAGGAGGATGAGATCAGGTCACCGAAGACTTTCCGTTGTCGTTGTCACCAGTGCCGGAGAGCAGCCCCTGCAGTGTGAAAAGTCGCCCGGTTAAAGCATGTTTCTGCCCTTGCCGCTGCTTTTCCCACTGAAGTAAAAGCGGCACAGATGGTACCTTCTATGCTGAACGTCTTGCAGAATGTCATGCGGTGCCGCATGGATGGGTTATATGGGTAATTAGATCAGGATTCTAGCCGGCTGAAATGAAAATCGGCCAGCCTGTGAATTCCACGGCCGCTATCTTGTGGAGGGTGAGTCCTTTTCACCGATAACGTTCCGTTGTCGTTGTCACCAGTGCCGGAGAGCAGCCCCTGCAGTGTGGAAAATTGCCCGGTTAGAAGCATGTTCGTGCCGTTGCCGCAGCCTCTCCCACTGAAGTAAAAGCGTCAGAGATGGGACCTTCTAAGCTGAACTTCTTGCAGAATTTCATGTGATGTCGCATGGATGGATTATATAGGTAATCAAACCAGGATTCTAGCCGGTTGAAATGAAAATCGGCAGGCTGTGTACCCCACGGCCGCTGTCTTGTGGAGGGTGAGTCCTGGTAACCGAAAACATTCCGTTGTCGTTGTCAGCAGTGCCGGAGAGCAGCCCCTGCAGTGTGAAAATTGCCCGGTTAGAAGCATGTTCGTGCCGTTGCCGCAGCCTCTCCCACTGAAGTAAAACCGGCAGAGATGGGACCTTCTATGCTGAACGTGTTGAAGAATGTCATGTGATGCCGCATGGCTGGATTATATGGGTAATCAAACCTGGATTCTAGCCGGCTCAAATGAAAATCGGTCAGCCGGTGAATTCAACGGCCGCTGTGTTGAGGAGGGTGAGTCCTGGTCACCGAAAACTTTCCGTTGTCATTGTCACCAGTGCCGGAGAGCAGCCCCTGCATGTGGAATATTGCCCGGTTAGAATCATGTTCGTGCCGTTGCCGCAGCCTTTCCCACTGAAGTAAAAGCGGCAGAGATGGGACCTTCTATGCTGAACGTGTTGCAGAATGTCACGCGGTGCCGCATGGGTGGATTATATGACTAATCGAACCAGGATTCTAGCCGTTTGAAATGAAAATCGGCCAGGCGGTCAATTCTCAGTCCGTTATCTTGAGGAGGGTGACTCCTGGTCACCGAAAACTTTCCGTTGTCGTTGTCACCAGTGCCGGAGAGCAGCCCATGCAGTGTGGAAATTATCCGGTTAGAAACATGTTCGTCCCGTTGCCGCAGCCTTTCCCACTGAAGTAAAAGCGGCAGAGATGGGACCTTCTAAGCTGAACGCCTTGCAGAATGTCACGTGGTGTCACATGGATGGATTATATGGGTAAACAAACCAGGATTCTAGCCGGCTGAGTTGAAAATCGGCCAGGCGGTGAATTCTAAGTCCGTTATCTTGAGGAGGGTGAGTCCTGGTCACCGAAAACTTTCCGTTGTCGTTGTCACCAGTGCCGGAGAGCAGCCCCTGCAGTGTGGAAAATTGCCCGGTTAGAAGCATGTTCGTGCCGTTGCCGCAGCCTTTCTAACCGAAGTAAAAGCAGCACAGATGGGACCTTCTATGCTGAACGTCTTGCAGAATGTCATGTTGTGCCGCATGGATGGATTATATGGGCATTCATACGAGGATTCTAGCCGGTTGAAATGAAAATCGGCCAGGCGATGAATTCTAAGTCCATTATCTTGAGGAGGATGAGTGCAGGTCACCGAAGGCTTTCCGTTGTCGTTGTCACCAGTGCCGGAGAGCAGCCCCTGCTGTGTGAAAAGTCTCCCGGTTAGAAGCATGTTCATGCCCTTGCCGCTGCTTTTCCCACTGAAGTAAAAGCGGCACAGATGGTACCTCCTATGCTGAACGTCTTGCAGAATGTCATGTGATGCCGCACGGCTGGAATATATGGTTAATCAAACCAGGATTCTTGCCGGCTGAGATGAAAATCGGCCAACCGGTGAATTCTAAGTCCACTATCTTGAGGAGGATGAGATCATGTCACCGAAGACTTTCCGTTGTCGTTGTCACCAGTGCCGGAGAGCAGCCCCTGCAGTGTGAAAAGTCGCCCGGTTAAAGCATGTTTGTGCCCTTGCCGCTGCTTTTCCCACTGAAGTAAAAGCGGCACAGATGGTACCTTCTATGCTGAACGTCTTGCAGAATGTCATGCGGTGCCGCATGGATGGGTTATATGGGTAATCAGACCAGGATTCTAGCCGGCTGAATTGAAAATCGGCCAGGCGGTAAATTCTACGTCCGCTATCTTGAGGAGGGTGAGTCCTGGTCACCGAAAACTTTCCGTTGTCGTTGTCATCAGTGCCCGAGAGCAGCCCCTGCAGTGTGAAAAATTGCCCGGTTTGAAGCATGTTCGTGCCGTTGCCGCAGCCTCGCCCACTGAAGTAAAAGCGGCAGAGATGGGACCTTCTATGCTGAACGTGTTGCAGAATGTCACGTGTTGCCGCATGGCTGGATTATATGGGTAATTAGACCAGGATTCTAGCCGGCTGAAATGAAAATCGGCCAGCCTGTGAATTCCACGGCCGCTATCTTGTGGAGGGTGAGTCCTTTTCACCGATAACGTTCCGTTGTCACCAGTGCGGAGAGCAGCCCCTGCAGTGTGGAATATTGCCCGGTTAGAAGCATGTTCGTGCCGTTGCCGCAGCCTTTTCCCACTGAAGTAAAAGCGGCACAGATGGGACCTTCTATGCTGAACGCCTTGCAGAATGTCACGTGGTGTCGCATGGATGGATTATATGGGTAACAAACCAGGATTCTAGACGGTTGAAATGAAAATCGGCAGGCGGTGAATCCCACGGCCGCCGTCTTGTGGAGGGTGACTCCTGGTCACCGCAACGTTCCGTTGTCGTTGTCACCAGTGCCGGAGAGCAGCCCCTGCAGTGTGGAAAATTGCCCGGTTAGAAGCATGTTCGTGCCGTTGCCGCAGCCTCTCCCACTGAAGTAAAAGCGTCAGAGATGGGACCTTCTAAGCTGAACTTCTTGCAGAATTTCATGTGATGTCGCATGGATGGATTATATAGGTAATCAAACCAGGATTCTAGCCGGTTGAAATGAAAATCGGCAGGCGGTGTACCCCACGGCCGCTGTCTTGTGGAGGGTGAGTCCTGGTAACCGAAAACATTCCGTTGTCGTTGTCAGCAGTGCCGGAGAGCAGCCCCTGCAGTGTGAAAATTGCCCGGTTAGAAGCATGTTCGTGCCGTTGCCGCAGCCTCTCCCACTGAAGTAAAACCGGCAGAGATGGGACCTTCTATGCTGAACGTGTTGCAGAATGTCATGTGATGCCGCATGGCTGGATTATATGGGTAATCAAACCTGGATTCTAGCCGGCTCAAATGAAAATCGGTCAGCCGGTGAATTCCACGGCCGCTGTCTTGAGGAGGGTGAGTCCTGGTCACCGAAAACTTTCCGTTGTCATTGTCACCAGTGCCGGAGAGCAGCCCCTGCATGTGGAATATTGCCTGGTTAGAATCATGTTCGTGCCGTTGCCGCAGCCTTTTCCACTGAAGTAAAAGCGGCAGAGATGGGACCTTCTAAGCTGAACGCCTTGCAGAATGTCACGTGGTGTCACATGGATGGATTATATGGGTAAACAAACCAGGATTATAGCCGGCTGAATTGAAAATCGGCCAGGCGGTGAATTCTAAGTCCGTTATCTTGAGGAGGGTGAGTCCTGGTCACCGAAAACTTTCCGTTGTCGTTGTCACCAGTACCGGAGAGCAGCCCCTGCAATGCGAAAAATTGCCCGGTTAGAAGCATGTTCGTGCCGTTGCCGCAGCCTTTCCCACTGAAGTTAAAGCGGCAGAGATGGGACCTTCTATGCTGAACGTGTTGCAGAATGTCATGTGTTGCCGCATGGCTGGATTATATGGGTAATTAGACCAGGATTCTAGCCGGCTGAAATCAAAATCGGCCAGCCTGTGAATTCCACGGCCGCTATATTGTGGAGGGTGAGTCTTTTTCACCGTTAACGTTCCGTTGTCGTTGTCACCAGTGCGGAGAGCAGCCCCTGCAGTGTGGAATATTGCCCGGTTAGAAGCATGTTCGTGCCGTAGCCGCAGCCTTTTCCCACTGAAGTAAAAGCGGCACAGATGGGACCTTCTATGCTGAACGCCTTGCAGAATGTCACGTGGTGTCGCATGGATGGAATATATGGGTAAACAAATCAGGATTCTAGCCGGTTGAAATCAAAATCGGCCAGGCGGTGAATTCTAAGTACGTTAAATTGAGGAGGGTGAGTCCTGGTTACCGAAAACTTTCCGTTGTCGTTGTCACCAGTGCCGGAGAGCGTTCCCTGCAGTGTGAAAAATTGCAAGGTTAGAAGCATGTTCGTGCCGTTGCCGCAGCCTTTCCCACTGAAGTAAAAGCGGCAGAGATGGGACCTTCTATGCTGAACGTCTTGCAGAATGTCATGTGATGCCGCATGACTGGATTATATGGGTAATCAAACCAGGATTCTAGCCGGCTGAAATGAAAATCGGCCAACCGGTGAATTCTAAGTCCACTATCTTGAGAAGGATGAGTCCAGGTCACCGAAGACTTTCCGTTGTCGTTGTCACCAGTGCCGGAGAGCAGCACCTGCAGTGTGAAAATTCGCCCGGTTAGAAGCATGTTCGTGCCCTTGCCGCTGCTTTTCCCACTGAAGTAAAAGCGGCACAGATGGTACCTTCTATGCTGAACGTCTTGCAGAATGTCAAGGGGTGCCGCATGGATGGATTATATGGGTAATCAGACCAGGATTCTAGCCGGCTGAATTGAAAATCGGCCAGGCGGTGAATTCTACGTCCGCTATCTTGAGGAGGGTGAGTCCTGGTCACCGAAAACTTTCCGTTGTCCTCACCAGTGCCGGAGAGCAGCCCCTGCAGTGTGAAAAATTGACCGGTTAGAAGCATGTTCGTGCCGTTGCCGCAGCCTCTCCCACTGAATTAAAAGCGGCAGAGATGGGACCTTCTATGCTGAACTTCTTGCAGAATTTCATGTGATGTCGCATGGATGGATTATATAGGTAATCAAACCAGGATTCTAGCCGGTTGAAATGAAAATCGGCAGGCGGTGTACCCAACGGCCGCTGTCTTGTGGAGGGTGAGTCCTGGTAACCGAAAACATTCCGTTGTCGTTGTCAGCAGTGCCGGAGAGCAGCCCCTGCAGTGTGAAAATTGCCCGGTTAGAAGCATGTTCGTGCCGTTGCCGCAGCCTCTCCCACTGAAGTAAAACCGGCAGAGATGGGACCTTCTATGCTGAACGTGTTGCAGAATGTCATGTGATGCCGCATGGCTGGATTATATGGGTAATCAAACCTGGATTCTACCCGGCTGAAATGAAAATCGTGCAGCCTGTGAATTCCACGGCCGCTGTCTTGAGGAGGGTGAGTCCTGGTCACCGAAAACTTTCCGTTGTCATTGTCACCAGTGCCGGAGAGCAGCCCCTGCATGTGAAATATTGCCCGGTTAGAATCATGTTCGTGCCGTTGCCGCAGCCTTTTCCACTGAAGTAAAAGCGGCAGAGATGGGACCTTCTATGCTGAACGTGTTGCAGAATGTCACGCGGTGCCGCATGGATGGATTATATGAGTAATCGAACCAGGATTCTAGCCGTTTGAAATGAAAATCGGCCAGGCGGTCAATTCTCAGTCCGTTATCTTGAGGAGGGTGACTCCTGGTCACCGAAAACTTTCCGTTGTCGTTGTCACCAGTGCCGGAGAGCAGCCCCTGCAGTGTGGAAATTACCCGGTTAGAAACATGTTCGTCCCGTTGCCGCAGCCTTTCCCACTGAAGTAAAAGCGGCAGAGATGGGACCTTCTAAGCTGAACGCCTTGCAGAATGTCACGTGGTGTCACATGGATGGATTATATGGGTAAACAAACCAGGATTCTAACCGGCTGAATTGAAAATCGGCCAGGCGGTGAATTCTAAGTCCGTTATCTTGAGGAGGGTGAGTCCTGGTCACCGAAAACTTTCCGTTGTCGTTGTCACCAGTGCCGGAGGGCAGCCCCTGCAATGCGAAAAATTGCCCGGTTAGAAGCATGTTCGTGCCGTTGCCGCAGCCTTTCCCACTGAAGTTAAAGCGGCAGAGATGGGACCTTCTATGCTGAACGTGTTGCAGAATGTCATGTGTTGCCGCATGGCTGGATTATATGGGTAATTAGACCAGGATTCTACCCGGCTGAAATGAAAATCGTGCAGCCTGTGAATTCCACGGCCGCTGTCTTGTGGAGGGTGAGTCCTTTTCACCGATAACGTTCCGTTGTCGTTGTCACCAGTGCCGGAGGGCAGCCCCTGCAATGCGAAAAATTGCCCGGTTAGAAGCATGTTCGTGCCGTTGCCGCAGCCTTTCCCACTGAAGTTAAACCGGCAGAGATGGGACCTTCTATGCTGAACGTGTTGCAGAATGTCATGTGTTGCCGCATGGCTGGATTATATGGGTAATTAGACCAGGATTCTAGCCGGCTGAAATGAAAATCGGCCAGCCTGTGAATTCCACGGCCGCTGTCTTGTGGAGGGTGAGTCCTTTTCACCGATAACGTTTTGTTGTCGTTGTCACCAGTGCCGGAGGGCAGCCCCTGCAGTGTGGAATATTGCCCGGTTAGAAGCATGTTCGTGCCGTTGCCGCAGCCTTTTCCCACTGAAGTAAAAGCGGCACAGATGGGACCTTCTATGCTGAACGCCTTGCAGAATGTCACGTGGTGTCGCATGGATGGATTATATGGGAAAACAAACCAGGATTCTAGCCGGTTGAAATCAAAATCGGCCAGGCGGTGAATTTTAAGTACGTTAAATTGAGGAGGGTGTGTCCTGGTCACCGAAAACTTTCCGTTGTCGTTGTCACCAGTGCCGGAGAGCGTTCCCTGCAGTGTGAAAAATTGCTCGGTTAGAAGCGTGTTCGTGCCGTTGCCGCAGCCTTTCCCACTGAAGTAAAAGCGGCAGAGATGGGACCTTCTATGCTGAACGTCTTGCAGAATGTCATGTGATGCCGCATGACTGGATTATATGGGTAATCAAACCAGGATTCTAGCCGGCTGAAATGAAAATCGGCCAACCGGTGAATTCTAAGTCCACTATCTTGAGAAGGATGAGTCCAGGTCACCGAAGACTTTCCGTTGTCGTTGTCACCAGTGCCGGAGAGCAGCACCTGCAGTGTGAAAATTCGCCCGGTTAGAAGCATGTTCGTGCCCTTGCCGCTGCTTTTCCCACTGAAGTAAAAGCGGCACAGATGGTACCTTCTATGCTGAACGTCTTGCAGAATGTCATGTGGTGCCGCATGGATGGATTATATGGGTAATCAGACCAGGATTCTAGCCGGCTGAATTGAAAATCGGCCAGGCGGTGAATTCTACGTCCGCTATCTTGAGGAGGGTGAGTCCTGGTCACCGAAAACTTTCCGTTGTCGTCACCAGTGCCGGAGAGCAGCCCCTGCAGTGTGAAAAATTGACCGGTTTGAAGCATGTTCGTGCCGTTGCCGCAGCCTCTCCCACTGAATTAAAAGCGGCAGAGATGGGACCTTCTATGCTGAACGTGTTGCAGAATGTCATGTGATGCCGCATGGCTGGATTATATGGGTAATTAGACCAGGATTCTAGCCGGCTGAAATGAAAATCTGCCAGCCGGTGAATTCCACGGCCGCTATCTTCTGGAGGGTGAGTCCTTTTCACCGAAAACGTTCCGTTGTCGTTGTCACCAGTGCCGGAGAGCAGCCCCTGCAATGTGAAATATTGCCCGGTTAGAAGCATGTTCGTGCCGTTGCCGCAGCCTTTTCCCACTGAAGTAAAAGCGGCACAGATGGGACCTTCTATGCTGAACGCCTTGCAGAATGTCACGTGGTGTCACATGGATGGATTATATGGGTAAACAAACCAGGATTCTAGCCGGTTGAAATGAAAATCGGCAGGCGGTGAATCCCACGGCCGCTGTCTTGTGGAGGGTGACTCCTGGTCACCGCAAACGTTCCGTTGTCGTTGTCATCAGTGCCGGAGAGCAGCCCCTGCAGTGTGGAAAATTGCCCGGTTAGAAGCATGTTCGTGCCGTTGCCGCAGCCTCTCCCACTGAAGTAAAAGCGTCAGAGATGGGACCTTCTATGCTGAACGTCTTGCAGAATGTCATGTTGTGCCGCATGGATGGATTATATGGGCATTCATACCAGGATTCTAGCCGGTTGAAATGAAAATCGGCCAGGCGATGAATTCTAAGTCCACTATCTTGAGGAGGATGAGTCCAGGTCACCGAAGACTTTCCGTTGTCGTTGTCACCAGTGCCGGAGAGCAGCCCCTGCAGTGTGAAAAGTCTCCCGGTTAGAAGCATGTTCATGCCCTTGCCGCTGCTTTTCCCACTGAAGTAAAAGCGGCACAGATGGTACCTTCTATGCTGAACGTCTTGCAGAATGTCATGTGATGCCGCACGGCTGGAATATATGGGTAATCAAACCAGGATTCTAGCCGGCTGAGATGAAAATCGGCCAACCGGTGAATTCTGTCTACTATCTTGAGGAGGATGAGATCAGGTCACCGAAGACTTTCCGTTGTCGTTGTCACCAGTGCCGGAGAGCAGCCCCTGCAGTGTGAAAAGTCGCCCGGTTAAAGCATGTTTGTGCCCTTGCCGCTGCTTTTCCCACTGAAGTAAAAAACGGCACAGATGGTACCTTCTATGCTGAACGTCTTGCAGAATGTCATGTGGTGCCGCATGGATGGATTATATGGGTAATCAGACCAGGATTCTAGCCGGCTGAATTGAAAATCGGCCAGGCGGTGAATTCTACGTCCGCTATCTCGAGGAGGGTGAGTCCTGGTCACCGAAAACTTTCCGTTGTCGTTGTCACCAGAGCCGGAGAGCAGCCCCTGCAGTGTGAAAAATTGCCCGGTTAGAAGCATGTTCGTGCCGTTGCCGCAGCCTCGCCCACTGAAGTAAAAGCGGCAGAGATGGGACCTTCTATGCTGAACGTGTTGCAGAATGTCATGTGTTGCCGCATGGCTAGATTATATGGGTAATTAGACCAGGATTCTAGCCGGCTGAAATGAAAATCGGCCAGGCGGTGAATTCTAAGTCCGTTAACTTGTGGAGGGTGAGTCCTGGTCACCGAAAACATTCCGTTGTCGTTGTCAGCAGTGCCGGAGAGCAGCCCCTGCAGTGTGGAATATTGCCCGGTTAGAAGCATGTTCGTGCCGTTGCCGCAGCCTTTTCCCACTGAAGTAAAAGCGGCACAGATGGGACTTTCTATGCTGAACGCCTTGCAGAATGTCACGTGGTGTCACATGGATGGATTATATGGGTAAACAAACCAGGATTCGAGCCGGTTGAAATGAAAATCGGCAGGCGGTGTACCCCACGGCCGCTGTCTTGTGGAGGGTGACTCCTGGTCACCGCAAACGTTCCGTTGTCGTTGTCACCAGTGCCGGAGAGCAGCCCCTGCAGTGTGGAAAATTGCCCGGTTAGAAGCATGTTCGTGCCGTTGCCGCAGCCTCTCCCACTGAAGTAAAAGCGTCAGAGATGGGACCTTCTAAGCTGAACTTCTTGCAGAATTTCATGTGATGTCGCATGGATGGATTATATAGGTAATCAAACCAGGATTCTAGCCGGTTGAAATGAAAATCGGCAGGCGGTGTACCCCACGGCCGCTGTCTTGTGGAGGGTGAGTCCTGGTCACCGAAAACATTCCGTTGTCGTTGTCAGCAGTGCCGGAGAGCAGCCCCTGCATTGTGAAAATTGCCCGGTTAGAAGCATGTTCGTGCCGTTGCCGCAGCCTCTCCCACTGAAGTAAAACCGGCAGAGATGGGACCTTCTATGCTGAACATGTTGCAGAATGTCATGTGATGCCGCATGGCTGGATTATATGGGTAATCAAACCTGGATTCTAGCCGGCTCAAATGAAAATCGGTCAGCCGCTGAATTCCAAGGCCGCTATCTTGAGGAGGGTGAGTCCTGGTCACCGAAAACCTTCCGTTGTCATTGTCACCAGTGCCGGAGAGCAGCCCCTAAATGTGGAATATTGCCCGGTTAGAATCATGTTCATGCCCTTGCCGCTGCTTTTCCCACTGAAGTAAAAGCGGCACAGATGGGACCTTCTATGCTGAACGTCTTGCAGAATATCACGTGGTGCCGCATGGATGGATTATATGGGTAATCAAATCAGGATTCGAGCCGGTTGAAATGCAAATCGGCCAGGCGGTGAATTCTAAGTCCGTTAACTTGTGGAGGGTGAGTCCTGGTCACCGAAAACATTCCGTTGTCGTTGTCAGCAGTGCCGGAGAGCAGCCCCTGCAGTGTGAAAATTGCCCGGTTAGAAGCATGTTCGTGCCGTTGCCCCAGCCTCTCCCACTGAAGTAAAACCGGCAGAGATGGGACCTTCTATGCTGAACGTGTAGCAGAATGTCATGTGATGCCGCATGGCTGGATTATATGGGTAATCAAACCTGGATTCTAGCCGGCTCAAATGAAAATCGGTCAGCCGGTGAATTCCACGGCCGCTGTCTTGAGGAGGGTGAGTCCTGGTCACCGAAAACTTTCCGTTGTCATTGTCACCAGTGCCGGAGAGCAGCCCCTGCATGTGGAATATTGCCCGGTTAGAATCATGTTCGTGCCCTTGCCGCTGCTTTTCCCACTGAAGTAAAAGCGGCACAGATGGGACCTTCTATGCTGAACTTCTTGCAGAATATCACGTGGTGCCGCATGGATGGATTATATGAGTAATCGAACCAGGATTCTAGCCGTTTGAAATGAAAATCGGCCAGGCGGCCAATTCTCAGTCCGTTATCTTGAGGAGGGTGACTCCTGGTCACCGAAAACTTTCCGTTGTCGTTGTCACCAGTGCCGGAGAGCAGCCCCTGCAGTGTGAAATGTCGCCCGGGTAAAGCATGTTTGTGCCCTTGCCGCTGCTTTTCCCACTGAAGTAAAAGCGGCACAGATGGGACCTTCTATGCTGAACGTCTTGCAGAATATCACGTGGTGCCGCATGGATGGATTATATGGGTAATCAAATCAGGATTCGAGCCGGTTGAAATGCAAATCGGCCAGGCGGTGAATTCTATGTCCGTTAACTTGTGGAGGGTGAGTCCTTTTCACCGAAAACGTTCCGTTGTCGTTGTCACCAGTGCCGGAGAGCAGCCCCTGCAATGTGAAATATTGCCCGGTTAGAAGCATGTTCGTGCCGTTGCCGCAGCCTTTTCCCACTGAAGTAAAAGCGGCACAGATGGGACCTTCTATGCTGAACGCCTTGCAGAATGTCACGTGGTGTCACATGGATGGATTATATGGGTAAACAAACCAGGATTCTAGCCGGTTGAAATGAAAATCGGCAGGCGGTGAATCCCACGGCCGCTGTCTTGTGGAGGGTGACTCCTGGTCACCGCAAACGTTCCGTTGTCGTTGTCATCAGTGCCGGAGAGCAGCCCCTGCAGTGTGGAAAATTGCCCGGTTAGAAGCATGTTCGTGCCGTTGCCGCAGCCTCTCCCACTGAAGTAAAAGCGTCAGAGATGGGACCTTCTATGCTGAACGTCTTGCAGAATGTCATGTTGTGCCGCATGGATGGATTATATGGGCATTCATACCAGGATTCTAGCCGGTTGAAATGAAAATCGGCCAGGCGATGAATTCTAAGTCCACTATCTTGAGGAGGATGAGTCCAGGTCACCGAAGACTTTCCGTTGTCGTTGTCACCAGTGCCGGAGAGCAGCCCCTGCAGTGTGAAAAGTCTCCCGGTTAGAAGCATGTTCATGCCCTTGCCGCTGCTTTTCCCACTGAAGTAAAAGCGGCACAGATGGTACCTTCTATGCTGAACGTCTTGCAGAATGTCATGTGATGCCGCACGGCTGGAATATATGGGTAATCAAACCAGGATTCTAGCCGGCTGAGATGAAAATCGGCCAACCGGTGAATTCTGTCTACTATCTTGAGGAGGATGAGATCAGGTCACCGAAGACTTTCCGTTGTCGTTGTCACCAGTGCCGGAGAGCAGCCCCTGCAGTGTGAAAAGTCGCCCGGTTAAAGCATGTTTGTGCCCTTGCCGCTGCTTTTCCCACTGAAGTAAAAAGCGGCACAGATGGTACCTTCTATGCTGAACGTCTTGCAGAATGTCATGTGGTGCCGCATGGATGGATTATATGGGTAATCAGACCAGGATTCTAGCCGGCTGAATTGAAAATCGGCCAGGCGGTGAATTCTACGTCCGCTATCTCGAGGAGGGTGAGTCCTGGTCACCGAAAACTTTCCGTTGTCGTTGTCACCAGAGCCGGAGAGCAGCCCCTGCAGTGTGAAAAATTGCCCGGTTAGAAGCATGTTCGTGCCGTTGCCGCAGCCTCGCCCACTGAAGTAAAAGCGGCAGAGATGGGACCTTCTATGCTGAACGTGTTGCAGAATGTCATGTGTTGCCGCATGGCTAGATTATATGGGTAATTAGACCAGGATTCTAGCCGGCTGAAATGAAAATCGGCCAGGCGGTGAATTCTAAGTCCGTTAACTTGTGGAGGGTGAGTCCTGGTCACCGAAAACATTCCGTTGTCGTTGTCAGCAGTGCCGGAGAGCAGCCCCTGCAGTGTGGAATATTGCCCGGTTAGAAGCATGTTCGTGCCGTTGCCGCAGCCTTTTCCCACTGAAGTAAAAGCGGCACAGATGGGACTTTCTATGCTGAACGCCTTGCAGAATGTCACGTGGTGTCACATGGATGGATTATATGGGTAAACAAACCAGGATTCGAGCCGGTTGAAATGAAAATCGGCAGGCGGTGTACCCCACGGCCGCTGTCTTGTGGAGGGTGACTCCTGGTCACCGCAAACGTTCCGTTGTCGTTGTCACCAGTGCCGGAGAGCAGCCCCTGCAGTGTGGAAAATTGCCCGGTTAGAAGCATGTTCGTGCCGTTGCCGCAGCCTCTCCCACTGAAGTAAAAGCGTCAGAGATGGGACCTTCTAAGCTGAACTTCTTGCAGAATTTCATGTGATGTCGCATGGATGGATTATATAGGTAATCAAACCAGGATTCTAGCCGGTTGAAATGAAAATCGGCAGGCGGTGTACCCCACGGCCGCTGTCTTGTGGAGGGTGAGTCCTGGTCACCGAAAACATTCCGTTGTCGTTGTCAGCAGTGCCGGAGAGCAGCCCCTGCATTGTGAAAATTGCCCGGTTAGAAGCATGTTCGTGCCGTTGCCGCAGCCTCTCCCACTGAAGTAAAACCGGCAGAGATGGGACCTTCTATGCTGAACATGTTGCAGAATGTCATGTGATGCCGCATGGCTGGATTATATGGGTAATCAAACCTGGATTCTAGCCGGCTCAAATGAAAATCGGTCAGCCGCTGAATTCCAAGGCCGCTATCTTGAGGAGGGTGAGTCCTGGTCACCGAAAACCTTCCGTTGTCATTGTCACCAGTGCCGGAGAGCAGCCCCTAAATGTGGAATATTGCCCGGTTAGAATCATGTTCATGCCCTTGCCGCTGCTTTTCCCACTGAAGTAAAAGCGGCACAGATGGGACCTTCTATGCTGAACGTCTTGCAGAATATCACGTGGTGCCGCATGGATGGATTATATGGGTAATCAAATCAGGATTCGAGCCGGTTGAAATGCAAATCGGCCAGGCGGTGAATTCTAAGTCCGTTAACTTGTGGAGGGTGAGTCCTGGTCACCGAAAACATTCCGTTGTCGTTGTCAGCAGTGCCGGAGAGCAGCCCCTGCAGTGTGAAAATTGCCCGGTTAGAAGCATGTTCGTGCCGTTGCCCCAGCCTCTCCCACTGAAGTAAAACCGGCAGAGATGGGACCTTCTATGCTGAACGTGTAGCAGAATGTCATGTGATGCCGCATGGCTGGATTATATGGGTAATCAAACCTGGATTCTAGCCGGCTCAAATGAAAATCGGTCAGCCGGTGAATTCCACGGCCGCTGTCTTGAGGAGGGTGAGTCCTGGTCACCGAAAACTTTCCGTTGTCATTGTCACCAGTGCCGGAGAGCAGCCCCTGCATGTGGAATATTGCCCGGTTAGAATCATGTTCGTGCCCTTGCCGCTGCTTTTCCCACTGAAGTAAAAGCGGCACAGATGGGACCTTCTATGCTGAACTTCTTGCAGAATATCACGTGGTGCCGCATGGATGGATTATATGAGTAATCGAACCAGGATTCTAGCCGTTTGAAATGAAAATCGGCCAGGCGGCCAATTCTCAGTCCGTTATCTTGAGGAGGGTGACTCCTGGTCACCGAAAACTTTCCGTTGTCGTTGTCACCAGTGCCGGAGAGCAGCCCCTGCAGTGTGAAATGTCGCCCGGGTAAAGCATGTTTGTGCCCTTGCCGCTGCTTTTCCCACTGAAGTAAAAGCGGCACAGATGGGACCTTCTATGCTGAACGTCTTGCAGAATATCACGTGGTGCCGCATGGATGGATTATATGGGTAATCAAATCAGGATTCGAGCCGGTTGAAATGCAAATCGGCCAGGCGGTGAATTCTATGTCCGTTAACTTGTGGAGGGTGAGTCCTTTTCACCGATAACGTTCCGTTGTCGTTGTCACCAGTGCGGAGAGCAGCCCCTGCAGTGTGGAATATTGCCCGGTTAGAAGCATGTTCGTGCCGTTGCCGCAGCCTTTTCCCACTGAAGTAAAAGCGGCACAGATGGGACCTTCTATGCTGTACGCCTTGCAGAATGTCACGTGGTGTCGCATGGATGGATTATATGGGTAAACAAACCAGGATTCTAGCCGGTTGAAATCAAAATCGGCCAGGCGGTGAATTCTAAGTACGTTAAATTGAGGAGGGTGAGTCCTGGTCACCGAAAACTTTCCGTTGTCGTTGTCACCAGTGCTGGAGAGCATTCCCTGCAGTGTGAAAAATTGCTCGGTTAGAATAATGTTCGTGCCGTTGCCGCAGCTTTCCCACTGAAGTAAAAGCGGCAGAGATGGGACCTTCTATGCTGAACGTCTTGCAGAATGTCATGTGATGCCGCATGACTGGATTATATGGGTAATCAAACCAGGATTCTAGCCGGCTGAAATGAAAATCGGCCAACCGGTGAATTCTAAGTCCACTATCTTGAGGAGGATGAGTCCAGGTCACCGAAGACTTTCCGTTGTCGTTGTCACCAGTGCCGGAGAGCAGCCCCTGCAGTGTGAAAAGTCTCCCGGTTAGAAGCATGTTCATGCCCTTGCCGCTGCTTTTCCCACTGAAGTAAAAGCGGCACAGATGGTACCTTCTATGCTGAACGTCTTGCAGAATGTCATGTGATGCCGCACGGCTGGAATATATGGGTAATCAAACCAGGATTCTAGCCGGCTGAGATGAAAATCGGCCAACCGGTGAATTCTGTCTACTATCTTGAGGAGGATGAGATCAGGTCACCGAAGACTTTCCGTTGTCGTTGTCACCAGTGCCGGAGAGCAGCCCCTGCAGTGTGAAAAGTCGCCCGGTTAAAGCATGTTTGTGCCCTAGCCGCTGCTTTTCCCACTGAAGTAAAAAGCGGCACAGATGGTACCTTCTATGCTGAACGTCTTGCAGAATGTCATGTGGTGCCGCATGGATGGATTATATGGGTAATCAGACCAGGATTCTAGCCGGCTGAATTGAAAATCGGCCAGGCGGTGAATTCTACGTCCGCTATCTCGAGGAGGGTGAGTCCTGGTCACCGAAAACTTTCCGTTGTCGTTGTCACCAGAGCCGGAGAGCAGCCCCTGCAGTGTGAAAAATTGCCCGGTTAGAAGCATGTTCGTGCCGTTGCCGCAGCCTCGCCCACTGAAGTAAAAGCGGCAGAGATGGGACCTTCTATGCTGAACGTGTTGCAGAATGTCATGTGTTGCCGCATGGCTAGATTATATGGGTAATTAGACCAGGATTCTAGCCGGCTGAAATGAAAATCGGCCAGGCGGTGAATTCTAAGTCCGTTAACTTGTGGAGGGTGAGTCCTGGTCACCGAAAACATTCCGTTGTCGTTGTCAGCAGTGCCGGAGAGCAGCCCCTGCAGTGTGGAATATTGCCCGGTTAGAAGCATGTTCGTGCCGTTGCCGCAGCCTTTTCCCACTGAAGTAAAAGCGGCACAGATGGGACCTTCTATGCTGAACGCCTTGCAGAATGTCACGTGGTGTCACATGGATGGATTATATGGGTAAACAAACCAGGATTCGAGCCGGTTGAAATGAAAATCGGCAGGCGGTGTACCCCACGGCCGCTGTCTTGTGGAGGGTGACTCCTGGTCACCGCAAACGTTCCGTTGTCGTTGTCACCAGTGCCGGAGAGCAGCCCCTGCAGTGTGGAAAATTGCCCGGTTAGAAGCATGTTCGTGCCGTTGCCGCAGCCTCTCCCACTGAAGTAAAAGCGTCAGAGATGGGACCTTCTAAGCTGAACTTCTTGCAGAATTTCATGTGATGTCGCATGGATGGATTATATAGGTAATCAAACCAGGATTCTAGCCGGTTGAAATGAAAATCGGCAGGCGGTGTACCCCACGGCCGCTGTCTTGTGGAGGGTGAGTCCTGGTCACCGAAAACATTCCGTTGTCGTTGTCAGCAGTGCCGGAGAGCAGCCCCTGCATTGTGAAAATTGCCCGGTTAGAAGCATGTTCGTGCCGTTGCCGCAGCCTCTCCCACTGAAGTAAAACCGGCAGAGATGGGACCTTCTATGCTGAACATGTTGCAGAATGTCATGTGATGCCGCATGGCTGGATTATATGGGTAATCAAACCTGGATTCTAGCCGGCTCAAATGAAAATCGGTCAGCCGCTGAATTCCAAGGCCGCTATCTTGAGGAGGGTGAGTCCTGGTCACCGAAAACCTTCCGTTGTCATTGTCACCAGTGCCGGAGAGCAGCCCCTAAATGTGGAATATTGCCCGGTTAGAATCATGTTCATGCCCTTGCCGCTGCTTTTCCCACTGAAGTAAAAGCGGCACAGATGGGACCTTCTATGCTGAACGTCTTGCAGAATATCACGTGGTGCCGCATGGATGGATTATATGGGTAATCAAATCAGGATTCGAGCCGGTTGAAATGCAAATCGGCCAGGCGGTGAATTCTAAGTCCGTTAACTTGTGGAGGGTGAGTCCTGGTCACCGAAAACATTCCGTTGTCGTTGTCAGCAGTGCCGGAGAGCAGCCCCTGCAGTGTGAAAATTGCCCGGTTAGAAGCATGTTCGTGCCGTTGCCCCAGCCTCTCCCACTGAAGTAAAACCGGCAGAGATGGGACCTTCTATGCTGAACGTGTAGCAGAATGTCATGTGATGCCGCATGGCTGGATTATATGGGTAATCAAACCTGGATTCTAGCCGGCTCAAATGAAAATCGGTCAGCCGGTGAATTCCACGGCCGCTGTCTTGAGGAGGGTGAGTCCTGGTCACCGAAAACTTTCCGTTGTCATTGTCACCAGTGCCGGAGAGCAGCCCCTGCATGTGGAATATTGCCCGGTTAGAATCATGTTCGTGCCCTTGCCGCTGCTTTTCCCACTGAAGTAAAAGCGGCACAGATGGGACCTTCTATGCTGAACTTCTTGCAGAATATCACGTGGTGCCGCATGGATGGATTATATGAGTAATCGAACCAGGATTCTAGCCGTTTGAAATGAAAATCGGCCAGGCGGCCAATTCTCAGTCCGTTATCTTGAGGAGGGTGACTCCTGGTCACCGAAAACTTTCCGTTGTCGTTGTCACCAGTGCCGGAGAGCAGCCCCTGCAGTGTGAAATGTCGCCCGGGTAAAGCATGTTTGTGCCCTTGCCGCTGCTTTTCCCACTGAAGTAAAAGCGGCACAGATGGGACCTTCTATGCTGAACGTCTTGCAGAATATCACGTGGTGCCGCATGGATGGATTATATGGGTAATCAAATCAGGATTCGAGCCGGTTGAAATGCAAATCGGCCAGGCGGTGAATTCTATGTCCGTTAACTTGTGGAGGGTGAGTCCTTTTCACCGATAACGTTCCGTTGTCGTTGTCACCAGTGCGGAGAGCAGCCCCTGCAGTGTGGAATATTGCCCGGTTAGAAGCATGTTCGTGCCGTTGCCGCAGCCTTTTCCCACTGAAGTAAAAGCGCACAGATGGGACCTTCTATGCTGTACGCCTTGCAGAATGTCACGTGGTGTCGCATGGATGGATTATATGGGTAAACAAACCAGGATTCTAGCCGGTTGAAATCAAAATCGGCCAGGCGGTGAATTCTAAGTACGTTAAATTGAGGAGGGTGAGTCCTGGTCACCGAAAACTTTCCGTTGTCGTTGTCACCAGTGCTGGAGAGCATTCCCTGCAGTGTGAAAAATTGCTCGGTTAGAATAATGTTCGTGCCGTTGCCGCAGCTTTCCCACTGAAGTAAAAGCGGCAGAGATGGGACCTTCTATGCTGAACGTCTTGCAGAATGTCATGTGATGCCGCATGACTGGATTATATGGGTAATCAAACCAGGATTCTAGCCGGCTGAAATGAAAATCGGCCAACCGGTGAATTCTAAGTCCACTATCTTGAGAAGGATGAGTCCAGGTCACCGAAGACTTTCCGTTGTCGTTGTCACCAGTGCCGGAGAGCAGCACCTGCAGTGTGAAAATTCGCCCGGTTAGAAGCATGTTCGTGCCCTTGCCGCTGCTTTTCCCACTGAAGTAAAAGCGGCACAGATGGTACCTTCTATGCTGAACGTCTTGCAGAATGTCATGTGGTGCCGCATGGATGGATTATATGGTTAATCAGACCAGGATTCTAGCCGGCTGAATTGAAAATCGGCCAGGCGGTGAATTCTACGTCCGCTATCTTGAGGAGGGTGAGTCCTGGTCACCGAAAACTTTCCGTTGTCGTCACCAGTGCCGGAGAGCAGCCCCTGCAGTGTGAAAAATTGACCGGTTAGAAGCATGTTCGTGCCGTTGCCGCAGCCTCTCCCACTGAATTAAAAGCGGCAGAGATGGGACCTTCTATGCTGAACGTGTCGCAGAATGTCATGTGATGCCGCATGGCTGGATTATATGGGTAATTAGACCAGGATTCTAGCCGGCTGAAATGAAAATCTGCCAGCCGGTGAATTCCACGGCCGCTATCTTCTGGAGGGTGAGTCCTTTTCACCGAAAACGTTCCGTTGTCGTTGTCACCAGTGCCGGAGAGCAGCCCCTGCAGTGTGGAATATATCCCGGTTAGAAGCATGTTCGTGCCGTTGCCGCAGCCTTTTCCCACTGAAGTAAAAGCGGCACAGATGGGACCTTCTATGCTGAACGCCTTGCAGAATGTCACGTGGTATCACATGGATGGATTATATGGGTAAACAAACCAGGATTCTAGCCGGTTGAAATGAAAATCGGCAGGCGGTGAATCCCACGGCCGCTGTCTTGTGGAGGGTGACTCCTGGTCACCGCAAACGTTCCGTTGTCGTTGTCACCAGTGCCGGAGAGCAGCCCCTGCAGTGTGGAAAATTGCCCGGTTAGAAGCATGTTCGTGCCGTTGCCGCAGCCTCTCCCACTGAAGTAAAAGCGTCAGAGATGGGACCTTCTATGCTGAACGTCTTGCAGAATGTCATGTTGTGCCGCATGGATGGATTATATGGGCATTCATACCAGGATTCTAGCCGGTTGAAATGAAAATCGGCCAGGCGATGAATTATAAGTCCACTATCTTGAGGAGGATGAGTCCAGGTCACCGAAGACTTTCCGTTGTCGTTGTCACCAGAGCCGGAGAGCAGCCCCTGCAGTGTGAAAAGTCTCCCGGTTAGAAGCATGTTCATGCCCTTGCCGCTGCTTTTCCCACTGAAGTAAAAGCGGCACAGATGGTACCTTCTATGCAGAACGTCTTGCAGAATGTCATGTGATGCCGCACGGCTGGAATATATGGGTAATCAAACCAGGATTCTAGCCGGCTGAGATGAAAATCGGCCAACCGGTGAATTCTAAGTCCACTATCTTGAGGAGGATGATTTCAGGTCACCGAAGACTTTCCGTTGTCGTTGTCACCAGTGCCGGAGAGCAGCCCCTGCAGTGTGAAAAGTCGCCCGGTTAAAGCATGTTTGTGCCCTTGCCGCTGCTTTAACCACTGAAGTAAAAGCGGCACAGATGGTACCTTCTATGCTGAACGTCTTGCAGAATGTCATGTGGTGCCGCATGGATGGATTATATGGGTAATCAGACCAGGATTCTAGCCGGCTGAATTGAAAATCGGCCAGGCGGTGAATTCCACGGCCGCTATCTTGTGGAGGGTGAGTCCTTTTCACCGATAACGTTCCGTTGTCGTTGTCACCAGTGCGGAGAGCAGCCCCTGCAGTGTGGAATATTGCCCGGTTAGAAGCATGTTCGTGCCGTTGCCGCAGCTTTTTCCCACTAAAGTAAAAGCGGCACAGATGGGACCTTCTATGCTGAACGCCTTGCAGAATGTCACGTGGTGTCGCATGGATGGATTATATGGATAACAAACCAGGATTCAAGACGGTTGAAATGGAAATCGGCAGGCGGTGAATCCCACGGCCGCTGTCTTGTGGAGGGTGACTCCTGGTCACAGCAAACGTTCCGTTGTCGTTGTCACCAGTGCCGGAGAGCAGCCCCTGCAGTGTGGAAAATTGCCCGGTTAGAAGCATGTTCGTGCCGTTGCCGCAGCCTCTCCCACTGAAGTAAAAGCGTCACAGATGGGACCTTCTAAGCTCAACTTCTTGCAGAATTTCATGTGATGTCGCATGGATGGATTATATAGGTAATCAAACCAGTATTCTAGCCGGTTGCAATGAAAATCGGCAGGCGGTGTACCCCACGGCCGCTGTCTTGTGGAGGGCGAGTCCTGGTCACCGAAAACATTGCGTTGTCGTTGTCAGCAGTGCCGGAGAGCAGCCCCTGCAGTGTGAAAATTGCCCGGTTCGAAGCATGTTCGTGCCGTTGCCGCAGCCTCTCCCACTGAAGTAAAACCGGCAGAGATGGGACCTTCTATGCTGAACGTGTTGCAGAATGTCATGTGATGCCGCATGCCTGGATTATATGGGTAATCAAACCTGGATTCTAGCCGGCTCAAATGAAAATCGGTCAGCCGGTGAATTCCACGGCCGCTGTCTTGAGGAGGGTGAGTCCTGGTCACCGAAAACTTTCCGTTGTCATTGACACCAGTGCCGGAGAGCAGCCCCTGCATGTGGAATATTGCCCGGTTAGAATCATGTTCGTGCCCTTGCCGCTGCTTTTCCCACTGAAGTAAAAGCGGCACAGATGGGACCTTCTATGCTGAACGTCTTGCAGAATATCACGCGGTGCCGCATGGATGGATTATATGAGTAATCGAACCAGGATTCTAGCCGTTTGAAATGAAAATCGGCCAGGCGGTGAATTCTAAGTCCGTTATCTTGAGGAGGGTGACTCCTGGTCACAGAAAACTTTCCGTTGTCGTTGTCACCAGTGCCGGAGAGCAGCCCCTGCAGTGTGGAAATTACCCAGTTAGAAACATGTTCGTCCCGTTGCCGCAGCCTTTCCCACTGAAGTAAAAGCGGCAGAGATGGGACCTTCTATGCTGAACGTGTTGCAGAATGTCATGTGTTGCCGCATGGCTGGATTGTATGGGTAATTAGACCAGGATTCTAGCCGGCTGAAATGAAAATCGGCCAGCCTGTGAATTCAACGGCCGCTATCTTGTGGAGGGTGAGTCCTTTTCTCCGATAACGTTCCGTTGTCGTTGTCACCAGTGCGGAGAGCAGCCCCTGCAGTGTGGAATATTGCCCGGTTAGAAGCATGTTCGTGCCGTTGCCGCAGCCTTTTCCCACTGAAGTAAAAGCGGCACAGATGGGACCTTCTATGCTGAACGCCTTGCAGAATGTCACGTGGTGTCGCATGGATGGATTATATGGGTAAACAAACCAGGATTCTAGCCGGTTGAAATGAAAATCGGCCAGGCGGTGAATTCTAAGTACGTTAAATTGAGGAGGGTGAGTCCTGGTCACCGAAAACTTTCCGTTGTCGTTGTCACCAGTGCCGGAGAGCATTCCCTGCAGTGTGAAAAATTGCTCGGTTAGAAGCATGTTCGTGCCGTTGCCGCAGCCTTTCCCACTGAAGTAAAAGCGGCAGAGATGGGACCTTCTATGCTGAACGTCTTGCAGAATGTCATGTTGTGCCGCATGGATGGATTATATGGGCATTCATACGAGGATTCTAGCCGGTTGAAATGAAAATCGGCCAGGCGATGAATTCTAAGTCCACTATCTTGAGGAGGATGAGTGCAGGTCACCGAAGACTTTCTGTTGTCGTTGTCACCAGTGCCGGAGAGCAGCCCCTGCTGTGTGAAAAGTCTCCCGGTTAGAAGCATGTTCATGCCCTTGCCGCTGCTTTTCCCACTGAAGTAAAAGCGGCACAGATGGTACCTTCTATGCTGAACGTCTTGCAGAATGTCATGTGATGCCGCACGGCTGGAATATATGGGCAATCAAACCAGGATTCTAGCCGGCTGAGATGAAAATCGGCCAACCGGTGAATTCTAAGTCCACTATCTTGAGGAGGATGAGATCAGGTCACCGAAGACTTTCCGTTGTCGTTGTCACCAGTGCCGGAGAGCAGCCCCTGCAGTGTGAAAAGTCGCCCGGTTAAAGCATGTTTCTGCCCTTGCCGCTGCTTTTCCCACTGAAGTAAAAGCGGCACAGATGGTACCTTCTATGCTGAACGTCTTGCAGAATGTCATGCGGTGCCGCATGGATGGGTTATATGGGTAATCAGACCAGGATTCTAGCCGGCTGAATTGAAAACGGCCAGGCGGTGAATTCTACGTCCGCTATCTTGAGGAGGGTGAGTCCTGGTCACCGAAAACTTTCCGTTGTCGTTGTCACCAGTGCCGGAGAGCAGCCCCTGCAGTGTGAAAAATTGCCCGGTTTGAAGCATGTTCGTGCCGTTGCCGCAGCCTCGCCCACTGAAGTAAAAGCGGCAGAGATGGGACCTTCTATGCTGAACGTGTTGCAGAATGTCATGTGTTGCCGCATGGCTGGATTATATGGGTAATTAGACCAGGATTCTAGCCGGCTGAAATGAAAATCGGCCAGCCTGTGAATTCCACGGCCGCTATCTTGTGGAGGGTGAGTCCTTTTCACCGATAACGTTCCGTTGTCGTTGTCACCAGTGCCGGAGAGCAGCCCCTGCAGTGTGGAAAATTGCCCGGTTAGAAGCATGTTCGTGCCGTTGCCGCAGCCTCTCCCACTGAAGTAAAAGCGTCAGAGATGGGACCTTCTAAGCTGAACTTCTTGCAGAATTTCATGTGATGTCGCATGGATGGATTATATAGGTAATCAAACCAGGATTCTAGCCGGTTGAAATGAAAATCGGCAGGCGGTGTACCCCACGGCCGCTGTCTTGTGGAGGGTGAGTCCTGGTAACCGAAAACATTCCGTTGTCGTTGTCAGCAGTGCCGGAGAGCAGCCCCTGCAGTGTGAAAATTGCCCGGTTAGAAGCATGTTCGTGCCGTTGCCGCAGCCTCTCCCACTGAAGTAAAACCGGCAGAGATGGGACCTTCTATGCTGAACGTGTTGAAGAATGTCATGTGATGCCACATGGCTGGATTATATGGGTAATCAAACCTGGATTCTAGCCGGCTCAAATGAAAATCGGTCAGCCGGTGAATTCCACGGCCGCTGTCTTGAGGAGGGTGAGTCCTGGTCACCGAAAACTTTCCGTTGTCATTGTCACCAGTGCCGGAGAGCAGCCCCTGCATGTGGAATATTGCCCGGTTAGAATCATGTTCGTGCCGTTGCCGCAGCCTTTCCCACTGAAGTAAAAGCGGCAGAGATGGGACCTTCTATGCTGAACGTGTTGCAGAATGTCACGCGGTGCCGCATGGATGGATTATATGACTAATCGAACCAGGATTCTAGCCGTTTGAAATGAAAATCGGCCAGGCGGTCAATTCTCAGTCCGTTATCTTGAGGAGGGTGACTCCTGGTCACCGAAAACTTTCCGTTGTCGTTGTCACCAGTGCCGGAGAGCAGCCCCTGCAGTGTGGAAATTACCCGGTTAGAAACATGTTCGTCCCGTTGCCGCAGCCTTTCCCACTGAAGTAAAAGCGGCAGAGATGGGACCTTCTAAGCTGAACGCCTTGCAGAATGTCACGTGGTGTCACATGGATGGATTATATGGGTAAACAAACCAGGATTCTAGCCGGCTGAATTGAAAATCGGCCACGCGGTGAATTCTAAGTCCGTTGTCTTGAGGAGGGTGAGTCCTGGTCACCGAAAACTTTCCGTTGTCATTGACACCAGTGCCGGAGAGCAGCCCCTGCAGTGTGGAAAATTGCCCGGTTAGAAGCATGTTCGTGCCGTTGCCGCAGCCTTTCTAACCGAAGTAAAAGCAGCACAGATGGGACCTTCTATGCTGAACGTCTTGCAGAATGTCATGTTGTGCCGCATGGATGGATTATATGGGCATTCATACGAGGATTCTAGCCGGTTGAAATGAAAATCGGCCAGGCGATGAATTCTAAGTCCATTATCTTGAGGAGGATGAGTGCAGGTCACCGAAGGCTTTCCGTTGTCGTTGTCACCAGTGCCGGAGAGCAGCCCCTGCTGTGTGAAAAGTCTCCCGGTTAGAAGCATGTTCATGCCCTTGCCGCTGCTTTTCCCACTGAAGTAAAAGCGGCACAGATGGTACCTTCTATGCTGAACGTCTTGCAGAATGTCATGTGATGCCGCACGGCTGGAATATATGGTTAATCAAACCAGGATTCTTGCCGGCTGAGATGAAAATCGGCCAACCGGTGAATTCTAAGTCCACTATCTTGAGGAGGATGAGATCAGGTCACCGAAGACTTTCCGTTGTCGCTGTCACCAGTGCCGGAGAGCAGCCCCTGCAGTGTGAAAAGTCGCCCGGTTAAAGCATGTTTGTGCCCTTGCCGCTGCTTTTCCCACTGAAGTAAAAGCGGCACAGATGGTACCTTCTATGCTGAACGTCTTGCAGAATGTCATGCGGTGCCGCATGGATGGGTTATATGGGTAATCAGACCAGGATTCTAGCCGGCTGAATTGAAAATCGGCCAGGCGGTAAATTCTACGTCCGCTATCTTGAGGAGGGTGAGTCCTGGTCACCGAAAACTTTCCGTTGTCGTTGTCACCAGTGCCGGAGAGCAGCCCCTGCAGTGTGAAAAATTGGCCGGTTTGAAGCATGTTCGTGCCGTTGCCGCAGCCTCTCCCACTGAAGTAAAACCGGCAGAGATGGGACCTTCTATGCTGAACGTGTTGCAGAATGTCATGTGATGCCGCATGGCTGGATTATATGGGTAATCAAACCTGGATTCTAGCCGGCTCAAATGAAAATCGGTCAGCCGGTGAATTCCACGGCCGCTGTCTTGAGGAGGGTGAGTCTTGGTCACCGAAAACTTTCCGTTGTCATTGACACCAGTGCCGGAGAGCAGCCCCTGCATGTGGAATATTGCCCGGTTAGAATCATGTTCGTGCCCTTGCCGCTGCTTTTCCCACTGAAGTAAAAGCGGCACAGATGGGACCTTCTATGCTGAACGTCTTGCAGAATATCACGCGGTGCCGCATGGATGGATTATATGAGTAATCGAACCATGATTCTAGCAGTTTGAAATGAAAATCGGCCAGGCGGTGAATTCTAAGTCCGTTATCTTGAGGAGGGTGACTCCTGGTCACCGAAAACTTTCCGTTGTCGTTGTCACCAGTGCCGGAGAGCTGCCCCTGCAGTGTGGAAATTACCCGGTTAGAAACATGTTCGTCCCGTTGCCGCAGCCTTTCCCACTGAAGTAAAAGCGGCAGAGATGGGACCTTCTAAGCTGAACGCCTTGCAGAATGTCACGTGGTGTCACATGGATGGATTATATGGGTAAACAAACCAGGATTCTAGCCGGTTGAAATGAAAATCGGCGAGGCGGTGAATTCTAAGTCCGTTATCTTGAGGAGGGTGAGTCCTGGTCACAGAAAACTTTCCGTTGTCGTTGTCACCAGTGCCGGAGAGCAGCCCCTGCAATGCGAAAAATTGCCCGGTTAGAAGCATGTTCGTGCCGTTGCCGCAGCCTTTCCCACTGAAGTAAAAGCGGCAGAGATGGGACCTTCTATGCTGAACGTGCTGCAGAATGTCATGTGTTGCCGCATGGCTGGATTATATGGGTAATTAGACCAGGATTCTAGCCGGCTGAAATGAAAATCGGCCAGCCTGTGAATTCCACGGCCGCTATCTTGTGCAGGGTGAGTCATTTTCACCGATAACGTTCCGTTGTCGTTGTCACCAGTGCAGAGAGCAGCCCCTGCAGTGTGGAATATTGCCCGGTTAGAAGCATGTTCGTGCCGTTGCCGCAGCCTTTCCCACTGAAGTAACAGCGGCAGAGATGGGACCTTCTATGCTTAACGTGTTGCAGAATGTCATGTGTTGCCACATGGCTGGATTATATGGGTAATTAGACCAGGATTCTAGCCGGCTGAAATGAAAATCGGCCAGCCTGTGAATTCCACGGCCGCTATCTTGTGGAGGGTGAGTCCTTTTCACCGATAACGTTCCGTTGTCGTTGTCACCAGTGCGGAGAGCAGCCCCTGCAGTGTGGAATATTGCCCGGTTAGAAGCATGTTCGTGCCGTTGCCGCAGCCTTTTCCCACTAAAGTAAAAGCGGCACAGATGGGACCTTCTATGCTGAACGCCTTGCAGAATGTCACGTGGTGTCGCATGGATGGATTATATGGGTAACAAACCAGGATTCTAGACGGTTGAAATGGAAATCGGCAGGCGGTGAATCCCACGGCCGCTGTCTTGTGGAGGGTGACTCCTGGTCACAGAAAACGTTCCGTTGTCGTTGTCACCAGTGCCGGAGAGCAGCCCCTGCAGTGTGGAAAATTGCCCAGTTAGAAGCATGTTCGTGCCGTTGCCGCAGCCTCTCCCACTGAAGTAAAAGCGTCAGAGATGGGACCTTCTAAGCTCAACTTCTTGCAGAATTTCATGTGATGTCGCATGGATAGATTATATAGGTAATCAAACCAGGATTCTAGCCGGTTGCAATGAAAATCGGCAGGCGGTGTACCCCACGGCCGCTGTCTTGTGGAGGGTGAGTCCTGGTCACCGAAAACATTGCGTTGTCGTTGTCAGCAGTGCCGGAGAGCAGCCCCTGCAGTGTGAAAATGGCCCGGTTCGAAGCATGTTCGTGCCGTTGCCGCAGCCTCTCCCACTGAAGTAAAACCGGCAGAGATGGGACCTTCTATGCTGAACGTGTTGCAGAATGTCATGTGATGCCGCATGCCTGGATTATATGGGTAATCAAACCTGGATTCTGGCCGGCTCAAATGAAAATCGGTCAGCCGGTGAATTCCACGGCCGCTGTCTTGAGGAGGGTGAGTCCTGGTCACCGAAAACTTTCCGTTGTCATTGACACCAGTGCCGGAGAGCAGCCCCTGCATGTGGAATATTGCCCGGTTAGAATCATGTTCGTGCCCTTGCCGCTGCTTTTCCCACTGAAGTAAAAGCGGCACAGATGGGACCTTCTATGCTGAACGTCTTGCAGAATATCACGCGGTGCCGCATGGATGGATTATATGAGTAATCGAACCAGGATTCTAGCCGTTTGAAATGAAAATCGGCCAGGCGGTGAATTCTAAGTCCGTTATCTTGAGGAGGGTGACTCCTGGTCACCGAAAACTTTCCGTTGTCGTTGTCACCAGTGCCGGAGAGCAGCCCCTGCAGTGTGGAAATTGCCCGGTTAGAAACATGTTCGTCCCGTTGCCGCAGCCTTTCCCACTGAAGTAAAAGCGGCAGAGATGGGACCTTCTATGCTGAACGTGTTGCAGAATGTCATGTGTTGCCGCATGGCTGGATTATATGGGTAATTAGACCAGGATTCTAGCCGGCTGAAATGAAAATCGGCCAGCCTGTGAATTCAACGGCCGCTATCTTGTGGAGGGTGAGTCCTTTTCTCCGATAACATTCCGTTGTCGTTGTCACCAGTGCGGAGAGCAGCCCCTGCAGTGTGGAATATTGCCCGGTTAGAAGCATGTTCGTGCCGTTGCCGCAGCCTTATCCCACTGAAGTAAAAGCGGCACAGATGGGACCTTCTATGCTGAACGCCTTGCAGAATGTCACGTGGTGTCGCATGGATGGATTATATGGGTAAACAAACCAGGATTCTAGCCGGTTGAAATGAAAATCGGCCAGGCGGTGAATTCTAAGTACGTGAAATTGAGGAGGGTGAGTCCTGGTCACCGAAAACTTTCCGTTGTCGTTGTCACCAGTGCCGGAGAGCATTCCCTGCAGTGTGAAAAATTGCTCGGTTAGAAGCATGTTCGTGCCGTTGCCGCAGCCTTTCCCACTGAAGTAAAAGCGGCAGAGATGGGACCTTCTATGCTGAACGTCTTGCAGAATGTCATGTTGTGCCGCATGGATGGATTATATGGGCATTCATACGAGGATTCTAGCCGGTTGAAATGAAAATCGGCCAGGCGATGAATTCTAAGTCCACTATCTTGAGGAGGATGAGTGCAGGTCACCGAAGACTTTCCGTTGTCGTTGTCACCAGTGCCGGAGAGCAGCCCCTGCAGTGTGAAAAGTCGCCCGGTTAAAGCATGTTTCTGCCCTTGCCGCTGCTTTTCCCACTGAAGTAAAAGCGGCACAGATGGTACCTTCTATGCTGAACGTCTTGCAGAATGTGACGCGGTGCCGAATGGATGGGTTATATGGGTAATCAGACCAGGATTCTAGCCGGCTGAATTGAAAATCGGCCAGGCGGTGAATTCTAAGTCCGTTATCTTGAGGAGGGTAAGTCCTGGTCACCGAAAACTTTCCGTTGTCATTGACACCAGTGCCGGAGAGCAGCCCCTGCAGTGTGGAATATTGCCCGGTTAGAAGCATGTTCGTGCCCTTGCCGCTGCTTTTCCCACTGAAGTAAAAGCGGCACAGATGGTACCTTCTATGCTGAACGTCTTGCAGAATGTCATGTGGTGCCGCATGGATGGATTATATGGGTAATCAGACCAGGATTCTAGCCGGCTGAATTGAAAATCGGCCAGGCGGTGAATTCTACGTCCGCTATCTTGAGGAGGGTGAGTCCTGGTCACCGAAAACTTTCCGTTGTCGTCACCAGTGCCGGAGAGCAGCCCCTGCAGTGTGAAAAATTGACCGGTTAGAAGCATGTTCGTGCCGTTGCCGCAGCCTCTCCCACTGAAGTAAAAGCGTCAGAGATGGGACCTTCTAAGCTGAACTTCTTGCAGAATTTCATATGATGTCGCATGGATGGATTATATAGGTAATCAAACCAGGATTCTAGCCGGTTGAAATGAAAATCGGCAGGCGGTGTACCCCACGGCCGCTGTCTTGTGGAGGGTGAGTCCTGGTAACCGAAAACATTCCGTTGTCGTTGTCAGCAGTGCCGGAGAGCAGCCCCTGCAGTGTGAAAATTGCCCGGTTAGAATCATGTTCGTGCCGTTGCCGCAGCCTTTCCCACTGAAGTAAAAGCGGCAGAGATGGGACCTTCTAAGCTGAACGCCATGCAGAATGTCACGTGGTGTCACATGGATGGATTATATGGGTAAACAAACCAGGATTCTAGCCGGCTGAATTGAAAATCGGCCAGGCGGTGAATTCAAAGTCCGTTATCTTGAGGAGGGTGAGTCCTGGTCACCGAAAACTTTCCGTTGTCATTGACACCAGTGCCGGAGAGCAGCCCCTGCAGTGTGGAAAATTGCCCGGTTAGAAGCATGTTCGTGCCGTTGCCGCAGCCTTTCAAACCGAAGTAAAAGCAGCACAGATGGTACCTTCTATGCTGAACGTGTTGCAGAATGTCATGTGTTGCCGCATGGCTGGATTATATGGGTAATTAGACCAGGATTCTAGCCGGCTGAAATGAAAATCGGCCAGCCTGTGAATTCCACGGCCGCTGTCTTGTGGAGGGTGAGTCCTTTTCAACGATAACGTTCCGTTGTCGTTGTCACCAGTGCGGAGAGCAGCCCCTGCAGTGTGGAATATTGCCCGGTTAGAAGCATGTTCGTGCCGTTGCCGCAGCCTTTTCCCACTGAAGTAAAAGCGGCACAGATGGGACCTTCTATGCTGAACGCCTTGCAGAATGTCACGTGGTGTCGCATGGATGGATTATATGGGAAAACAAACCAGGATTCTAGCCGGTTGAAATCAAAATCGGCCAGGCGGTGAATTCTAAGTACGGTAAATTGAGGAGGGTGAGTCCTGGTCACCGAAAACTTTCCGTTGTCGTTGTCACCAGTGCCGGAGAGCGTTCCCTGCAGTGTGAAAAATTGCTCGGTTAGAAGCATGTTCGTGCCGTTGCCGCAGCCTTTCCCACTGAAGTAAAAGCGGCAGAGATGGGACCTTCTATGCTGAACGTCTTGCAGAATGTCATGTGATGCCGCATGACTGGATTATATGGGTAATCAAACCAGGATTCTAGCCGGCTGAAATGAAAATCGGCCAACCGGTGAATTCTACGTCCGCTATCTTGAGGAGGGTGAGTCCTGGTCACCGAAAACTTTCCGTTGTCGTCACCAGTGCCGGAGAGCAGCCCCTGCAGTGTGAAAAATTGACCGGTTAGAAGCATGTTCGTGCCGTTGCCGCAGCCTCTCCCACTGAATTAAAAGCGGCAGAGATGGGACCTTCTATGCTGAACGTGTTGCAGAATGTCATGTGATGCCGCATGGCTGGATTATATGGGTAATTAGACCAGGATTCTAGCCGGCTGAAATGAAAATCTGCCAGCCGGTGAATTCCACGGCCGCTATCTTCTGGACGGTGAGTCCTTTTCACCGAAAACGTTCCGTTGTCGTTGTCACCAGTGCCGGAGAGCAGCCCCTGCAGTGTGGAATATTGCCCGGTTAGAAGCATGTTCGTGCCGTTGCCGCAGCCTTTTCCCACTGAAGTAAAAGCGGCACAGATGGGACCTTCTATGCTGAACGCCTTGCAGAATGTCACGTGGTGTCACATGGATGGATTATATGGGTAAACAAACCAGGATTCTAGCCGGTTGAAATGAAAATCGGCAGGCGGTGAATCCCACGGCCGCTGTCTTGTGGAGGGTGACTCCTCGTCACCGCAAACGTTCCGTTGTCGTTGTCATCAGTGCCGGAGAGCAGCCCCTGCAGTGTGGAAAATTGCCCGGTTAGAAGCATGTTCGTGCCGTTGCCGCAGCCTCTCCCACTGAAGTAAAAGCGTCAGAGATGGGACCTTCTAAGCTCAACTTCTTGCAGAATTTCATGTGATGTCGCATGGATGGATTATATAGGTAATCAAACCAGGATTCTAGCCGGTTGCAATGAAAATCGGCAGGCGGTGTACCCCACGGCCGCTGTCTTGTGGAGGGTGAGTCCTGGTCACCGAAAACATTGCGTTGTCGTTGTCAGCAGTGCCGGAGAGCAGCCCCTGCAGTGTGAAAATGGCCCGGTTCGAAGCATGTTCGTGCCGTTGCCGCAGCCTCTCCCACTGAAGTAAAACCGGCAGAGATGGGACCTTCTATGCTGAACGTGTTGCAGAATGTCATGTGATGCCGCATGCCTGGATTATATGGGTAATCAAACCTGGATTCTAGCCGGCTCAAATGAAAATCGGTCAGCCGGTGAATTCCACGGCCGCTGTCTTGAGGAGGGTGAGTCCTGGTCACCGAAAACTTTCCGTTGTCATTGACACCAGTGCCGGAGAGCAGCCCCTGCATGTGGAATATTGCCCGGTTAGAATCATGTTCGTGCCCTTGCCGCTGCTTTTCCCACTGAAGTAAAAGCGGCACAGATGGGACCTTCTATGCTGAACGTCTTGCAGAATATCACGCGGTGCCGCATGGATGGATTATATGAGTAATCGAACCAGGATTCTAGCCGTTTGAAATGAAAATCGGCCAGGCGGTGAATTCTAAGTCCGTTATCTTGAGGAGGGTGACTCCTAGTCACCGAAAACTTTCCGTTGTCGTTGTCACCAGTGCCGGAGAGCAGCCCCTGCAGTGTGGAAATTGCCCGGTTAGAAACATGTTCGTCCCGTTGCCGCAGCCTTTCCCACTGAAGTAAAAGCGGCAGAGATGGGACCTTCTATGCTGAACGTGTTGCAGAATGTCATGTGTTGCCGCATGGCTGGATTATATGGGTAATTAGACCAGGATTCTAGCCGGCTGAAATGAAAATCGGCCAGCCTGTGAATTCAACGGCCGCTATCTTGTGGAGGGTGAGTCCTTTTCTCCGATAACATTCCGTTGTCGTTGTCACCAGTGCGGAGAGCAGCCCCTGCAGTGTGGAATATTGCCCGGTTAGAAGCATGTTCGTGCCGTTGCCGCAGCCTTTTCCCACTGAAGTAAAAGCGGCACAGATGGGACCTTCTATGCTGAACGCCTTGCAGAATGTCACGTGGTGTCGCATGGATGGATTATATGGGTGAACAAACCAGGATTCTAGCCGGTTGAAATGAAAATCGGCCAGGCGGTGAATTCTAAGTACGTGAAATTGAGGAGGGTGAGTCCTGGTCACCGAAAACTTTCCGTTGTCGTTGTCACCAGTGCCGGAGAGCATTCCCTGCAGTGTGAAAAATTGCTCGGTTAGAAGCATGTTCGTGCCGTTGCCGCAGCCTTTCCCACTGAAGTAAAAGCGGCAGAGATGGGACCTTCTATGCTGAACGTCTTGCAGAATGTCATGTTGTGCCGCATGGATGGATTATATGGGCATTCATACGAGGATTCTAGCCGGTTGAAATGAAAATCGGCCAGGCGGTGAATTCTAAGTACGTGAAATTGAGGAGGGTGAGTCCTGGTCACCGAAAACTTTCCGTTGTCGTTGTCACCAGTGCCGGAGAGCAGCCCCTGCAGTGTGAAAAATTGACCGGTTAGAAGCATGTTCGTGCCGTTGCCGCAGCCTCTCCCACTGAAGTAAAAGCGTCAGAGATGGGACCTTCTAAGCTGAACTTCTTGCAGAATTTCATGTGATGTCGCATGGATGGATTATATAGGTAATCAAACCAGGATTCTAGCCGGTTGAAATGAAAATCGGCAGGCGGTGTACCCCACGGCCGCTGTCTTGTGGAGGGTGAGTCCTGGTAACCGAAAACATTCCGTTGTCGTTGTCAGCAGTGCCGGAGAGCAGCCCCTGCAGTGTGAAAATTGCCCGGTTAGAATCATGTTCGTGCCGTTGCCGCAGCCTTTCCCACTGAAGTAAAAGCGGCAGAGATGGGACCTTCTAAGCTGAACGCCATGCAGAATGTCACGTGGTGTCACATGGATGGATTATATGGGTAAACAAACCAGGATTCTAGCCGGCTGAATTGAAAATCGGCCAGGCGGTGAATTCTAAGTCCGTTATCTTGAGGAGGGTGAGTCCTGGTCACCGAAAACTTTCCGTTGTCATTGACACCAGTGCCGGAGAGCAGCCCCTGCAGTGTGGAAAATTGCCCGGTTAGAAGCATGTTCGTGCCGTTGCCGCAGCCTTTCAAACCGAAGTAAAAGCAGCACAGATGGTACCTTCTATGCTGAACGTGTTGCAGAATGTCATGTGTTGCCGCATGGCTGGATTATATGGGTAATTAGACCAGGATTCTAGCCGGCTGAAATGAAAATCGGCCAGCCTGTGAATTCCACGGCCGCTGTCTTGTGGAGGGTGAGTCCTTTTCAACGATAACGTTCCGTTGTCGTTGTCACCAGTGCGGAGAGCAGCCCCTGCAGTGTGGAATATTGCCCGGTTAGAAGCATGTTCGTGCCGTTGCCGCAGCCTTTTCCCACTGAAGTAAAAGCGGCACAGATGGGACCTTCTATGCTGAACGCCTTGCAGAATGTCACGTGGTGTCGCATGGATGGATTATATGGGAAAACAAACCAGGATTCTAGCCGGTTGAAATCAAAATCGGCCAGGCGGTGAATTCTAAGTACGGTAAATTGAGGAGGGTGAGTCCTGGTCACCGAAAACTTTCCGTTGTCGTTGTCACCAGTGCCGGAGAGCGTTCCCTGCAGTGTGAAAAATTGCTCGGTTAGAAGCATGTTCGTGCCGTTGCCGCAGCCTTTCCCACTGAAGTAAAAGCGGCAGAGATGGGACCTTCTATGCTGAACGTCTTGCAGAATGTCATGTGATGCCGCATGACTGGATTATATGGGTAATCAAACCAGGATTCTAGCCGGCTGAAATGAAAATCGGCCAACCGGTGAATTCTACGTCCGCTATCTTGAGGAGGGTGAGTCCTGGTCACCGAAAACTTTCCGTTGTCGTCACCAGTGCCGGAGAGCAGCCCCTGCAGTGTGAAAAATTGACCGGTTAGAAGCATGTTCGTGCCGTTGCCGCAGCCTCTCCCACTGAATTAAAAGCGGCAGAGATGGGACCTTCTATGCTGAACGTGTTGCAGAATGTCATGTGATGCCGCATGGCTGGATTATATGGGTAATTAGACCAGGATTCTAGCCGGCTGAAATGAAAATCTGCCAGCCGATGATTTCCACGGCCGCTATCTTCTGGAGGGTGAGTCCTTTTCACCGAAAACGTTCCGTTGTCGTTGTCACCAGTGCCGTAGAGCAGCCCCTGCAGTGTGGAATATTGCCCGGTTAGAAGCATGTTCGTGCCGTTGCCGCAGCCTTTTCCCACTGAAGTAAAAGCGGCACAGATGGGACCTTCTATGCTGAACGCCTTGCAGAATGTCACGTGGTGTCACATGGATGGATTATATGGGTAAACAAACCAGGATTCTAGCCGGTTGAAATGAAAATCGGCAGGCGGTGAATCCCACGGCCGCTGTCTTGTGGAGAGTGACTCCTGGTCACCGCAAACGTTCCGTTGTCGTTGTCATCAGTGCCGGAGAGCAGCCCCTGCAGTGTGGAAAATTGCCCGGTTAGAAGCATGTTCGTGCCGTTGCCGCAGCCTCTCCCACTGAAGTAAAAGCGTCAGAGATGGGACCTTCTATGCTGAACGTCTTGCAGAATGTCATGTTGTGCCGCATGGATGGATTATATGGGCATTCATACGAGGATTCTAGCCGGTTGAAATGAAAATCGGCCAGGCGATGAATTCTAAGTCCATTATCTTGAGGAGGATGAGATCAGGTCACCGAAGACTTTCCGTTGTCGTTGTCACCAGTGCCGGAGAGCAGCCCCTGCAGTGTGAAAAGTCGCCCGGTTAAAGCATGTTTGTGCCCTTGCCGCTGCTTTTCCCACTGAAGTAAAAGCGGCACAGATGGTACCTTCTAAGCTGAACGTCTTGCAGAATGTCATGCGGTGCCGCATGGATGGGTTATATGGGTAATCAGACCAGGATTCTAGCCGGCTGAATTGAAAATCGGCCAGGCGGTAAATTCTACGTCCGCTATCTTGAGGAGGGTGAGTCCTGGTCACCGAAAACTTTCCGTTGTCGTTGTCACCAGTGCCGGAGAGCAGCCCCTGCAGTGTGAAAAATTGCCCGGTTTGAAGCATGTTCGTGCCGTTGCCGCAGCCTCTCCCACTGAAGTAAAACCGGCAGAGATGGGACCTTCTATGCTGAACGTGTTGCAGAATGTCATGTGATGCCGCATGGCTGGATTATATGGGTAATCAAACCTGGATTCTAGCCGGCTCAAATGAAAATCCGTCAGCCGGTGAATTCCACGGCCGCTGTCTTGAGGAGGGTGAGTCTTGGTCACCGAAAACTTTCCGTTGTCATTGACACCAGTGCCGGAGAGCAGCCCCTGCATGTGGAATATTGCCCGGTTAGAATCATGTTCGTGCCCTTGCCGCTGCTTTTCCCACTGAAGTAAAAGCGGCACAGATGGGACCTTCTATGCTGAACGTCTTGCAAAATATCACGCGGTGCCGCATGGATGGATTATATGAGTAATCGAACCAGGATTCGAGCCGGTTGAAATGCAAATCGGCCAGGCGGTGAATTCTAAGTCCGTTAACTTGTGGAGGGTGAGTCCTGGTCACCGAAAACATTCCGTTGTCGTTGTCAGCAGTGCCGGAGAGCAGCCCCTGCAGTGTGAAAATTGCCCGGTTTGAAGCATGTTCGTGCCGTTGCCCCAGCCTCTCCCACTGAAGTAAAACCGGCAGAGATGGGACCTTCTATGCTGAACGTGTAGCAGAATGTCATGTGATGCCGCATGGCTGGATTATATGGGTAATCAAACCTGGATTCTAGCCGGCTCAAATGAAAATCGGTCAGCCGGTGAATTCCACGGCCGCTGTCTTGTGGAGGGTGAGTCCTTTTCACCGATAACGTTCCGTTGTCGTTGTCACCAGTGCGGAGAGCAGCCCCTGCAGTGTGGAATATTGCCCGGTTAGAAGCATGTTCGTGCCGTTGCCGCAGCCTTTTCCCACTGAAGTAAAAGCGGCACAGATGGGACCTTCTATGCTGAACGCCTTGCAGAATGTCACGTGGTGTCGCATGGATGGATTATATGGGTAAACAAACCAGGATTCTAGCCGGTTGAAATCAAAATCGGCCAGGCGGTGAATTCTAAGTACGTTAAATTGAGGAGGGTGAGTCCTGGTCACCGAAAACTTTCCGTTGTCGTTGTCACCAGTGCTGGAGAGCATTCCCTGCAGTGTGAAAAATTGCTCGGTTAGAAGCATGTTCGTGCCGTTGCCGCAGCTTTCCAACTGAAGTAAAAGCGGCAGAGATGGGACCTTCTATGCTGAACGTCTTGCAGAATGTCATGTGATGCCGCATGACTGGATTATATGGGTAATCAAACCAGGATTCTAGCCGGCTGAAATGAAAATCGGCCAACCGGTGAATTCTAAGTCCACTATCTTGAGAAGGATGAGTCCAGGTCACCGAAGACTTTCCGTTGTCGTTGTCACCAGTGCCGGAGAGCAGCACCTGCAGTGTGAAAATTCGCCCGGTTAGAAGCATGTTCGTGCCCTTTCCGCTGCTTTTCCCACTGAAGTAAAAGCGGCACAGATGGTACCTTCTATGCTGAACGTCTTGCAGAATGTCATGTGGTGCCGCATGGATGGATTATATGGTTAATCAGACCAGGATTCTAGCCGGCTGAATTGAAAATCGGCCAGGCGGTGAATTCTACGTCCGCTATCTTGAGGAGGGTGAGTCCTGGTCACCGAAAACTTTCCGTTGTCGTCACCAGTGCCGGAGAGCAGCCCCTGCAGTGTGAAAAATTGACCGGTTAGAAGCATGTTCGTGCCGTTGCCGCAGCCTCTCCCACTGAATTAAAAGCGGCAGAGATGGGACCTTCTATGCTGAACGTGTCGCAGAATGTCATGTGATGCCGCATGGCTGGATTATATGGGTAATTAGACCAGGATTCTAGCCGGATGAAATGAAAATCTGCCAGCCGGTGAATTCCACGGCCGCTATCTTCTGGAGGGTGAGTCCTTTTCACCGAAAACGTTCCGTTGTCGTTGTCACCAGTGCCGGAGAGCAGCCCCTGCAGTGTGGAATATATCCCGGTTAGAAGCATGTTCGTGCCGTTGCCGCAGCCTTTTCCCACTGAAGTAAAAGCGGCACAGATGGGACCTTCTATGCTGAACGCCTTGCAGAATGTCACGTGGTGTCACATGGATGGATTATATGGGTAAACAAACCAGGATTCTAGCCGGTTGAAATGAAAATCGGCAGGCGGTGAATCCCACGGCCGCTGTCTTGTGGAGGGTGACTCCTGGTCACCGCAAACGTTCCGTTGTCGTTGTCACCAGTGCCGGAGAGCAGCCCCTGCAGTGTGGAAAATTGCCCGGTTAGAAGCATGTTCGTGCCGTTGCCGCAGCCTCTCCCACTGAAGTAAAAGCGTCAGAGATGGGACCTTCTATGCTGAACGTCTTGCAGAATGTCATGTTGTGCCGCATGGATGGATTATATGGGCATTCATACCAGGATTCTAGCCGGTTGAAATGAAAATCGGCCAGGCGATGAATTATAAGTCCACTATCTTGAGGAGGATGAGTCCAGGTCACCGAAGACTTTCCGTTGTCGTTGTCACCAGTGCCGGAGAGCAGCCCCTGCAGTGTGAAAAGTCTCCCGGTTAGAAGCATGTTCATGCCCTTGCCGCTGCTTTTCCCACTGAAGTAAAAGCGGCACAGATGGTACCTTCTATGCTGAACGTCTTGCAGAATGTCATGTGATGCCGCACGGCTGGAATATATGGGTAATCAAACCAGGATTCTAGCCGGCTGAGATGAAAATCGGCCAACCGGTGAATTCTAAGTCCACTATCTTGAGGAGGATGATTTCAGGTCACCGAAGACTTTCCGTTGTCGTTGTCACCAGTGCCGGAGAGCAGCCCCTGCAGTGTGAAAAGTCGCCCGGTTAAAGCATGTTTGTGCCCTTGCCGCTGCTTTTCCCACTGAAGTAAAAGCGGCACAGATGGTACCTTCTATGCTGAACGTCTTGCAGAATGTCATGTGGTGCCGCATGGATGGATTATGTGGGTAATCAGACCAGGATTCTAGCCGGCTGAATTGAAAATCGGCCAGGCGGTGAATTCTACGTCCGCTATCTTGAGGAGGGTGAGTCCTGGTCACCGAAAACTTTCGTTGTCGTTGTCACCAGAGCCGGAGAGCAGCCCCTGCAGTGTGAAAAATTGCCCGGTTAGAAGCATGTTCGTGCCGTTGCCGCAGCCTCGCCCACTGAAGTAAAAGCGGCAGAGATGGGACCTTCTATGCTGAACGTGTTGCAGAATGTCATGTGTTGCCGCATGGCTGGATTATATGGGTAATTAGACCAGGATTCTAGCCGGCTGAAATGAAAATCGGCCAGCCTGTGAATTCCACGGCCGCTATCTTGTGGAGGGTGAGTCCTTTTCACCGACAACGTTCCGTTGTCGTTGTCACCAGTGCGGAGAGCAGCCCCTGCAGTGTGGAATATTGCCCGGTTAGAAGCATGTTCGTGCCGTTGCCGCAGCCTTTTCCCACTGAAGTAAAAGCGGCACAGATGGGGCCTTCTATGCTGAACGCCTCGCAGAATGTCACGTGGTGTCGCATGGATGGATTATATGGGTAACAAACCAGGATTCTAGACGGTTGAATTGAAAATCGGCAGGCGGTGAATCCCACGGCCGCTGTCTTGTGGAGGGTGACTCCTGGTCACCGCAAACGTTCCGTTGTCGTTGTCACCAGTGCCGGAGAGCAGCCCCTGCAGTGTGGAAAATTGCCCGGTTAAAAGCATGTTCGTGCCGTTGCCGCAGCCTCTCCCACTGAAGTAAAAGCGTCAGAGATGGGACCTTCTAAGCTGAACTTCTTGCAGAATTTCATGTGATGTCGCATGGATGGATTATATAGGTAATCAAACCAGGATTCTAGCCGGTTGAAATGAAAATCGGCAGGCGGTGTACCCCACGGCCGCTGTCTTGTGGAGGGTGAGTCCTGGTCACCGAAAACATTCCGTTGTCGTTGTCAGCAGTGCCGGAGAGCAGCCCCTGCAGTGTGAAAATTGCCCGGTTAGAAGCATGTTCGTGCCGTTGCCGCAGCCTCTCCCACTGATGTAAAACCGGCAGAGATGGGACCTTCTATGCTGAACGTGTTGCAGAATGTCATGTGATGCCGCAGGGCTGGATTATATGGGTAATCAAACCTGGATTCTAGCCTGCTCAAATGAAAATCGGTCAGCCGGTGAATTCCACGGCCGCTATCTTGAGGAGGGTGAGTCCTGGTCACCGAAAACCCTCCGTTGTCATTGTCACCAGTGCCGGAGAGCAGCCCCTAAATGTGGAATATTGCCCGGTTAGAATCATGTTCGTGCCCTTGCCGCTGCTTTTCCCACTGAAGTAAAAGCGGCACAGATGGGACCTTCTATGCTGAACGTCTTGCAGAATATCACGTGGTGCCGCATGGATGATATGGGTAATCAAACCAGGATTCGAGCCGGTTGAAATGCAAATCGGCCAGGCGGTGAATTCTAAGTCCGTTAACTTGTGGAGGGTGAGTGCTGGTCACCGAAAACATTCCGTTGTCGTTGTCAGCAGTGCCGGAGAGCAGCCCCTGCAGTGTGAAAATTGCCCGGTTAGAAGCATGTTCGTGCCGTTGCCCCAGCCTCTCCCACTGAAGTAAAACCGGCAGAGATGGGACCTTCTGTGCTGAACGTGTAGCAGAATGTCATGTGATGCCGCATGGCTGGATTATATGGGTAATCAAACCTGGATTCTAGCCGGCTCAAATGAAAATCGGTCAGCCGGTGAATTCCACGGCCGCTGTCTTGAGGAGGGTGAGTCCTGGTCACCGAAAACTTTCCGTTGTCATTGTCACCAGTGCCGGAGAGCAGCCCCTGCATGTGGAATATTGCCCGGTTAGAATCATGTTCGTGCCCTTGCCGCTGCTTTTCCCACTGAAGTAAAAGCGGCACAGATGGGACCTTCTATGCTGAACGCCTTGCAGAATGTCACGTGGTGTCGCATGGATGGATTATATGGGTAAACAAACCAGGATTCTAGCCGGTTGAAATCAAAATCGGCCAGGCGGTGAATTCTAAGTACGTTAAATGGAGGAGGGTGAGTCCTGGTCACCGAAAACTTTCCGTTGTCGTTGTCACCAGTGCTGGAGAGCATTCCCTGCAGTGTGAAAAATTGCTCGGTTAGAAGCATGTTCGTGCCGTTGCCGCAGCTTTCCCACTGAAGTAAAAGCGGCAGAGATGGGACCTTCTATGCTGAACGTCTTGCAGAATGTCATGTGATGCCGCATGACTGGATTATATGGGTAATCAAACCAGGATTCTAGCCGGCTGAAATGAAAATCGGCCAACCGGTGAATTCTAAGTCCACTATCTTGAGAAGGATGAGTCTAGGTCACCGAAGACTTTCCGTTGTCGTTGTCACCAGTGCCGGAGAGCAGCACCTGCAGTGTGAAAATTCGCCCGGTTAGAAGCATGTTCGTGCCCTTGCCGCTGCTTTTCCCACTGAAGTAAAAGCGGCACAGATGGTACCTTCTATGCTGAACGTCTTGCAGAATGTCATGTGGTGCCGCATGGATGGATTATATGGTTAATCAGACCAGGATTCTAGCCGGCTGAATTGAAAATCGGCCAGGCGGTGAATTCTACGTCCGCTATCTTGAGGAGGGTGAGTCCTGGTCACCGAAAACTTTCCGTTGTCGTCACCAGTGCCGGAGAGCAGCCCCTGCAGTGTGAAAAATTGACCGGTTAGAAGCATGTTCGTGCCGTTGCCGCAGCCTCTCCCACTGAATTAAAAGCGGCAGAGATGGGACCTTCTATGCTGAACGTGTCGCAGAATGTCATGTGATGCCGCATGGCTGGATTATATGGGTAATTAGACCAGGATTCTAGCCGGCTGAAATGAAAATCTGCCAGCCGGTGAATTCCACGGCCGCTATCTTCTGGAGGGTGAGTCCTTTTCACCGAAAACGTTCCGTTGTCGTTGTCACCAGTGCCGGAGAGCAGCCCCTGCAGTGTGGAATATATCCCGGTTAGAAGCATGTTCGTGCCGTTGCCGCAGCCTTTTCCCACTGAAGTAAAAGCGGCACAGATGGGACCTTCTATGCTGAACGCCTTGCAGAATGTCACGTGGTGTCACATGGATGGATTATATGGGTAAACAAACCAGGATTCTAGCCGGTTGAAATGAAAATCGGCCGGCGGTGAATCCCACGGCCGCTGTCTTGTGGAGGGTGACTCCTGGTCACCGCAAACGTTCCGTTGTCGTTGTCACCAGTGCCGGAGAGCAGCCCCTGCAGTGTGGAAAATTGCCCGGTTAAAAGCATGTTCGTGCCGTTGCCGCAGCCTCTCCCACTGAAGTAAAAGCGTCAGAGATGGGACCTTCTATGCTGAACGTCTTGCAGAATGTCATGTTGTGCCGCATGGATGGATTATATGGGCATTCATACCAGGATTCTAGCCGGTTGAAATGAAAATCGGCCAGGCGATGAATTATAAGTCCACTATCTTGAGGAGGATGAGTCCAGGTCACCGAAGACTTTCCGTTGTCGTTGTCACCAGTGCCGGAGAGCAGCCCCTGCAGTGTGAAAAGTCTCCCGGTTAGAAGCATGTTCATGCCCTTGCCGCTGCTTTTCCCACTGAAGTAAAAGCGGCACAGATGGTACCTTCTATGCTGAACGTCTTGCAGAATGTCATGTGATGACGCACGGCTGGAATATATGGGTAATCAAACCAGGATTCTAGCCGGCTGAGATGAAAATCGGCCAACCGGTGAATTCTAAGTCCACTATCTTGAGGAGGATGATTTCAGGTCACCGAAGACTTTCCGTTGTCGTTGTCACCAGTGCCGGAGAGCAGCCCCTGCAGTGTGAAAAGTCGCCCGGTTAAAGCATGTTTGTGCCCTTGCCGCTGCTTTTCCCACTGAAGTAAAAGCGGCACAGATGGTACCTTCTATGCTGAACGTCTTGCAGAATGTCATGTGGTGCCGCATGGATGGATTATATGGGTAATCAGACCAGGATTCTAGCCGGCTGAATTGAAAATCGGCCAGGCGGTGAATTCTACGTCCGCTATCTTGAGGAGGGTGAGTCCTGGTCACCGACAACTTTCGTTGTCGTTGTCACCACAGCCGGAGAGCAGCCCCTGCAGTGTGAAAAATTGCCCGGTTAGAAGCATGTTCGTGCCGTTGCCGCAGCCTCGCCCACTGAAGTAAAAGCGGCAGAGATGGGGCCTTCTATGCTGAACGCCTTGCAGAATGTCACGTGGTGTCGCATGGATGGATTATATGGGTAACAAACCAGGATTCTAGACGGTTGAATTGAAAATCGGCAGGCGGTGAATCCCACGGCCGCTGTCTTGTGGAGGGTGACTCCTGGTCACCGCAAACGTTCCGTTGTCGTTGTCACCAGTGCCGGAGAGCAGCCCCTGCAGTGTGGAAAATTGCCCGGTTAGAAGCATGTTCGTGCCGTTGCCGCAGCCTCTCCCACTGATGTAAAACCGGCAGAGATGGGACCTTCTATGCTGAACGTGTTGCAGAATGTCATGTGATGCCGCATGGCTGGATTATATGGGTAATCAAACCTGGATTCTAGCCGGCTCAAATGAAAATCGGTCAGCCGGTGAATTCCACGGCCGCTATCTTGAGGAGGGTGAGTCCTGGTCACCGAAAACCCTCCGTTGTCATTGTCACCAGTGCCGGAGAGCAGCCCCTAAATGTGGAATATTGCCCGGTTAGAATCATGTTCGTGCCCTTGCCGCTGCTTTTCCCACTGAAGTAAAAGCGGCACAGATGGGACCTTCTATGCTGAACGTCTTGCAGAATATCACGTGGTGCCGCATGGATGATATGGGTAATCAAACCAGGATTCGAGCCGGTTGAAATGCAAATCGGCCAGGCGGTGAATTCTAAGTCCGTTAACTTGTGGAGGGTGAGTGCTGGTCACCGAAAACATTCCGTTGTCGTTGTCAGCAGTGCCGGAGAGCAGCCCCTGCAGTGTGAAAATTGCCCGGTTAGAAGCATGTTCGTGCCGTTGCCCCAGCCTCTCCCACTGAAGTAAAACCGGCAGAGATGGGACCTTCTATGCTGAACGTGTAGCAGAATGTCATGTGATGCCGCATGGCTGGATTATATGGGTAATCAAACCTGGATTCTAGCCGGCTCAAATGAAAATCGGTCAGCCGGTGAATTCCACGGCCGCTGTCTTGAGGAGGGTGAGTCCTGGTCACCGAAAACTTTCCGTTGTCATTGTCACCAGTGCCGGAGAGCAGCCCCTGCATGTGGAATATTGCCCGGTTAGAATCATGTTCGTGCCCTTGCCGCTGCTTTTCCCACTGAAGTAAAAGCGGCACAGATGGGACCTTCTATGCTGAACGTCTTGCAGAATATCACGCGGTGCCGCATGGATGGATTATATGAGTAATCGAACCAGGATTCTAGCCGTTTGAAATGAAAATCGGCCAGGCGGTCAATTCTCAGTCCGTTATTTTGAGGAGGGTGACTCCTGGTCACCGAAAACTTTCCGTTGTCGTTGTCACCAGTGCCGGAGAGCAGCCCCTGCAGTGTGAAAAGTCGCCCGGTTAAAGCATGTTTGTGCCCTTGCCGCTGCTTTTCCCACTGAAGTAAAAGCGGCACAGATGGGACCTTCTATGCTGAACGTCTTGCAGAATATCACGTGGTGCCGCATGGATGGATTATATGGGTAATCAAACCAGGATTCTAGCCGGTTGAAATGAAAATCGGCCAGGCGGTGACTTCTAAGTACGTTAAATTGAGGAGGGTGACTCCTGGTCACCGAAAACTTTCCGTTGTCGTTGTCACCAGAGCCGGAGAGCAGCCCCTGCAGTGTGAAAAATTGCCCGGTTAGAAGCACGTTCGTGCCGTTGCCGCAGCCTCGCCCACTGAAGTAAAAGCGGCAGAGATGGGACCTTCTATGCTGAACGTGTTGCAGAATGTCATGTGTTGCCGCATGGCTGGATTATATGGGTAATTAGACCAGGATTCTAGCCGGCTGAAATGAAAATAGGCCAGCCTGTGAATTCCACGGCCGCTATCTTGTGGAGGGTGAGTCCTTTTCACCGATAACGTTCCGTTGTCGTTGTCACCAGTGCGGAGAGCAGCCCCTGCAGTGTGGAATATTGCCCGGTTAGAAGCATGTTCGTGCCGTTGCCGCAGCCTTTTCCCACTGAAGTAAAAGCGGCACAGATGGGACCTTCTATGCTGAACGCCTTGCAGAATGTCACGTGGTGTCGCATGGATGGATTATATGGGTAACAAACCAGGATTCTAGACGGTTGAATTGAAAATCGGCAGGCGGTGAATCCCACGGCCGCTGTCTTGTGGAGGGTGACTCCTGGTCACCGCAAACGTTCCGTTGTCGTTGTCACCAGTGCCGGAGAGCAGCCCCTGCAGTGTGGAAAATTGCCCGGTTAGAAGCATGTTCGTGCCGTTGCCGCAGCCTCTCCCACTGAAGTAAAACCGGCAGAGATGGGACCTTCTATGCTGAACGTGTTGCAGAATGTCATGTGATGCCGCATGGCTGGATTATATGGGTAATCAAACCTGGATTCTAGCCGGCTCAAATGAAAATCGGTCAGCCGGTGAATTCCACGGCCGCTATCTTGAGGAGGGTGAGTCCTGGTCACCGAAAACCTTCCGTTGTCATTGTCACCAGTGCCGGAGAGCAGCCCCTAAATGTGGAATATTGCCCGGTTAGAATCATGTTCGTACCCTTGCCGCTGCTTTTCCCACTGAAGTAAAAGCGGCACAGATGGGACCTTCTATGCTGAACATCTTGCAGAATATCACGTGGTGCCGCATGGATGGATTATATGGGTAATCAAACCAGGATTCGAGCCGGTTGAAATGCAAATCGGCCAGGCGGTGAATTCTAAGTCCGTTAACTTGTGGAGGGTGAGTCCTGGTCGCCGAAAACATTCCGTTGTTGTTGTCAGCAGTGCCGGAGAGCAGCCCCTGCAGTGTGAAAATTGCCCGGTTAGAAGCATGTTCGTGCCGTTGCCCCAGCCTATCCCACTGAAATAAAAACGGCAGAGATGGGACCTTCTATGCTGAACGTGTAGCAGAATGTCATGTGATGCCGCATGGCTGGATTATAAGGGTAATCAAACCTGGATTCTAGCCGGCTCAAATGAAAATCGGTCAGCCGGTGAATTCCACGGCCGCTGTCTTGAGGAGGGTGAGTCCTGGTCACCGAAAACTTTCCGTTGTCATTGTCACCAGTGCCGGAGAGCAGCCCCTGCATGTGGAATATTGCCCGGTTAGAATCATGTTCGTGCCCTTGCCGCTGCTTTTCCCACTGAAGTAAAAGCGGCACAGATGGGACCTTCTATGCTGAACGTCTTGCAGAATATCACGCGGTGCCGCATGGATGGATTATATGAGTAATCGAACCAGGATTCTAGCCGTTTGAAATGAAAATCGGCCAGGCGGTCAATCCTCAGTCCGTTATTTTGAGGAGGGTGACTCCTGGTCACCGAAAACTTTCCGTTGTCGTTGTCACCAGTGCCGGAGAGCAGCCCCTGCATGTGGAATATTGCCCGGTTAGAATCATGTTCGTGCCCTTGCCGCTGCTTTTCCCACTGAAGTAAAAGCGGCACAGATGGGACCTTCTATGCTGAACGTCTTGCAGAATATCACGCGGTGCCGCATGGATGGATTATATGAGTAATCGAACCAGGATTCTAGCCGTTTGAAATGAAAATCGGCCAGGCGGTGAATTCTAAGTCCGTTATCTTGAGGAGGGTGACTCCTGGTCACCGAAAACTTTCCGTTGTCGTTGTCACCAGTGCCGGAGAGCAGCCCCTGCAGTGTGGAAATTACCCGGTTAGAAACATGTTCGTCCCGTTGCCGCAGCCTTTCCCACTGAAGTAAAAGCGGCAGAGATGGGACCTTCTAAGCTGAACGCCTTGCAGAATGTCACGTGGTGTCACATGGATGGATTATATGGGTAAACAAACCAGGATTCTAGCCGGTTGAAATGAAAATCGGCGAGGCGGTGAATCCCACGGCCGCTGTCTTGTGGAGGGTGAGCCCTGGTCACTGAAAACGTTCCGTTGTCGTTGTCACCAGTGCCGGAGAGCAGCCCCTGCAGTGTGGAAATTGCCCGGTTAGAAGCATGTTCGTGCCGTTGCCGCAGCCTTTCCAACTGAAGTAAAAGCAGCACAGATGGGACCTTCTATGCTGAACGTCTTGCAGAATGTCATGTGGTGCCGCATGGATGGATTATATGGGTAATCAGACCAGGATTCTAGCCGGCTGAATTGAAAATCGGCCAGGCGGCGAATTCTACGTCCGCTATCTTGAGGAGGGTGAGTCCTGGTCACCGAAAACTTTCCGTTGTCGTTGTCACCAGTGCCGCAGAGCAGCCCCTGCAGTGTGAAAAATCGCCCGGTTAGAAGCATGTTCGTGCCGTTGCCGCAGCCTTTCCAACTGAAGTAAAAGCAGCACAGATGGGACCTTCTATGCTGAACGTCTTGCAGAATGTCATGTGGTGCCGCATGGATGGATTATATGGGCATTCAAACCAGGATTCTAGCCGGTTTAAATGAAAATCGGCCTGGCGGTGAATTCTAAGTCCGTTATCTTGAGGAGGGTGAGTCCTGGTCACCGAATACTTTCCGTTGTCGTTGTCACCAGTGCCGGAGAGCATTCCCTGCAGTGTGAAAAATTGCTCGGTTAGAAGCATGTTCTTGCCGTTGCCGCAGCCTCTCCCACTGAAGTAAAAGCGGCAGAGATGGGACCTTCTATGCAGAACTTCTTGCAGAATGTCATGTGGTGCCGCATGGCTGGATTATATGGGTAATTAGACCAGGATTCTAGCCGGCTGAAATGAAAATCGGCCAGCCTGTGAATTCCACGGCCGCTATCTTGTGGAGGGTGAGTCCTTTTCACCGATAACGTTCCGTTGTCGTTGTCACCAGTGCGGAGAGCAGCCCCTGCAGTGTGGAAAATTGCCCGGTTAGAAGCATGTTCGTGCCGTTGCCGCAGCCTCTCCCACTGAAGTAAAAGCGTCAGAGATGGGACCTTCTATGCTGAACGTCTTGCAGAATGTCATGTGGTGCCGTATGGATGGATTATATGGGTAATCAGACCAGGATTCTAGCCGGCTGAATTGAAAATCGGCCAGGCGGTGAATTCTACGTCCGCTATCTTGAGGAGGGTGAGTCCTGGTCACCGAAAACTTTCCGTTGTCGTTGTCACCAGAGCCGGAGAGCAGCCCCTGCAGTGTGAAAAATTTCCCGGTTAGAAGCATGTTCGTGCCGTTGCCGCAGCCTCGCCCACTGAAGTAAAAGCGGCAGAGATGGGACCTTCTATGCTGAACGTGTTGTAGAATGTCATGTGTTGCCGCATGGCTGAATTATATGGGTAATTAGACCAGGATTCTAGCCGGCTGAAATGAAAATCGGCCAGCCTGTGAATTCCACGGCCGCTATCTTGTGGAGGGTGAGTCCTTTTCACCGATAACGTTCCGTTGTCGTTGTCACCAGTGCGGAGAGCAGCCCCTGCAGTGTGGAATATTGCCCGGTTAGAAGCATGTTCGTGCCGTTGCCGCAGCCTTTTCCCACTGAAGTAAAAGCGGCACAGATGGGACCTTCTATGCTGAACGCCTTGCAGAATGTCACGTGGTGTCGCATGGATGGATTATATGGGTAACAAACCAGGATTCTAGACGGTTGAATTGAAAATCGGCAGGCGGTGAATCCCACGGCCGCTGTCTTGTGGAGGGTGACTCCTGGTCACCGCAAACGTTCCGTTGTCGTTGTCACCAGTGCCGGAGAGCAGCCCCTGCAGTGTGGAAAATTGCCCGGTTAGAAGCATGTTCGTGCCGTTGCCGCAGCCTCTCCCACTGAAGTAAAAGCGTCAGAGATGAGACCTTCTAAGCTTAACTACTTGCAGAATTTCATGTGATGTCGCATGGATGGATTATATAGGTAATCAAACCAGGATTCTAGCCGGTTGAAATGAAAATCGGCAGGCGGTGTACCCCACGGCCGCTGTCTTGTGGAGGGTGAGTCCTGGTCACCGAAAACATTCCGTTGTCGTTGTCACCAGTGCCGGAGAGCAGCCCCTGCGATGCGAAAAATTCCCTGGTTAGAAGCATGTTCGTGCCGTTGCCGCAGCCTTTCCCACTGAAGTAAAAGCGGCAGAGATGGGACCTTCTAAGCTGAACGTCTTGCAGAATCTTATGTGGTGCCGCATGGATGGATTATATGGGTAATCAGACCAGGATTCTAGCCGGCTGAATTGAAAATCGGCCAGGCGGTGAATTCTACGTCCGCTATCTTGAGGAGGGTGAGTCCTGGTCACCGAAAACCTTCGTTGTCGTTGTCACCAGAGCCGGAGAGCAGCCCCTGCAGTGTGAAAAATTGCCCGGTTAGAAGCATGTTCGTGCCGTTGCCGCAGCCTCGCCCACTGAAGTAAAAGCGGCAGAGATGGGACCTTCTATGCTGAACGTGTTGCAGAATGTCATGTGTTGCCGCATGGCTGGATTATATGGGTAATTAGACCAGGATTCTAGCCGGCTGAAATGAAAATCGGCCAGCCTGTGAATTCCACGGCCGCTATCTTGTGGAGGGTGAGTCCTTTTCACCGACAACGTTCCGTTGTCGTTGTCACCAGTGCGGAGAGCAGCCCCTGCAGTGTGGAATATTGCCCGGTTAGAAGCATGTTCGTGCCGTTGCCGCAGCCTTTTCCCACTGAAGTAAAAGCGGCACAGATGGGGCCTTCTATGCTGAACGCCTTGCAGAATGTCACGTGGTGTCGCATGGATGGATTATATGGGTAACAAACCAGGATTCTAGACGGTTGAATTGAAAATCGGCAGGCGGTGAATCCCACGGCCGCTGTCTTGTAGAGGGTGACTCCTGGTCACCGCAAACGTTCCGTTGTCGTTGTCACCAGTGCCGGAGAGCAGCCCCTGCAGTGTGGAAAATTGCCCGGTTAGAAGCATGTTCGTGCCGTTGCCGCAGCCTCTCCCACTGATGTAAAACCGGCAGAGATGGGACCTTCTATGCTGAACGTGTTGCAGAATGTCATGTGATGCCGCATGGCTGGATTATATGGGTAATCAAACCTGGATTCTAGCCGGCTCAAATGAAAATCGGTCAGCCGGTGAATTCCACGGCCGCTATCTTGAGGAGGGTGAGTCCTGGTCACCGAAAACCCTCCGTTGTCATTGTCACCAGTGCCGGAGAGCAGCCCCTAAATGTGGAATATTGCCCGGTTAGAATCATGTTCGTGCCCTTGCCGCTGCTTTTCCCACTGAAGTAAAAGCGGCACAGATGGGACCTTCTATGCTGAACGTCTTGCAGAATATCACGTGGTGCCGCATGGATGATATGGGTAATCAAACCAGGATTCGAGCCGGTTGAAATGCAAATCGGCCAGGCGGTGAATTCTAAGTCCGTTAACTTGTGGAGGGTGAGTCCTGGTCACCGAAAACATTCCGTTGTCGTTGTCAGCAGTGCCGGAGAGCAGCCCCTGCAGTGTGAAAATTGCCCGGTTAGAAGCATGTTCGTGCCGTTGCCCCAGCCTCTCCCACTGAAGTAAAACCGGCAGAGATGGGACCTTCTATGCTGAACGTGTAGCAGAATGTCATGTGATGCCGCATGGCTGGATTATATGGGTAATCAAACCTGGATTCTAGCCGGCTCAAATGAAAATCGGTCAGCCGGTGAATTCCACGGCCGCTGTCTTGAGGAGGGTGAGTCCTGGTCACCGAAAACTTTCCGTTGTCATTGTCACCAGTGCCGGAGAGCAGCCCCTGCATGTGGAATATTGCCCGCTTAGAATCATGTTCGTGCCCTTGCCGCTGCTTTTCCCACTGAAGTAAAAGCGGCACAGATGGGACCTTCTATGCTGAACGTCTTGCAGAATATCACGCGGTGCCGCATGGATGGATTATATGAGTAATCGAACCAGGATTCTAGCCGTTTGAAATGAAAATCGGCCAGGCGGTCAATTCTCAGTCCGTTATTTTGAGGAGGGTGACTCCTGGTCACCGAAAACTTTCCGTTGTCGTTGTCACCAGTGCCGGAGAGCAGCCCCTGCAGTGTGAAAAGTCGCCCGGTTAAAGCATGTTTGTGCCCTTGCCGCTGCTTTTCCCACTGAAGTAAAAGCGGCACAGATGGGACCTTCTATGCTGAACGTCTTGCAGAATATCACGTGGTGCCGCATGGATGGATTATATGGGTAATCAAACCAGGATTCTAGCCGGTTGAAATGAAAATCGGCCAGGCGGTGACTTCTAAGTACGTTAAATTGAGGAGGGTGACTCCTGGTCACCGAAAACTTTCCGTTGTCGTTGTCACCAGAGCCGGAGAGCAGCCCCTGCAGTGTGAAAAATTGCCCGGTTAGAAGCACGTTCGTGCCGTTGCCGCAGCCTCGCCCACTGAAGTAAAAGCGGCAGAGATGGGACCTTCTATGCTGAACGTGTTGCAGAATGTCATGTGTTGCCGCATGGCTGGATTATATGGGTAATTAGACCAGGATTCTAGCCGGCTGAAATGAAAATAGGCCAGCCTGTGAATTCCACGGCCGCTATCTTGTGGAGGGTGAGTCCTTTTCACCGATAACGTTCCGTTGTCGTTGTCACCAGTGCGGAGAGCAGCCCCTGCAGTGTGGAATATTGCCCGGTTAGAAGCATGTTCGTGCCGTTGCCGCAGCCTTTTCCCACTGAAGTAAAAGCGGCACAGATGGGACCTTCTATGCTGAACGCCTTGCAGAATGTCACGTGGTGTCGCATGGATGGATTATATGGGTAACAAACCAGGATTCTAGACGGTTGAATTGAAAATCGGCAGGCGGTGAATCCCACGGCCGCTGTCTTGTGGAGGGTGACTCCTGGTCACCGCAAACGTTCCGTTGTCGTTGTCACCAGTGCCGGAGAGCAGCCCCTGCAGTGTGGAAAATTGCCCGGTTAGAAGCATGTTCGTGCCGTTGCCGCAGCCTCTCCCACTGAAGTAAAAGCGTCAGAGATGGGACCTTCTAAGCTGAACTTCTTGCAGAATTTCTTGTGATGTCGCATGGATGGATTATATAGGTAATCAAACCAGGATTCTAGCCGTTTGAACTGAAAATCGGCAGGCGGTGTTCCCCACGGCCGCTGTCTTGTGGAGGGTGAGTCCTGGTCACCGAAAACATTCCGTTGTCGTTGTCAGCAGTGCCGGAGAGCAGCCCCTGCAGTGTGAAAATTGCCCGGTTAGAAGCATGTTCGTGCCGTTGCCGCAGCCTCTCCCACTGAAGTAAAACCGGCAGAGATGGGACCTTCTATGCTGAACGTGTTCCAGAATGTCATGTGATGCCGCATGGCTGGATTATATGGGTAATCAAACCTGGATTCTAGCCGGCTCAAATGAAAATCGGTCAGCCGGTGAATTCCACGGCCGCTATCTTGAGGAGGGTGAGTCCTGGTCACCGAAAACCTTCCGTTGTCATTGTCACCAGTGCCGGAGAGCAGCCCCTAAATGTGGAATATTGCCCGGTTAGAATCATGTTCGTACCCTTGCCGCTGCTTTTCCCACTGAAGTAAAAGCGGCACAGATGGGACCTTCTATGCTGAACATCTTGCAGAATATCACGTGGTGCCGCATGGATGGATTATATGGGTAATCAAACCAGGATTCGAGCCGGTTGAAATGCAAATCGGCCAGGCGGTGAATTCTAAGTCCGTTAACTTGTGGAGGGTGAGTCCTGGTCGCCGAAAACATTCCGTTGTTGTTGTCAGCAGTGCCGGAGAGCAGCCCCTGCAGTGTGAAAATTGCCCGGTTAGAAGCATGTTCGTGCCGTTGCCCCAGCCTATCCCACTGAAATAAAAGCGGCACAGATGGGACCTTCTATGCTGAACGTCTTGCAGAATATCACGCGGTGCCGCATGGATGGATTATATGAGTAATCGAACCAGGATTCTAGCCGTTTGAAATGAAAATCGGCCAGGCGGTGAATTTTAAGTCCGTTATCTTGAGGAGGGTGACTCCTGGTCACCGAAAACTTTCCGTTGTCGTTGTCACCAGTGCCGGAGAGCAGCCCCTGCAGTGTGGAAATTACCCGGTTAGAAACATGTTCGTCCCGTTGCCGCAGCCTTTCCCACTGAAGTAAAAGCGGCAGAGATGGGACCTTCTAAGCTGAACGCCTTGCAGAATGTCACGTGGTGTCACATGGATGGATTATATGGGTAAACAAACCAGGATTCTAGCCGGTTGAAATGAAAATCGGCGAGGCGGTGAATCCCACGGCCGCTGTCTTGTGGAGGGTGAGCCCTGGTCACTGAAAACGTTCCGTTGTCGTTGTCACCAGTGCCGGAGAGCAGCCCCTGCAGTGTGGAAATTGCCCGGTTAGAAGCATGTTCGTGCCGTTGCCGCAGCCTTTCCAACTGAAGTAAAAGCAGCACAGATGGGACCTTCTATGCTGAACGTCTTGCAGAATGTCTTGTGGTGCCGCATGGATGGATTATATGGGTAATCAGACCAGGATTCTAGCCGGCTGAATTGAAAATCGGCCAGGCGGCGAATTCTACGTCCGCTATCTTGAGGAGGGTGAGTCCTGGTCACCGAAAACTTTCCGTTGTCGTTGTCACCAGTGCCGCAGAGCAGCCCCTGCAGTGTGGAAAATCGCCCGGTTAGAAGCATGTTCGTGCCGTTGCCGCAGCCTTTCCAACTGAAGTAAAAGCAGCACAGATGGGACCTTCTATGCTGAACGTCTTGCAGAATGTCATGTGGTGCCGCATGGATGGATTATATGGGCATTCAAACCAGGATTCTAGCCGGTTTAAATGAAAATCGGCCTGGCGGTGAATTCTAAGTCCGTTATCTTGAGGAGGGTGAGTCCTGGTCACCGAATACTTTCCGTTGTCGTTGTCACCAGTGCCGGAGAGCATTCCCTGCAGTGTGAAAAATTGCTCGGTTAGAAGCATGTTCTTGCCGTTGCCGCAGCCTCTCCCACTGAAGTAAAAGCGGCAGAGATGGGACCTTCTATGCAGAACTTCTTGCAGAATGTCATGTGGTGCCGCATGGCTGGATTATATGGGTAATTAGACCAGGATTCTAGCCGGCTGAAATGAAAATCGGCCAGCCTGTGAATTCCACGGCCGCTATCTTGTGGAGGGTGAGTCCTTTTCACCGATAACGTTCCGTTGTCGTTGTCACCAGTGCGGAGAGCAGCCCCTGCAGTGTGGAAAATTGCCCGGTTAGAAGCATGTTCGTGCCGTTGCCGCAGCCTCTCCCACTGAAGTAAAAGCGTCAGAGATGGGACCTTCTATGCTGAACGTCTTGCAGAATGTCATGTGGTGCCGTATGGATGGATTATATGGGTAATCAGACCAGGATTCTAGCCGGCTGAATTGAAAATCGGCCAGGCGGTGAATTCTACGTCCGCTATCTTGAGGAGGGTGAGTCCTGGTCACCGAAAACTTTCCGTTGTCGTTGTCACCAGAGCCGGAGAGCAGCCCCTGCAGTGTGAAAAATTTCCCGGTTAGAAGCATGTTCGTGCCGTTGCCGCAGCCTCGCCCACTGAAGTAAAAGCGGCAGAGATGGGACCTTCTATGCTGAACGTGTTGTAGAATGTCATGTGTTGCCGCATGGCTGAATTATATGGGTAATTAGACCAGGATTCTAGCCGGCTGAAATGAAAATCGGCCAGCCTGTGAATTCCACGGCCGCTATCTTGTGGAGGGTGAGTCCTTTTCACCGATAACGTTCCGTTGTCGTTGTCACCAGTGCGGAGAGCAGCCCCTGCAGTGTGGAATATTGCCCGGTTAGAAGCATGTTCGTGCCGTTGCCGCAGCCTTTTCCCACTGAAGTAAAAGCGGCACAGATGGGACCTTCTATGCTGAACGCCTTGCAGAATGTCACGTGGTGTCGCATGGATGGATTATATGGGTAACAAACCAGGATTCTAGACGGTTGAATTGAAAATCGGCAGGCGGTGAATCCCACGGCCGCTGTCTTGTGGAGGGTGACTCCTGGTCACCGCAAACGTTCCGTTGTCGTTGTCACCAGTGCCGGAGAGCAGCCCCTGCAGTGTGGAAAATTGCCCGGTTAGAAGCATGTTCGTGCCGTTGCCGCAGCCTCTCCCACTGAAGTAAAAGCGTCAGAGATGAGACCTTCTAAGCTTAACTACTTGCAGAATTTCATGTGATGTCGCATGGATGGATTATATAGGTAATCAAACCAGGATTCTAGCCGGTTGAAATGAAAATCGGCAGGCGGTGTACCCCACGGCCGCTGTCTTGTGGAGGGTGAGTCCTGGTCACCGAAAACATTCCGTTGTCGTTGTCACCAGTGCCGGAGAGCAGCCCCTGCGATGCGAAAAATTCCCTGGTTAGAAGCATGTTCGTGCCGTTGCCGCAGCCTTTCCCACTGAAGTAAAAGCGGCAGAGATGGGACCTTCTAAGCTGAACGTCTTGCAGAATCTTATGTGGTGCCGCATGGATGGATTATATGGGTAATCAGACCAGGATTCTAGCCGGCTGAATTGAAAATCGGCCAGGCGGTGAATTCTACGTCCGCTATCTTGAGGAGGGTGAGTCCTGGTCACCGAAAACATTCCGTTGTCGTTGTCAGCAGTGCCGGAGAGCAGCCCCTGCAGTGTGAAAATTGCCCGGTTAGAAGCATGTTCGTGCCGTTGCCGCAGCCTCTCCCACTGAAGTAAAACCGGCAGAGATGGGACCTTCTATGCTGAACGTGTTGCAGAATGTCATGTGATGCCGCATGGCTGGATTATGTGGGTAATCAAACCTGGATTCTAGCCGGCTCAAATGAAAATCGGTCAGCCGGTGAATTCCACGGCCGCTGTCTTGAGGAGGGTGAGTCCTGGTCACCGAAAACTTTCCGTTGTCATTGTCACTAGTGCCGGAGAGCAGCCCCTGCATGTGGAATATTGCCCGGTTAGAATCATGTTCGTGCCCTTGCCGCTGCTTTTCCCACTGAAGTAAAAGCGGCACAGATGGGACCTTCTATGCTGAACGCCTTGCAGAATATCACGCGGTGCCGCATGGATGGATTATATGAGTATTCGAACCAGGATTCTAGCCGTTTGAAATGAAAATCGGCCAGGCGGTGAATTCTAAGTCCGTTATCTTGAGGAGGGTGACTCCTGGTCACCGAAAACTTTCCGTTGTCGTTGTCACCAGTGCCGGAGAGCAGCCCCTGCAGTGTGAAAAATTGCCCGGTTAGAAGCATGTTCGTGCCGTTGCCGCAGCCTCACCCACTGAAGTAAAAGCGGCAGAATGGGACCTTCTATGCTGAACGTGTTGCAGAATGTCATGTGTTGCCGCATGGCTGGATTATATGGGTAATTAGACCAGGATTCTAGCCGGCTGAAATGAAAATCGGTCAGCCGGTGAATTCAACGGCCGCTGTCTTGAGGAGGGTGAGTCCTGGTCACCGAAAACTTTCCGTTGTCATTGTCACTAGTGCCGGAGAGCAGCCCCTGCATGTGGAATATTGCCCGGTTAGAATCATGTTCCTGCCCTTGCCGCTGCTTTTCCCACTGAAGTAAAAGCGGCACAGATGGGACCTTCTATGCTGAACGTCTTGCAGAATATCACGCGGTGCCGCATGGATGGATTATATGAGTAATCGAACCAGGATTCTAGCCGTTTGAAATGAAAATCGGCCAGGCGGTAAATTCTAAGTCCGTTATCTTGAGGAGGGTGAATCCTGGTCACCGAAAACTTTCCGTTGTCGTTGTCACCAGTGCCGGAGAGCAGCCCCTGCAATGCGAAAAATTGCCCGGTTAGAAGCATGTTCGTGCCGTTGCCGCAGCCTTTCCCACTGAAGTAAAAGCAGCACAGATGGGACCTTCTATGCTGAACGTCTTGCAGAATGTCATGTGGTGCCGCATGGATGGATTATATGGGTAATCAGACCAGGATTCTAGCCGGCTGAATTGAAAATCGGCCAGGCGGCGAATTCTACGTCCGCTATCTTGAGGAGGGTGAGTCCTGGTCACCGAAAACTTTCCGTTGTCGTTGTCACCAGTGCCGCAGAGCAGCCCCTGCAGTGTGGAAAATCGCCCGGTTAGAAGCATGTTCGTGCCGTTGCCGCAGCCTTTCCAACTGAAGTAAAAGCAGCACAGATGGGACCTTCTATGCTGAACGTCTTGCAGAATGTCATGTGGTGCCGCATGGATGGATTATATGGGCATTCAAACCAGGATTCTAGCCGGTTTAAATGAAAATCGGCCTGGCGGTGAATTCTAAGTCCGTTATCTTGAGGAGGGTGAGTCCTGGTCACCGAATACTTTCCGTTGTCGTTGTCACCAGTGCCGGAGAGCATTCCCTGCAGTGTGAAAAATTGCTCGGTTAGAAGCATGTTCTTGCCGTTGCCGCAGCCTCTCCCACTGAAGTAAAAGCGGCAGAGATGGGACCTTCTATGCAGAACTTCTTGCAGAATGTCATGTGGTGCCGCATGGATGGATTATATGGGTAATCAGACCAGGATTCTAGCCGGTTGAATTGAAAATCGGCCAGGCGGTGAATTCTATGTCCGCTATCTTGAGGAGGGTGAGTCCTGGTCACCGAAAACTTTCCGTTGTCGTTGTCACCATTGCCGGAGAGCAGCCCCTGCAGTGTGAAAAAATGCCCGGTTAGAAGCATGTTCGTGCCGTTACCGCAGCCTCTCCCACTGACGTAAAAGCGGAAGAGATGGGACCTTCTATGCTGAACGTGTTGCAGAATGTCATGTGATGCCGCATGTCTGGATTTTATGTGTAATTAGACCAGGATTCTAGCCGGCTGAAATTAAAATCGGCCAGCCGGTGGATTCCACGGCCACTATCTTGTGTAGGGTGAGTCTTTTTCACCGAAAACGTTCCGTTGTCGATGTCACCGGTGCCGGAGAGCAGCCCCTGCAGTGTGGAATATTGCCCGGTTAGAATCATGTTCGTGCCATTGCCGCAGCCTTTTCCCACTGAAGTAAAAGCGGCACAGATGGGACCTTCTATGCTGAACGCCTTGCAGAATGTCATGTGGTGCCGCATGGATGGATTATATGGGTAATCAGACCAGGATTCTAGCCGGTTGAAATGAAAATCGGCCAGGCGGTGAATTCTAAGTCCGTTAAATTGAGGAGAGTGAGTCCTGGTCACCGAAAACTTTCCGTTGTGGTTGTCACCAGTGCCGGAGAGCATTCCCTGCAGTGTGAAAAATTGCTCGGTTAGAAGCATGTTCGTGCCGTTGCCGCAGCCTCGCCCACTGAAGTAAAAGCGGCAGAGATGGGACCTTCTATGCTGAACGTGTTGCAGAATGTCATGTGTTGCCGCATGGCTGGATTATATGGGTAATTAGACCAGGATTCTAGCCGGCTGAAATGAAAATCGGCCAGCCTGTGAATTCCACGGCCGCTATCTTGTGGAGGGTGAGTCCTTTTCACCGATAATGTTCCGTTGTCGTTGTCACCAGTGCGGAGACCAGCCCCTGCAGTGTGGAATATTGCCCGGTTAGAAGCATGTTCGTGCCGTTGCCGCAGCCTTTTCCCACTGAAGTAAAAGCGGCACAGATGGGACCTTCTATGCATAACGCCTTGCAGAATTTCATGTGATGTCGCATGGATGGATTATATAGGTAATCAAACCAGGATTCTAGACGGTTGAATTGAAAATCGGCAGGCGGTGAACCCCACGGCCGCTGTCTTGTGGAGGGTGACTCCTGGTCACCGCAAACGTTCCGTTGTCGTTGTCACCAGTGCCGGAGAGCAGCCCCTGCAGTGTGGAAAATGGCCCGGTTAGAAGCATGTTCGTGCCGTTGCCGCAGCCTCTCCCACTGAAGTAAAAGCGTCAGAGATGGGACCTTCTAAGCTGAACTTCTTGCAGAATTTCATGTGATGTCGCATGGATGGATTATATAGGTAATCAAACCAGGATTCTAGCCGGTTGAAATGAAAATCGGCAGGCGGTGTACCCCACGGCCGCTGTCTTGTGGAGGGTGAGTCCTGGTCACCGAAAACATTCCGTTGTCGTTGTCAGCAGTGCCGGAGAGCAGCCCCTGCAATGTGGAAATTACCCGGTTAGAAACATGTTCGTCCCGTTGCCGCAGCCTTTCCCACTGAAGTAAAAGCGGCAGAGATGGGACCTTCTAAGCTGAACGCCTTGCAGAATGTCACGTGGTGTCACATGGATGGATTATATGGGTAAACAAACCAGGATTCTAGCCGGTTGAAATGAAAATCGGCGAGGCGGTGAATTCTAAGTCCGTTATCTTGAGGAGGGTGAGTCCTGGTCACCGAAAACTTTCCGTTGTCGTTGTCACCAGTGCCGGAGAGCAGCCCCTGCGATGCGAAAAATTGCCCGGTTAGAAGCATGTTCGTGCCGTTGCCGCAGCCTTTCCCACTGAAGTAAAAGCGGCAGAGATGGGACCTTCTAAGCTGAACGTCTTGCAGAATCTCATGTGGTGCCGCATGGATGGATTATATGGGTAATCAGACCAGGATTCTAGCCGGCTGAATTGAAAATCGGCCAGGCGGTGAATTCTACGTCCGCTATCTTGAGGAGGGTGAGTCCTGGTCACCGAAAACATTCCGTTGTCGTTGTCAGCAGTGCCGGAGTGCAGCCCCTGCAGTGTGAAAATTGCCCGGTTAGAAGCATGCTCGTGCCGTTGCCGCAGCCTCTCCCACTGAAGTAAAACCGGCAGAGATGGGACCTTCTATGCTGAACGTGTTGCAGAATGTCATGTGATGCCGCATGGCTGGATTATATGGGTAATCAAACCTGGATTCTAGCCGGCTCAAATGAAAATCGGTCAGCCGGTGAATTCCACGGCCGCTATCTTGAGGAGGGTGAGTCCTGGTCACCGAAAACCTTCCGTTGTCATTGTCACCAGTGCCGGAGAGCAGCCCCTAAATGTGGAATATTGCCCGGTTAGAATCATGTTCGTACCCTTGCCGCTGCTTTTCCCACTGAAGTAAAAGCGGCACAGATGGGACCTTCTATGCTGAACATCTTGCAGAATATCACGTGGTGCCGCATGGATGGATTATATGGGTAATCAAACCAGGATTCGAGCCGGTTGAAATGCAAATCGGCCAGGCGGTGAATTCTAAGTCCGTTAACTTGTGGAGGGTGAGTCCTGGTCGCCGAAAACATTCCGTTGTTGTTGTCAGCAGTGCCGGAGAGCAGCCCCTGCAGTGTGAAAATTGCCCGGTTAGAAGCATGTTCGTGCCGTTGCCCCAGCCTCTCCCACTGAAATAAAAACGGCAGAGATGGGACCTTCTATGCTGAACGTGTAGCAGAATGTCATGTGATGCCGCATGGCTGGATTATATGGGTAATCAAACCTGGATTCTAGCCGGCTCAAATGAAAATCGGTCAGCCGGTGAATTCCACGGCCGCTGTCTTGAGGAGGGTGAGTCCTGGTCACCGAAAACTTTCCGTTGTCATTGTCACCAGTGCCGGAGAGCAGCCCCTGCATGTGGAATATTGCCCGGTTAGAATCATGTTCGTGCCCTTGCCGCTGCTTTTCCCACTGAAGTAAAAGCGGCACAGATGGGACCTTCTATGCTGAACGTCTTGCAGAATATCACGCGGTGCCGCATGGATGGATTATATGAGTAATCGAACCAGGATTCTAGCCGTTTGAAATGAAAATCGGCCAGGCGGTCAATTCTCAGTCCGTTATTTTGAGGAGGGTGACTCCTGGTCACCGAAAACTTTTCGTTGTCGTTGTCACCAGTGCCGGAGAGCAGCCCCTGCAGTGTGAAAAGTCGCCCGGTTAAAGCATGTTTGTGCCCTTGCCGCTGCTTTTCCCACTGAAGTAAAAGCGGCACAGATGGGACCTTCTATGCTGAACGTCTTGCAGAATATCACGCGGTGCCGCATGGATGGATTATATGAGAAATCGAACCAGGATTCTAGCCGTTTGAAATGAAATTCGGCCAGGCGGTGAATTCTAAGTCCGTTATCTTGAGGAGGGTGACTCCTGGTCACCGAAAACTTTCCGTTGTCGTTGTCACCAGTGCCGGAGAGCAGCCCCTGCAGTGTGGAAATTACCCGGTTAGAAACATGTTCGTCCCGTTGCCGCAGCCTTTCCCACTGAAGTAAAAGCGGCAGAGATGGGACCTTCTAAGCTGAACGCCTTGCAGAATGTCACGTGGTGTCACATGGATGGATTATATGGGTAAACAAGCCAGGATTCTAGCCGCTTGAAATGAAAATCGGCGAGGCGGTGAATTCTAAGTCCGTTATCTTGAGGAGGGTGAGTCCTGGTCACCGAAAACTTTCCGTTGTCGTTGTCACCAGTGCCGGAGAGCAGCCCCTGCAATGCGAAAATTGCCCGGTTAGAAGCATGTTCGTGCCGTTGCCGCAGCCTTTCCCACTGAAGTAAAAGCGGCAGAGATGGGACCTTCTATGCTGAACGTGTTGCAGAATGTCATGTGTTGCCGCATGGCTGGATTATATGGGTAATTAGACCAGGATTCTAGCCGGCTGAAATGAAAATCGGCCAGCCTGTGAATTCCACGGCCGCTATCTTGTGGAGGGTGAGTCCTTTTCACCGATAACGTTCCGTTGTCGTTGTCACCAGTGCGGAGAGCAGCCCCTGCAGTGTGGAAAATTGCCCGGTTAGAAGCATGTTCGTGCCGTTGCCGCAGCCTCTCCCACTGAAGTAAAAGCGTCAGAGATGGGACCTTCTATGCTGAACGTCTTGCAGAATGTCATGTGGTGCCGTATGGATGGATTATATGGGTAATCAGACCAGGATTCTAGCCGGCTGAATTGAAAATCGGCCAGGCGGTGAATTCTACGTCCGCTATCTTGAGGAGGGTGAGTCCTGGTCACCGAAAACTTTCCGTTGTCGTTGTCACCAGAGCCGGAGAGCAGCCCCTGCAGTGTGAAAAATTTCCCGGTTAGAAGCATGTTCGTGCCGTTGCCGCAGCCTCGCCCACTGAAGTAAAAGCGGCAGAGATGGGACCTTCTATGCTGAACGTGTTGCAGAATGTCATGTGTTGCCGCATGGCTGGATTATATGGGTAATTAGACCAGGATTCTAGCCGGCTGAAATGAAAATCGGCCAGCCTGTGAATTCCACGGCCGCTATCTTGTGGAGGGTGAGTCCTTTTCACCGATAACGTTCCGTTGTCGTTGTCACCAGTGCGGAGAGCAGCCCCTGCAGTGTGGAAAATTGCCCGGTTAGAAGCATGTTCGTGCCGTTGCCGCAGCCTCTCCCACTGAAGTAAAAGCGTCAGAGATGGGACCTTCTATGCTGAACGTCTTGCAGAATGTCATGTGGTGCCGTATGGATGGATTATATGGGTAATCAGACCAGGATTCTAGCCGGCTGAATTGAAAATCGGCCAGGCGGCGAATTCTACGTCCGCTATCTTGAGGAGGGTGAGTCCTGGTCACCGAAAACTTTCCGTTGTCGTTGTCACCAGAGCCGGAGAGCAGCCCCTGCAGTGTGAAAAATTTCCCGGTTAGAAGCATGTTCGTGCCGTTGCCGCAGCCTCTCCCACTGAAGTAAAAGCGTCAGAGATGGGACCTTCTAAGCTGAACTTCTTGCAGAATTTCATGTGATGTCGCATGGATGGATTATATAGGTAATCAAACCAGGATTCTAGCCGGTTGAAATGAAAATCGGCAGGCGGTGTACCCCACGGCCGCTGTCTTGTGGAGGGTGAGTCCTGGTCACCGAAAACATTCCGTTGTCGTTGTCAGCAGTGCCGGAGAGCAGCCCCTGCAATGTGGAAATTACCCGGATAGAAACATGTTCGTCCCGTTGCCGCAGCCTTTCCCACTGAAGTAAAAGCGGCAGAGATGGGACCTTCTAAGCTGAACGCCTTGCAGAATGTCACGTGGTGTCACATGGATGGATTATATGGGTAAACAAACCAGGATTCTAGCCGGTTGAAATGAAAATCGGCGAGGCGGTGAATTCTAAGTCCGTTATCTTGAGGAGGGTGAGTCCTGGTCACCGAAAACTTTCCGTTGTCGTTGTCACCAGTGCCGGAGAGCAGCCCCTGCGATGCGAAAAATTGCCCGGTTAGAAGCATGTTCGTGCCGTTGCCGCAGCCTTTCCCACTGAAGTAAAAGCGGCAGAGATGGGACCTTCTAAGCTGAACGTCTTGCAGAATCTCATGTGGTGCCGCATGGATGGATTATATGGGTAATCAGACCAGGATTCTAGCCGGCTGAATTGAAAATCGGCCAGGCGGTGAATTCTACGTCCGCTATCTTGAGGAGGGTGAGTCCTGGTCACCGAAAACATTCCGTTGTCGTTGTCAGCAGTGCCGGAGTGCAGCCCCTGCAGTGTGAAAATTGCCCGGTTAGAAGCATGCTCGTGCCGTTGCCGCAGCCTCTCCCACTGAAGTAAAACCGGCAGAGATGGGACCTTCTATGCTGAACGTGTTGCAGAATGTCATGTGATGCCGCATGGCTGGATTATATGGGTAATCAAACCTGGATTCTAGCCGGCTCAAATGAAAATCGGTCAGCCGGTGAATTCCACGGCCGCTATCTTGAGGAGGGTGAGTCCTGGTCACCGAAAACCTTCCGTTGTCATTGTCACCAGTGCCGGAGAGCAGCCCCTAAATGTGGAATATTGCCCGGTTAGAATCATGTTCGTACCCTTGCCGCTGCTTTTCCCACTGAAGTAAAAGCGGCACAGATGGGACCTTCTATGCTGAACATCTTGCAGAATATCACGTGGTGCCGCATGGATGGATTATATGGGTAATCAAACCAGGATTCGAGCCGGTTGAAATGCAAATCGGCCAGGCGGTGAATTCTAAGTCCGTTAACTTGTGGAGGGTGAGTCCTGGTCGCCGAAAACATTCCGTTGTTGTTGTCAGCAGTGCCGGAGAGCAGCCCCTGCAGTGTGAAAATTGCCCGGTTAGAAGCATGTTCGTGCCGTTGCCCCAGCCTCTCCCACTGAAATAAAAACGGCAGAGATGGGACCTTCTATGCTGAACGTGTAGCAGAATGTCATGTGATGCCGCATGGCTGGATTTTATGGGTAATCAAACCTGGATTCTAGCCGGCTCAAATGAAAATCGGTCAGCCGGTGAATTCCACGGCCGCTGTCTTGAGGAGGGTGAGTCCTGGTCACCGAAAACTTTCCGTTGTCATTGTCACCAGTGCCGGAGAGCAGCCCCTGCATGTGGAATATTGCCCGGTTAGAATCATGTTCGTGCCCTTGCCGCTGCTTTTCCCACTGAAGTAAAAGCGGCACAGATGGGACCTTCTATGCTGAACGTCTTGCAGAATATCACGCGGTGCCGCATGGATGGATTATATGAGTAATCGAACCAGGATTCTAGCCGTTTGAAATGAAAATCGGCCAGGCGGTCAATTCTCAGTCCGTTATTTTGAGGAGGGTGACTCCTGGTCACCGAAAACTTTTCGTTGTCGTTGTCACCAGTGCCGGAGAGCAGCCCCTGCAGTGTGAAAAGTCGCCCGGTTAAAGCATGTTTGTGCCCTTGCCGCTGCTTTTCCCACTGAAGTAAAAGCGGCACAGATGGGACCTTCTATGCTGAACGTCTTGCAGAATATCACGCGGTGCCGCATGGATGGATTATATGAGTAATCGAACCAGGATTCTAGCCGTTTGAAATGAAAATCGGCCAGGCGGTGAATTCTAAGTCCGTTATCTTGAGGAGGGTGACTCCTGGTCACCGAAAACTTTCCGTTGTCGTTGTCACCAGTGCCGGAGAGCAGCCCCTGCAGTGTGGAAATTACCCGGTTAGAAACATGTTCGTCCCGTTGCCGCAGCCTTTCCCACTGAAGTAAAAGCGGCAGAGATGGGACCTTCTAAGCTGAACGCCTTGCAGAATGTCACGTGGTGTCACATGGATGGATTATATGGGTAAACAAGCCAGGATTCTAGCCGGTTGAAATGAAAATCGGCGAGGCGGTGAATTCTAAGTCCGTTATCTTGAGGAGGGTGAGTCCTGGTCACCGAAAACTTTCCGTTGTCGTTGTCACCAGTGCCGGAGAGCAGCCCCTGCAATGCGAAAATTGCCCGGTTAGAAGCATGTTCGTGGCGTTGCCGCAGCCTTTCCCACTGAAGTAAAAGCGGCAGAGATGGGACCTTCTATGCTGAACGTGTTGCAGAATGTCATGTGTTGCCGCATGGCTGGAATATATGGGTAATTAGACCAGGATTCTAGCCGGCTGAAATGAAAATCGGCCAGCCTGTGAATTCCACGGCCGCTAACTTGTGGAGGGTGAGTCCTTTTCACCGATAACGTTCCGTTGTCGTTGTCACCAGTGCGGAGAGCAGCCCCTGCAGTGTGGAAAATTGCCCGGTTAGAAGCATGTTCGTGCCGTTGCCGCAGCCTCTCCCACTGAAGTAAAAGCATCAGAGATGGGACCTTCTATGCTGAACGTCTTGCAGAATGTCATGTGGTGCCGTATGGATGGATTATATGGGTAATCAGACCAGGATTCTAGCCGGCTGAATTGAAAATCGGCCAGGCGGTGAATTCTACGTCCGCTATCTTGAGGAGGGTGAGTCCTGGTCACCGAAAACTTTCCGTTGTCGTTGTCACCAGAGCCGGAGAGCAGCCCCTGCAGTGTGAAAAATTTCCCGGTTAGAAGCATGTTCGTGCCGTTGCCGCAGCCTCGCCCACTGAAGTAAAAGCGGCAGAGATGGGACCTTCTATGCTGAACGTGTTGCAGAATGTCATGTGTTGCCGCATGGCTGGATTATATGGGTAATTAGACCAGGATTCTAGCCGGCTGAAATGAAAATCGGCCAGCCTGTGAATTCCACGGCCGCTATCTTGTGGAGGGTGAGTCCTTTTCACCGATAACGTTCCGTTGTCGTTGTCACCAGTGCGGAGAGCAGCCCCTGCAGTGTGGAATATTGCCCGGTTAGAAGCATGTTCGTGCCGTTGCCGCAGCCTTTTCCCACTGAAGTAAAAGCGGCACAGATGGGACCTTCTATGCTGAACGCCTTGCAGAATGTCACGTGGTGTCGCATGGATGGATTATATGGGTAACAAACCAGGATTCTAGACGGTTGAATTGAAAATCGGCAGGCGGTGAATCCCACGGCCGCTGTCTTGTGGAGAGTGACTCCTGGTCACCGCAAACGTTCCGTTGTCGTTGTCACCAGTGCCGGAGAGCAGCCCCTGCAGTGTGGAAAATTGCCCGGTTAGAAGCATGTTCGTGCCGTTGCCGCAGCCTCTCCCACTGAAGTAAAAGCGTCAGAGATGGGACCTTCTAAGCTTAACTACTTGCAGAATTTCATGTGATGTCGCATGGATGGATTATATAGGTAATCAAACCAGGATTCTAGCCGGTTGAAATGAAAATCGGCAGGCGGTGTACCCCACGGCCGCTGTCTTGTGGAGGGTGAGTCCTGGTCACCGAAAACATTCCGTTGTCGTTGTCAGCAGTGCCGATGAGCTGCCCCTGCAGTGTGAAAATTGCCCGGTTAGAAGCATGTTCTTGCCGTTGCCGCAGCCTCTCCCACTGAAGTAAAACCGGCAGAGATGGGACCTTCTATGCTGAACGTGTAGCAGAATGTCATGTGATGCCGCATGGCTGGATTATATGGGTAATCAAACCTGGATTCTAGCCGGCTCAAATGAAAATCGGTCAGCCGGTGAATTCCACGGCCGCTGTCTTGAGGAGGGTGAGTCCTGGTCACCGAAAACTTTCCGTTGTCATTGTCACCAGTGCCGGAGAGCGGCCCCTGCATGTGGAATATTGCCCGGTTAGAATCATGTTCGTGCCCTTGCCGCTGCTTTTCCCACTGAAGTAAAAGCGGCACAGATGGGACCTTCTATGCTGAACGTCTTGCAGAATATCACGTGGTGCCGCATGGATGGATTATATGAGTAATCGTACCAGGATTCTAGCCGTTTGAAATGAAAATCGGCCAGGCGGTCAATTCTCAGTCCGTTATTTTGAGGAGGGTGACTCCTGGTCACCGAAAACTTTCCGTTGTCGTTGTCACCAGTGCCGGAGAGCAGCCCCTGCAGTGTGAAAAGTCGCCCGGTTAAAGCATGTTTGTGCCCTTGCCGCTGCTTTTCCCACTGAAGTAAAAGCGGCACAGATGGGACCTTCTATGCTGAACGTCTTGCAGAATATCACTTGGTGCCGCATGGATGGATTATATGGGTAATCAAACCAGGATTCGAGCCAGTTGAAATGCAAATCGGCCAGGCGGTGAATTCTAAGTCCGTTAACTTGTGGAGGGTGAGTCCTGGTCACCGAAAACATTCCGTTGTCGTTGTGAGCAGTGCCGGAGAGCAGCCCCTGCAGTGTGAAAATTGCCCGGTTAGAAGCATGTTCGTGCCGTTGCCCCAGCCTCTCCCACTGAAGTAAAACCGGCAGAGATGGGACCTTCGATGCTGAACGTGTTGCAGAATGTCATGTGATGCCGCATGGCTGGATTATGTGGGTAATCAAACCTGGATTCTAGCCGGCTCAAATGAAAATCGGTCAGCCGGTGATTTCCACGGCCGCTGTCTTGAGGAGGGTGAGTCCTGGTCACCGAAAACTTTCCGTTGTCATTGTCACCAGTGCCGGAGAGCAGCCTCTGCATGTGGAATATTGCCCGGTTAGAATCATGTTCGTGCCCTTGCCGCTGCTTTTCCCACTGAAGTAAAAGCGGCACAGATGGGACCTTCTATGCTGAACGTCTTGCATAATATCACGCGGTGCCACATGGATGGATTATATGAGTAATCGAACCAGGATTCTAGCCGTTTGAAATGAAAATCGGCCAGGCGGTGAATTCTAAGTCCGTTATCTTGAGGAGGGTGACTCCTGGTCACCTAAAACTTTCCGTTGTCGTTGTCACCAGTGCCGGAGAGCAGCCCCTGCAGTGTGGAAATTACCCGGTTAGAAACATGTTCGTCCCGTTGCCGCAGCCTTTCCCAATGAAGTAAAAGCGGCAGAGATGGGACCTTCTAAGCTGAACGCCTTGCAGAATGTCACGTGGTGTCACATGGATGGATTATATGGGTAAACAAACCAGGATTCTAGCCGGTTGAAATGAAAATCGGCGAGGCGGTGAATTCTACGTCCGCTATCTTGAGGAGGGTGAGTCCTGGTCACCGAAAACATTCCGTTGTCGTTGTCAGCAGTGCCGGAGAGCAGCCCCTGCAGTGTGAAAATTGCCCGGTTAGAAGCATGTTCGTGCCGTTGCCGCAGCCTCTCCCACTGAAGTAAAACCGGCAGAGATGGGACCTTCTATGCTGAACGTGTTGCAGAATGTCATGTGATGCCGCATGGCTGGATTATGTGGGTAATCAAACCTGGATTCTAGCCGGCTCAAATGAAAATCGGTCAGCCGGTGAATTCCACGGCCGCTGTCTTGAGGAGGGTGAGTCCTGGTCACCGAAAACTTTCCGTTGTCATTGTCACCAGTGCCGGAGAGCAGCCCCTGCATGTGGAATATTGCCCGGTTAGAATCATGTTCGTGCCCTTGCCGCTGCTTTTCCCACTGAAGTAAAAGCGGCACAGATGGGACCTTCTATGCTGAACGCCTTGCAGAATATCACGCGGTGCCGCATGGATGGATTATATGAGTATTCGAACCAGGATTCTAGCCGTTTGAAATGAAAATCGGCCAGGCGGTGAATTCTAAGTCCGTTATCTTGAGGAGGGTGACTCCTGGTCACCGAAAACTTTCCGTTGTCGTTGTCACCAGTGCCGGAGAGCAGCCCCTGCAGTGTGAAAAATTGCCCGGTTAGAAGCATGTTCGTGCCGTTGCCGCAGCCTCGCCCACTGAAGTAAAAGCGGCAGAATGGGACCTTCTATGCTGAACGTGTTGCAGAATGTCATGTGTTGCCGCATGGCTGGATTATATGGGTAATTAGACCAGGATTCTAGCCGGCTGAAATGAAAATCGGTCAGCCGGTGAATTCCACGGCCGCTGTCTTGAGGAGGGTGAGTCCTGGTCACCGAAAACTTTCCGTTGTCATTGTCACCAGTGCCGGAGAGCAGCCCCTGCATGTGAAATATTGCCTGGTTAGAATCATGTTCGTGCCCTTGCCGCTGCTTTTCCCACTGAAGTAAAAGCGGCACAGATGGGACCTTCTATGCTGAACGTCTTGCAGAATATCACGCGGTGCCGCATGGATGGATTATATGAGTAATCGAACCAGGATTCTAGCCGTTTGAAATGAAAATCGGCCAGGCGGTAAATTCTAAGTCCGTTATCTTGAGGAGGGTGAATCCTGGTCACCGAAAACTTTCCGTTGTCGTTGTCACCAGTGCCGGAGAGCAGCCCCTGCAATGCGAAAAATTGCCCGGTTAGAAGCATGTTTGTGCCGTTGCCGCAGCCTTTCCCACTGAAGTAAAAGCGGCAGAGATGGGACCTTCTAAGCTGAACGTCTTGCAGAATCTCATGTGGTGCCGCATGGATGGATTATATGGGTAATCAGACCAGGATTCTAGCCGGCTGAATTGAAAATCGGCCAGGCGGTGAATTCTACGTCCGCTATCTTGAGGAGGGTGAGTCCTGGTCACCGAAAACATTCCGTTGTCGTTGTCAGCAGTGCCGGAGAGCAGCCCCTGCAGTGTGAAAATTGCCCGGTTAGAAGCATGTTCGTGCCGTTGCCGCAGCCTCTCCCACTGAAGTAAAACCGGCAGAGATGGGACCTTCTATGCTGAACGTGTTGCAGAATGTCATGTGATGCCGCATGGCTGGATTATATGGGTAATCAAACCTGGATTCTAGCCGGCTCAAATGAAAATCGGTCAGCCGGTGAATTCCATGGCCGCTGTCTTGAGGAGGGTGAGTCCTGGTCACCGAAAACTTTCTGTTGTCGTTTTCACTAGTGCCGGAGAGCAGCCCCTGCAGTGCGAAAAGTCGCCCGGTTGAAGCATGTTCGTGCCCTTGCCGCTGCTTTTCCCACTGAAGTAAAAGCGGCACAGATGGTACCTTCTATGCTGAACGTCTTGCAGAATGTCATGTGGTGCCGCATGGATGGATTATATGGGTAATCAGACCAGGATTCTAGCCGGCTGAATTGAAAATCGGCCAGGCGGTGAATTCTACGTCCGCTATCTTGAGGAGGGTGAGTCCTGGTCACCGAAAACTTTCCGTTGTCGTTGTCACCAGTGCCGGAGAGCAGCCCCTGCAATGCGAAAAATTGCCCAGTTAGAAGCATGTTCGTGCTGTTGCCGCAGCCTTTCCCACTGAAGTAAAAGCGGCAGAGATGGGACCTTCTAAGCTGAACGTCTTGCAGAATTTCATGTGATGTCGCATGGATGGATTATATGGGTAATCAAACAAGGATTCTAGCCGGTTGAAATGAAAATCGGCAGGCGGTGAATCCCACGGCCGCTGTCTTGTGAAGGGTGAGCCCTGGTCACTGAAAACGTTCCGTTGTCGTTGTCACCAGTGCCGGAGAGCAGCCCCTGCAGTGTGGAAATTGCCCGGTTAGAAGCATGTTCGTGCCGTTGCCGCAGCCTTTCCAACTGAAGTAAAAGCAGCACAGATGGGACCTTCTATGCTGAACGTCTTGCAGAATGTCATGTGGTGCCGCATGGATGGATTATATGGGTAATCAGACCAGGATTCTAGCCGGCTGAATTGAAACTCGGCCAGGCGGCGAATTCTACGTCCGCTATCTTGAGGAGGGTGAGTCCTGGTCACCGAAAACTTTCCGTTGTCGTTGTCACCAGTGCCGCAGAGCAGCCCCTGCAGTGTGGAAAATCGCCCGGTTAGAAGCATGTTCGTGCCGTTGCCGCAGCCTTTCCAACTGAAGTAAAAGCAGCACAGATGGGACCTTCTATGCTGAACGTCTTGCAGAATGTCATGTGGTGCCGCATGGATGGATTATATGGGCATTCAAATCAGGATTCTAGCCGGTTTAAATGAAAATCGGCCTGGCGGTGAATTCTAAGTCCGTTATCTTGAGGAGGGTGAGTCCTGGTCTCCGAATACTTTCCGTTGTCGTTGTCACCAGTGCCGGAGAGCATTCCCTGCAGTGTGAAAAATTGCTCGGTTAGAAGCATGTTCTTGCCGTTGCCGCAGCCTCTCCCACTGAAGTAAAAGCGGCAGAGATGGGACCTTCTATGCAGAACTTCTTGCAGAATGTCATGTGGTGCCGCATGGATGGATTATATGGGTAATCCGACCAGGATTCTAGCCGGTTGAATTGAAAATCGGCCAGGCGGTGAATTCTATGTCCGCTATCTTGAGAAGGGTGAGTCCTGGTCACCGAAAACTTTCCGTTGTCGTTGTCACCATTGCCGGAGAGCAGCCCCTGCAGTGTGAAAAAATGCCCGGTTAGAAGCATGTTCGTGCCGTTACCGCAGCCTCTCCCACTGACGTAAAAGCGGAAGAGATGGGACCTTCTATGCTGAACGTGTTGCAGAATGTCATGTGATGCCGCATGGCTGGATTATATGGGTAATTAGACCAGGATTCTAGCCGGCTGAAATGAAAATCGGCCAGCCGGTGGATTCCACGGCCACTATCTTGTGTAGGGTGAGTCTTTTTCACCGAAAACGTTCCGTTGTCGATGTCACCGGTGCCGGAGAGCAGCCCCTGCAGTGTGGAATATTGCCCGGTTAGAATCATGTTCGTGCCATTGCCGCAGCCTTTTCCCACTGAAGTAAAAGCGGCACAGATGGGACCTTCTATGCTGAACGCCTTGCAGAATGTCATGTGGTGCCGCATGGATGGATTATATGGGTAATCAGACCAGGATTCTAGCCGGTTGAAATGAAAATCGGCCAGGCGGTGAATTCTAAGTCCGTTAAATTGAGGAGAGTGAGTCCTGGTCACCGAAAACTTTCCGTTGTGGTTGTCACCAGTGCCGGAGAGCATTCCCTGCAGTGTGAAAAATTGCTCAGTTAGAAGCATGTTCGTGCCGTTGCCGCAGCCTCGCCCACTGAAGTAAAAGCGGCAGAGATGGGACCTTCTATGCTGAACGTGTTGCAGAATGTCATGTGTTGCCGCATGGCTGGATTATATGGGTAATTAGACCAGGATTCTAGCCGGCTGAAATGAAAATCGGCCAGCCTGTGAATTCCACGGCCGCTATCTTGTGGAGGGTGAGTCCTTTTCACCGATAACGTTCCGTTGTCGTTGTCACCAGTGCGGAGAGCAGCCCCTGCAGTGTGAAATATTGCCCGGTTAGAAGCATGTTCGTGCCGTTGCCGCAGCCTTTTCCCACTGAAGTAAAAGCGGCACAGATGGGACCTTCTATGCATAACGCCTTGCAGAATTTCATGTGATGTCGCATGGATGGATTATATAGGTAATCAAACCAGGATTCTAGACGGTTGAATTGAAAATCGGCAGGCGGTGAACCCCACGGCCGCTGTCTTGTGGAGGGTGACTCCTGGTCACCGCAAACGTTCCGTTGTCGTTGTCACCAGTGCCGGAGAGCAGCCCCTGCAGTGTGGAAAATTGCCCGGTTAGAAGCATGTTCGTGCCGTTGCCGCAGCCTCTCCCACTGAAGTAAAAGCGTCAGAGATGGGACCTTCTAAGCTGAACTTCTTGCAGAATTTCATGTGATGTCGCATGGATGGATTATATAGGTAATCAAACCAGGATTCTAGCCGGTTGAAATGAAAATCGGCAGGCGGTGTACCCCACGGCCGCTGTCTTGTGGAGGGTGAGTCCTGGTCACCGAAAACATTCCGTTGTCGTTGTCAGCAGTGCCGGAGAGCAGCCCCTGCAATGTGGAAATTACCCGGTTAGAAACATGTTCGTCCCGTTGCCGCAGCCTTTCCCACTGAAGTAAAAGCGGCAGAGATGGGACCTTCTAAGCTGAACGCCTTGCAGAATGTCACGTGGTGTCACATGGATGGATTATATGGGTAAACAAACCAGGATTCTAGCCGGTTGAAATGAAAATCGGCGAGGCGGTGAATTCTAAGTCCGTTATCTTGAGGAGGGTGAGTCCTGGTCACCGAAAACTTTCCGTTGTCGTTGTCACCAGTGCCGGAGAGCAGCCCCTGCGATGCGAAAAATTGCCCGGTTAGAAGCATGTTCGTGCCGTTGCCGCAGCCTTTCCCACTGAAGTAAAAGCGGCAGAGATGGGACCTTCTAAGCTGAACGTCTTGCAGAATCTCATGTGGTGCCGCATGGATGGATTATATGGGTAATCAGACCAGGATTCTAGCCGGCTGAATTGAAAATCGGCCAGGCGGTGAATTCTACGTCCGCTATCTTGAGGAGGGTGAGTCCTGGTCACCGAAAACATTCCGTTGTCGTTGTCAGCAGTGCCGGAGAGCAGCCCCAGCAGTGTGAAAATTGCCCGGTTAGAAGCATGTTCGTGCCGTTGCCGCAGCCTCTCCAACTGAAGTAAAACCGGCAGAGATGGGACCTTCTATGCTGAACGTGTTGCAGAATGTCATGTGATGCCGCATGGCTGGATTATATGGGTAATCAAACCTGGATTCTAGCCGGCTCAAATGAAAATCGGTCAGCCGGTGAATTCCACGGCCGCTGTCTTGATGAGGGTGAGTCCTGGTCACCGAAAACTTTCCGTTGTCATTGTCACCAGTGCCGGAGAGCAGCCCCTACATGTGGAATATTGCCCGGTTAGAATCATGTTCGTGCCCTTGCCGCTGCTTTTCCCACTGAAGTAAAAGCGGCACAGATGGGACCTTCTATGCTGAACGTCTTGCAGAATATCACGCGGTGCCGCATGGATGGATTATATGAGTAATCGAACCAGGATTCTAGCCGTTTGAAATGAAAATCGGCCAGGCGGTGAATTCTAAGTCCGTTATCTTGAGGAGGGTGACTCCTGGTCACCGAAAACTTTCCGTTGTCGTTGTCACCAGTGCCGGAGAGCAGCCCCTGCAGTGTGAAAAGTCGCCCGGTTAAAGCATGTTTGTGCCCTTGCCGCTGCTTTTCCCACTGAAGTAAAAGCGGCACAGATGGTACCTTCTATGCTGAACGTCTTGCAGAATGTCATGTGGTGCCGCATGGATGGATTTTTTGGTTAGCAGACCAGGATTCTAGCCGGCTGAATTGAAAATCGGCCAGGCGGTGAATTCTACGTCCGCTATCTTGAGGAGGGTGAGTCCTGGTCACCGAAAACTTTCCGTTGTCGTTGTCACCAGTGCCGGAGAGCAGCCCCTGCAGTGTGAAAAATTGCCCGGTTTGAAGCATGTTCGTGCCGTTGCCGCAGCCTCGCCCACTGAAGTAAAAGCGGCAGAATGGGACCTTCTATGCTGAACGTGTTGCAGAATGGCATGTGATGCCGCATGGCTGGATTATATGGGTAATCAGACCAGGATTCTAGCCGGCTGAATTGAAAATCGGCCAGGCGGTGAATTCTAAGTCCGCTATCTTGAGGAGGGTGAGTCCTGGTCACCGAAAACATTCCGTTGTCGTGGTCAGCAGTGCCGGAGAGCAGCCCCTGCAGTGTGAAAATTGCCCGGTTAGAAGCATGTTCGTGCCGTTGCCGCAGCCTCTCCCACTGAAGTAAAACCGGCAGAGATGGGACCTTCTATGCTGAACGTGTTGCAGAATGTCATGTGATTCCGCATGGCTGGATTATATGGGTAATCAAACCAGGATTCTAGCCGGCTGAGATGAAAATCGGCCAACCGGTGAATTCTAAGTCCACTATCTTGAGGAGGATGAGATCAGGTCACCGAAGACGTTCCGTTGTCGTTGTCACCAGTGCCGGAGAGCAGCCCCTGCAGTGCGAAAAGTCGCCCGGTTGAAGCATGTTCGTGCCCTTGCCGCTGCTTTTCCCACTGAAGTAAAAGCGGCACAGATGGTACCTTCTATGCTGAACGTCCTGCAGAATGTCATGTGGTGCCGCATGGATGGATTATATGGGTAATCAGACCCGGATTCGAGCCGGCTGAATTGAAAATCGGCCAGGCGGTGAATTCTACGTCCGCTATCTTGAGGAGGGTGAGTCCTGGTCACCGAAAACTTTCCGTTGTCGTTGTCACCAGTGCCGGAGAGCAGCTCCTGCAATGCGAAAAATTGCCCAGTTAGAAGAATGTTCGTGCCGTTGCCGCAGCCCTTCCCACTGAAGTAAAAGCGGCAGAGATGGGACCTTCTAAGCTGAACGTCTTGCAGAATTTCATGTGATGTCGCATGGATGGATTTTATGGGTAATCAAACAAGGATTCTAGCCGGTTGAAATGAAAATCGGCAGGCGGTGAATCCCACGGCCGCTGTCTTGTGGAGGGTGAGCCCTGGTCACTGAAAACGTTCCGTTGTCGTTGTCACCAGTGCCGGAGAGCAGCCCCTGCAGTGTGGAAATTGCCCGGTTAGAAGCATGTTCGTGCCGTTGCCGCAGCCTTTCCAACTGAAGTAAAAGCAGCACAGATGGGACCTTCTATGCTGAACGTCTTGCAGAATGTCATGTGGTGCCGCATGGATGGATTATATGGGCATTCAAACCAGGATTCTAGCCGGTTGAGATGTAAATCGGCCAGGCGGTGAATTCTAAGTCCGTTATCTTGAGGAGGGTGAGTCCTGGTCACCGAAAATTTTCCGTTGTCGTTGTCACCAGTGCCGGAGAGCAGCCCCTGCAATGCGAAAAATTGCCCGGTTAGAAGCATGTTCGTGCCGTTGCCGCAGCCTTTCCCACTGAAATAAAAGCTGCAGAGATGGGACCTTCTAAGCTGAACGTCTTGCAGAATGTCATGTGGTGCCGCATGGGTGGATTATATGGGTAATCAGACCAGGATTCTAGCCGGCTGAATTGAAAATCGGCCAGGCGGCGAATTCTACGTCCGCTATCTTGAGGAGGGTGAGTCCTGGTCACCGAAAACTTTCCGTTGTCGTTGTCACCAGTGCCGCAGAGCAGCCCCTGCAGTGTGGAAAATCGCCCGGTTAGAAGCATGTTCGTGCCGTTGCCGCAGCCTTTCCAACTGAAGTAAAAGCAGCACAGATGGGACCTTCTATGCTGAACGTCTTGCAGAATGTCATGTGGTGCCGCATGGATGGATTATATGGGCATTCAAACCAGGATTCTAGCCGGTTTAAATGAAAATCGGCCTGGCGGTGAATTCTAAGTCCGTTATCTTGAGGAGGGTGAGTCCTGGTCACCGAATACTTTCGGTTGTCGTTGTCACCAGTGCCGGAGAGCATTCCCTGCAGTGTGAAAAATTGCTCGGTTAGAAGCATGTTCTCGCCGTTGCCGCAGCCTCTCCCACTGAAGTAAAAGCGGCAGAGATGGGACCTTCTATGCAGAACTTCTTGCATAATGTCATGTGGTGCCGCATGGATGGATTATATGGGTAATCAGACCAGGATTCTAGCCGGTTGAATTGAAAATCGGCCAGGCGGTGAATTCTACGTCCGCTATCTTGAGGAGGGTGAGTCCTGGTCACCGAAAACTTTCCGTTGTCGTTGTCACCATTGCCGGAGAGCAGCCCCTGCAGTGTGAAAAAATGCCCGGTTAGAAGCATGTTCGTGCCGTTACCGCAGCCTCTCCCACTGAAGTAAAAGCGGAAGAGATGGGGCCTTCTATGCTGAACGTGTTGCAGAATGTCATGTGATGCCGCATGGCTGGATTATATGGGTAATTAGACCAGGATTCTAGCCGGCTGAAATGAAAATCGGCCAGCCGGTGGATTCCACGGCCATTATCTTGTGTAGGGTGAGTCTTTTTCACCGAAAACGTTCCGTTGTCGATGTCACCGGTGCCGGAGAGCAGCCCCTGCAGTGTGGAATATTGCCCGGTTAGAATCATGTTCGTGCCATTGCCGCAGCCTTTTCCCACTGAAGTAAAAGCGGCAGAGATGGGACCTTCTAAGCTGAACGTCTTGCAGAATTTCATGTGATGTCGCATGGATGGATTATATGGGCATTCATACCAGGATTCTAGCCGGATGAAATGAAAATCGGCCAGGCGGTGAATTCTAAGTCCGTTAAATTGAGGAGGGTGAGTCCTGGTCACCGAAAACTTTCCGTTGTCGTTGTCACCAGTGCCGGAGAGCATTCCCTGCAGTGTGAAAAATTGCTCGGTTAGAAGCATGTTCGTGCCGTTGCCGCAGCCTTTCCCACTGAAGTAAAAGCGGCAGAGATGGGACCTTCTATGCTGAACGTCTTGCAGAATGTCATGTGATGCCGCATGACTGGATTGTATGGGTAATCAAACCAGGATTCTAGCCGGCTGAAATGAAAATCGGCCAACCGGTGAATTCTAAGTCCACTATCTTGAGAAGGATGAGTCCAGGTCACGGAAGACTTTCCGTTGTCGTTGTCACCAGTGCCAGAGAGCAGCACCTGCAGTGTGAAAATACGCCCGGTTAGAAGCATGTTCGTGCCCTTGCCGCTGCTTTTCCCACTGAAGTAAAAGCGGCACAGATGGTACCTTCTATGCTGAACGTCTTGCAGAATGTCATGTGGTGCCGCATGGATGGATTATATGGGTAATCAGACCAGGATTCTAGCCGTCTGAATTGAAAATCGGCCAGGCGGTGAATTCTACGTCCGCTATCTTGAGGAGGGTGAGTCCTGGTCACCGAAAACTTTCCGTTGTCGTTGTCACCAGTGCCGGAGAGCAGCCCCTGCAGTGTGAAAAGTTGCCCGGTTAGAAGCATGTTCGTGCCGTTGCCGCAGCCTTTCCCACTGAAGTAAAAGCGGCAGAGATGGGACCTTCTATGCTGAACGTCTTGCAGAATGTCATGTGATGCCGCATGACTGGATTGTATGGGTAATCAAACCAGGATTCTAGCCGGCTGAAATGAAAATCGGCCAACCGGTGAATTCTAAGTCCACTATCTTGAGAAGGATGAGTCCAGGTCACGGAAGACTTTCCGTTGTCGTTGTCACCAGTGCCAGAGAGCAGCACCTGCAGTGTGAAAATACGCCCGGTTAGAAGCATGTTCGTGCCCTTGCCGCTGCTTTTCCCACTGAAGTAAAAGCGCCACAGATGGGACCTTCTATGCTGAACGCCTTGAAGAATGTCACGTGGTGTCGCATGGATGGATTATATGGGTAACAAACCAGGATTCTAGACGGTTGAAATGAAAATCGGCAGGCGGTGAATCCCACGGCCGCTGTCTTGTGGAGGGTGACTCCTGGTCACCGCAAACGTTCCGTTGTCGTTGTCACCAGTGCCGGAGAGCAGCCCCTGCAGTGTGGAAAATTGCCCGGTTAGAAGCATGTTCGTGCCGTTGCCGCAGCCTCTCCCACTGAAGTAAAAGCGTCAGAGATGGGACCTTCTAAGCTGAACTTCTTGCAGAATTTCGTGTGATGTCGCATGGATGGATTATATAGGTAATCAAACCAGGATTCTACCCGGTTGAAATGAAAATCGGCAGGCGGTGTACCCCACGGCCGCCGTCTTGTGGAGGGTGAGTCCTGGTCACCGAAAACATTCCGTTGTCGTTGTCAGCAGTGCCGGAGAGCTGCCCCTGCAGTGTCAAAATTGCCCGGTTAGAAGCATGTTCGTGCCGTTGCCGCAGCCTCTCCCACTGAAGTAAAACCGGCAGAGATGGGACCTTCTATGCTGAACGTGTTGCAGAATGTCATGTGATGCCGCATGGCTGGATTATATGGGTAATCAGACCTGGATTCTAGCCGGCTCAAATGAAAATCGGTCAGCCGGTGAATTCCACGGCCGCTGTCTTGAGGAGGGTGAGTCCTGGTCACCGAAAACTTTCCGTTGTCATTGTCACTAGTGCCGGAGAGCAGCCCCTGCATGTGGAATATTGCCCGGTTAGAATCATGTTCGTGCCCTTGCCGCTGCTTTTCCCACTGAAGTAAAAGCGGCACAGATGGGACCTTCTATGCTGAACGTCTTGCAGAATATCACGCGGTGCCGCATGGATGGATTATATGAGTAATCCAACCAGGATTCTAGCCGTTTGAAATGAAAATCGGCCAGGCGGTAAATTCTAAGTCCGTTATCTTGAGGAGGGTGAATCCTGGTCACCGAAAACTTTCCGTTGTCGTTGTCACCAGTGCCGGAGAGCAGCCCCTGCAATGCGAAAAATTGCCCGGTTAGAAGCATGTTCGTGCCGTTGCCGCAGCCTTTCCCACTGAAGTAAAAGCGGCAGAGATGGGACCTTCTAAGCTGAACGTCTTGCAGAATCTCATGTGGCGCCGCATGGATGGATTATATGGGTAATCAGACCAGGATTCTAGCCGGCTGAATTGAAAATCGGCCAGGCGGTGAATTCTACGTCCGCTATCTTGAGGAGGGTGAGTCCTGGTCACCGAAAACATTCCGTTGTCGTTGTCAGCAGTGCCGGAGAGCAGCCCCTGCAATGCGAAAAATTGCCCGGTTAGAAGCATGTTCGTGCCGTTGCCGCAGCCTTTCCCACTGAAGTAAAAGCGGCAGAGATGGGACCTTCTAAGCTGAACGTCTTGCAGAATGTCATGTGGTGCCGCATGGATGGATTATATGGGTAATCAGACCAGGATTCTAGCCGGCTGAATTGAAAATCGGCCAGGCGGCGAATTCTACGTCCGCTATCTTGAGGAGGGTGAGTCCTGGTCACCGAAAACTTTCCGTTGTCGTTGTCACCAGTGTCGCAGAGCAGCCCCTGCAGTGTGGAAATTGCCCGGTTAGAAGCATGTTCGTGCCGTTGCCGCAGCCTTTCCAACTGAAGTAAAAGCAGCACAGATGGGACCTTCTATGCTGAACGTCTTGCAGAATGTCATGTGGTGCCGCATGGATGGATTATATGGGCATTCAAACCAGGATTCTAGCCGGTTGAAATGAAAATCGGCCAGGCGGTGAATTCTAAGTCCGTTATCTTGAGGAGGGTGAGTCCTGGTCACCGAAAACTTTCCGTTGTCGTTGTCAGCAGTGCCGGAGAGCAGCCCCTGCAATGCGAAAAATTGCCCGGTTAGAAGCATGTTCGTGCCGTTGCCGCAGCCTTTCCCACTGAAGTAAAAGCGGCAGAGATGGGACCTTCTAAGCTGAACGTCTTGCAGAATGTCATGTGGTGCCGCATGGATGGATTATATGGGTAATCAGACCAGGATTCTAGCCGGCTGAATTGAAAATCGGCCAGGCGGCGAATTCTACGTCCGCTATCTTGAGGAGGGTGAGTCCTGGTCACCGAAAACTTTCCGTTGTCGTTGTCACCAGTGTCGCAGAGCAGCCCCTGCAGTGTGGAAATCGCCCGGTTAGAAGCATGTTCGTGCCGTTGCCGCAGCCTTTCCAACTGAAGTAAAAGCAGCACAGATGGGACCTTCTATGCTGAACGTCTTGCCGAATGTCATGTGATGCCGCACGGCTGGAATATATGGGTCATCAAACCAGGATTCTAGCCGGCTGAATTGAAAATCGGCCAGGCGGCGAATTCTACGTCCGTTATCTTGAGGAGGGTGAGTCCTGGTCACCGAATACTTTCCGTTGTCGTTGTCACCAGTGCCGGAGAGCATTTCCTGCAGTGTGAAAAATTGCTCGGTTAGAAGCATGTTCTTGCCGTTGCCGCAGCCTCTCCCACTGAAGTAAAAGCGGCAGAGATGGGACCTTCTATGCAGAACTTCTTGCAGAATGTCATGTGGTGCCGCATGGATGGATTATATAGGTAATCAGACCAGGATTCTAGCCGGTTGAATTGAAAATCGGCCAGGCGGTGAATTCTACGTCCGCTATCTTGAGGAGGGTGAGTCCTGGTCACCGAAAACTTTCCGTTGTCGTTGTCACCAGTGCCGGAGATTATTCCCTGCAGTGTGAAAAATTGCTCGGTTAGAAGCATGTTCGTGCCGTTGCCGCAGCCTTTCCCACTGAAGTAAAAGCGGCAGAGATGGGACCTTCTATGCTGAACGTCTTGCAGAATGTCATGTGATGCCGCATGACTGGATTGTATGGGTAATCAAACCAGGATTCTAGCCGGCTGAAATGAAAATCGGCCAACCGGTGAATTCTAAGTCCACTATCTTGAGAATGATGAGTCCAGGTCACGGAAGACTTTCCGTTGTCGTTGTCACCAGTGCCAGAGAGCAGCACCTTAGGTGTGAAAATTCGCCCGGTTAGAAGCATGTTCGTGCCCTTGCCGCTGCTTTTCCCACTGAAGTAAAAGCGGCACAGATGGTACCTTCTATGCTGAACGCCTTGCAGAATGTCACGTGGTGTCGCATGGATGGATTATATGGGTAAACAAACCAGGATTCTAGCCGGCTGAAATGAAAATCGGCAGGCGGTGAATCCCACGGCCGCTGTCTTGTGGAGGGTAACTGCTGGTAACCGCAAACGTTCCGTTGTCGTTGTCACCAGTGCCGCAGAGCAGCCGCTGCAGTGTGGAAAATTGCCCGGTTAGAAGCATGTTCGTGCCGTTGCCGCAGCCTTTCCCACTGAAGTAAAAGCGGCAGAGATGGGACCTTCTAAGCTGAACGTCTTGCAGAATGTCATGTGGTGCCGCATGGATGAATTATATGGGTAATCAGACCAGGATTCTAGCCGGTTTAAATGAAAATCGGCCTGGCGGTGAATTCTAAGTCCGTTATCTTGAGGAGGGTGAGTCCTGGTCACCGAATACTTTCCGTTGTCGTTGTCACCTGTGCCGGAGAGCATTCCCTGCAGTGTGAAAAATTGCTCGGTTAGAAGCATGTTTTTGCCGTTGCCGCAGCCTCTCCCACTGAAGTAAAAGCGGCAGAGATAGGACCTTCTATGCTGAACTTCTTGCAGAATGTCATGTGGTGCCGCATGGATGGATTATATGGGTAATCAGACCAGGATTCTAGCCAGTTGAATTGAAAATCGGCCAGGCGGTGAATTCTACGTCCGCTATCTTGAGGAGGGTGAGTCCTGGTCACCGAAAACTTTCCGTTGTCGTTGTCACCATTGCCGGAGAGCAGATACCCTGCAGTGTGAAAAATTGCCCGGTTAGAAGCATGGTCGTGCCGTTACCGCAGCCTCTCCCACTGAAGTAAAAGCGGCCGAGATGGGACCTTCTATGCTGAACGTCTTGCAGAATGTCATGTGGTGCCGCATGGATGGATTATATGGGTAATCAGACCAGGATTCTAGCCGGCTGAATTGAAAACCGGCCAGGCGGTGAATTCTACGTCCGCTATCTTGAGGAGGGTGAGTCCTGGTCACCGAAAACTTTCCGTTGTCGATGTCACCAGTGCCGGAGAGCAGCCCCTGCAGTGTGGAATATTGCCCGGTTAGAAGCATGTTCGTGCCGTTGCCGCAGCCTTTTCCAACTGAAGTAAAAGCGGCACAGATGGGACCTTCTATGCTGAACGCCTTGCAGAATGTCACGTGGTGTCGCATGGATGGATTATATGGGTAAACAAACCAGGCTTCTAGCCGGTTGAAATGAAAATCTGCCTGCCGGTGAATTCTAAGTCCACTATCTTGAGGAGTATGAGTCCAGATCACCGAAGACTTTCCGTTGTCGTTGCACCAGTGCCGGAGAGCAGCCCCTGCAGTGTGAAAAGTCGCCCGGTTAGAAGCATGTTCATGCCCTTGCCGCTGCTTTTCCCACTGAAGTAAAAGCGGCACAGATGGTTCCTTCTATGCTGAACGTCTTGCCGAATGTCATGTGATGCCGCACGGCTGGAATATATGGGTCATCAAACCAGGATTCTAGCCGGCTGAGATGAAAATCGGCCAACCGGTGAATTCTAAGTCCACTATCTTGAGGAGGATGAGATCAGGTCACCGAAGACTTTCCGTTGTCGTTGTCACCAGTGCCGGAGAGCAGCCCCTGCAGTGTGAAAAGTCGCCCGGTTAAAGCATGTTCGTGCCCTTGCCGCTGCTTTTCCCACTGAAGTAAAAGCGGCACAGATGGTACCTTCTATGCTGAACGTCTTGCAGAATGTCATGTGGTGCCGCATGGATGGATTATATGGGTAATCAGACCAGGATTCTAGCCGGCTGAATTGAAAACCGGCCAGGCGGTGAATTCTACGTCCGCTATCTTGAGGAGGGTGAGTCCTGGTCACCGAAAACTTTCCGTTGTCGTTGTCACCAGTGCCGGAGAGCAGCCCCTGCAGTGTGGAATATTGCCCGGTTAGAAGCATGTTCGTGCCGTTGCCGCAGCCTTTTCCCACTGAAGTAAAAGCGGCACAGATGGGACCTTCTATGTAGAACGCCTTGCAGAATGTCACGTGGTGTCGCATGGATGGATTATATGGGTAAACACACCAGGATTCTAGCCGGTTGAAATGAAAATCAGTCAGGCGGTGAATTCTAACTCCGTTAAATTGAGGAGGGTGAGTCCTGGTCACCAAAAACATTCCGTTGTCGTTGTCAACAGTGCCGGAGAGCAGCCCCTGCAGTGTGAAAAATTGCCCGGTTAGAAGCATGTTCGTGCAGTTGCCGCAGCCTCTCCCACTGAAGTAAAAGCGGCAGAGATGGGACCTTCTATGCTGAACGTGTTGCAGAATGTCATGTGATGCCGCATGGCTGGATTATATGGGTAGTCAAACCAGGATTCTAGCCGGTTCAAATGAAAATCGGCCAGCCGGTGAATTCCACGGCCGCTATCTTGTGGAGGGTGAGTCCTGGTCACCGAAAACTTTCCGTTGTCATTGTCACCAGTGCCGGAGAGCGTAGGGTTCCAACCTAAAGCTTGCCGCGCGACGACAGCGCCGCACTCCTCCCGTAGCGGCGTGATTCTGAAACGTCGATCGGGAGCGACAGTGCCGCGGCGCTCTGATTGGCTGAGTTCCGTGCTGCGCGCTTGCTCCGCATGCTGCTCGCGCCCGCCTACTCGCAGGTGCGGCGGATGCGAGCACAGGCTGGCGACTGCACAGTGCGCCGTGCGCCGTGTGTGCAGTGCACAGTGCGACTGCACAGTGCGATCACAGCCCTATTCTTATCTCCCTCACGCCTACGCGTCTACGGAAAATACGCCGCACTGTACGAATAACGTCATGGGACTCTGTACGCGCAGACAATCATTTATCTACATTCAACCCTCTTCAGCACTGTCTGCTCTCTCTGTTCTTCTCGCTGCTCACACTATTACCACTACTGTAAATGAAGACGACCCAAACCAGGACATACATCTCTTGAATCTGTGGGCTCTTCGTCGCCAGGCGGATCTTTATGCTACTCGTCACCCCGATGACCCATCGGCTCTTCCTACTCTTCACCGCGCAACCGCACGGCCGCGGCGCTATGCAAAGCGGCTAGGCAGGCAATGCTGGGCTGCATGGTGTGCTCGCCTGTCCTCTACGCAGGGCAATCGACATCTTTGGAGAGTGTTTGACGCCATGGAGCGCCCTTCTCAGGTTGCAGATTACACAGAGAGCATTCGCCACGCGCTAAATGTGGATGAGGACACATTTGCAAACAAGTGGCCCGTCAATTTATTCCAAACCATGACTGCACCGCTACGTATCCACCTGGCTTATCGGTTACGGAGCCCCCCTATGGGATTACTTCTGACCTAGCCATGGCAGAGCTGCTGGCCTCCATTGAACGTTTAAAAACTACTACTACTCCCGGGCACGACGGCATACCTAACTCCTTATTCCGTAACTTGGAAGAGAGGGCGTTGCAAACCCTACTTGATACTTTTAACGAATTGTGGCTTTCTGGCGTCATGCCTGGGGACTGGAAGCATTCCATTGTTGTTCCATTACTCAAGTCAGGTCAGCCACCAGTATCTGTCTCGGCCCTGCGTCCAATTACCCTTACGCCTACCATCTGCAAGCTTTATGAAAACATTCTAGCCGCACGCTTGTCGTGGTGGCTGGAATCCCATGATTGTTACCCAGATTCCCAACTTGGTTTCCGCCCACAACTTGGAACGGAGGACGGCCTTGCTACTTTGGCTGCTGACTTGCTTGACCACTCTCCGCAGAGTCACCTCGTACGAACCGTAATCGCTACAGATATAACAAAGGCATATGATAACATCCTTCACTCTGCCATTCTTGCCTCCCTTCAAGCTCTTGGTCTCCCTCCCCGGTTCCTCCTCTCCATTCACGTCTTTTTAGCAAATCGAACCTTCAGCGTGCGTGTCCACGGAAAGCCTTTTGGTAATTTCACTTCCAATAGAGGAGTGCCTCAGGGCTCCGTTCTCGCCCCTCCGTTATTGAATGTGGCTTTAATTCCTCTTGTTCGAGCCCTAGAGTCCATTCCTTCTATCCGCGTGCTTGCGTATGCCAATGATATAACCTTGTGGTGCTATCATCCAGATGAGTCTATTCATCAGTCGGTCCTTCAAAACGCGCTGGATGTATTGACATCTCGCGTCCCACCTGGGGGTCTAACACTCTCTCCTACAAAATCATGTTTCATTCGAATAGGAAATAAAGCCGGCTTACGGAAAGCTCCCCCTTTAGATTTTACGGTACATAATTCTCTGATTCCTCAGGTAGAAACTGTTCGTATTCTTGGTCTTCTCCTCCATACATCTGGGACTGGCACCCCGTGGCTGGCAGCCACCCGTAAATCGGCTCACGCTACTCTAGGTCCGATTCGTCGCATAGCTATGCGCTCTGGTTGTGTACGTGCTCATACTGCCCGCCAGCTTGTGCGCTCTATCCTTCAGCAACGGATAGTATATCAGGCACAATTTCAACGTCTCACCCGCAGACAGTAGGACTCCCTTGAAGCTATCAATCGTGAGGTTATGCGCGTCATAACATATCTGCCTCGTTTAACATCCATACCTGTGCTACAGGAGTGCGCACAACTTAATACAATCAGTGAAATCATCGACCAACGGGCGGCAAATAGAGCTCGAAAACAGTCTCTCAAACTTCATCGTTTAAGGACACTTCCACGGTTGTCCTATTTCCAGCTCACTGATAATCGCCCCACAATTTCCCCGTCGGTATCAGCAGCGTATCTGCCTGAAGGGTGCATATTATACACGGATGCATCACATTCTGCATAGAGGAAAGTTACTGCTGTGTATAGTCCACCTCATCCGCATCTCAACTCTCGCGCGACGTATACTGCGGATACGTGCACTCTCCTGGCATTGGAACTTCAAGCCAATTATAATGCCATTGCTTCCCTTCCTCTCGTTCCAACATTCAATACAGTTCATATTTACACCGACTCCCGCGCCGGACTTAAACAGCTTAAGGCTGTTCGACGAACGTTCCAGATTTCAGAATCAATTCATGTGCTCTGCGCAAAGTATCTATGTCCTGCGCGCATACACTGGATTCGCGGCCATGCCCAGGATTCCCGTCCGCAACACTAGACAAGCCAGCAATGGCAATTTTAACCTTCCAATTTGCCATAATGCGTACGGAGAAAGACGAATAGAATTTACAGGAGCGAAAATTTGGAACTCGTTGCCAATTGAAATAAAGCAAGCAAGGAATTTCAAACTGACATGCAAGAAACATTTCTTGGGAATGGAAGCAAGGCTACAAAGTTAGTTTTTCTTCAATGTGTTTGTGATTGCTGTCCTATATGTTATTTTGTATTGGACCGCTTACTAGCCTCATTGGCTATCGGTCCAAATATCTGTGTATACATTTTGTTTGTGTTACTGAATAAAGACTTCTTGACTCTTGACTCTTGACATAACATTCAAGCGGATGCCATGACTCATGTTCATACATTAGACGATCCGCCACCTTTCCCATCTTCCCCCAGATCCGTTCCTGTCCCATGTTTTCGATTCCGAAGTTCTGCGCCTGCGAACACGCGCTCTCATTCCTCTGTGTTCGCACCCTCTCCCCCGTAGTCTTACTCGGCAGGAGGAGGTATCCGTGTGCCGGATTCGGGCAGGGGCGGCTCTGACACCATCTGTCCGTCATCGGTGGCGTGCCAAAGATCTGCCACCACCTGACAGGTGCCCTGGCTGTAGCGCTGCACCGGACATTTGTGATGTGCGGCACTTGTTATGGACGTGCCCAGCGACGGCTGCTATCAGAAAACGGCTCCTCAGGAAGGTGGGCCTGCGGTGAAACCGCGAAAGTGACTACGTCAAGTGGACTATGGACAACCGTTTCATTAGCAACCTGTGCGACTAGCTCACCGCAACGGTTCTTCACTCCTTCTTTTAACTTTCAATCCCGTGCATTCCTTCCCCCTTCCTTTTTCAACTTATGCCTCATGGCACACTTCTCGAATTTAAAAGAAAAATGTGCATCGGTGGGCAGTTTTTACGCGGTGATCGAAGTGACACGCGGCACCGTGGTTTCCTAAAGGCGAGGAAGCGTCTTGCTTGACTTGTGGGTTTCCCTGAACTGAAGCATTTGCTTGCTGCCGTGTGTGCTGTTAGCAGAAATTCCCAGGTGGCAGGAATCGTTCAATCAGAAGCACCGGTTCAGTATCAGGCGCTGCACTATTTATCAAAATAGAGTACTAATGATCCATCACCTTAGGCAACAGGTGAGGGCGCTGGCGGGCCCTCATATATGTGCACTTGCTCGGCCGACAGCATGTACAGTGGCAGCGCTACAACTGCAAAGGCGAAGATGGCAGACACGAATCCACATGTGAACTAACCTTGTGTATCTCTCGTACACACGCGGTAGCAGTGTGGCTCGGCAGATTACAGACCAAGGAATGTAGAGCTCAGGCGGCCACGCAGTAGTGTTACGTGCCCCGTCGGTCCGCCTCAGAACTGAGTCGTGCCAGTGGTTTGTGAGTTTAACGTCCCTACTCGGTGCGTAGATTGTGCGCGAGGCCATTTTGTGAAGGGTTCCGGATTAACAGATATTATTTTTAGATATTTGTACAGTAAACACGCCCTCTTCTGTAAATACGACCATATGGCAAAAGTGGCTAGGCAAGCGCGACACCTGTAGGAAAGGCAATGCGTTACCATATTGGTAGTATCAGCCGCACGCCCATGATAAAACTCTCAAACCTCAGCCGAATGGGATTAAGTATTGTGCACCGACATCGCGAAATGAGATGTCGTGTTTCGCACAAATCTAAACGCGGCGTGATTCAACCTCTTACAGTGCAGTGAGTGCCTAGCGCCAAAGCCATTGAAACACCGCTGAAGGGAAAAGAAAAAGGTAGCAGAAACGTGTCTCCAGCAAGCACGGCGGCAGCAACAAGATCGAGTTGGCGAAGAAGGTAGGTAGATAAAAACTTTATTGATGAGTCTTATGGATGAGTCACTGCCTATGGTTGGTCTGGCTCTTGATTCCGGGTGGTGGCCAACAGTCCATGACGTGCGGCGACCTCTTCACCCCACTCTACAAGCCGCCTGTATGAGGCTGGTTCGCAGCTGGAGACCTCGATCTCCCAACCCTCTTTGTCCGTGAGGTTCCAACGAGATGGTGGTTGGAATTCTCGGCAGCGATATAAAATGTTGTCAAAGTTGGCTCTCGGAGCCCCACAAAGAGAGCATTCGGGTCTGTATTGGCCTGGGTGGATAAGGGCTAACAAAGCCGGTGAAGGGAATGTGCGAGCCTGGAGCTGTTTCCAGGTAATTTTGTTGTTCTTTCGAGAGGGAGATGTGTGGTGGGGGATAGACGAGTCTTTGCTCCCTGCAGTGGAGGGTGATTTCTTGATAGGTGACCAGCCGGTCCCTAGCGCTACCCTGGTCTACGGTGTGCCCTTCTCGCTTGACGTACGCTCGAGCAAGAGGGTGCGCCACTTCGTTGCCGGGGTTGCCTGCGTGGGCTTGCACCCAAACAACTTGAACTGGTCGGGGTTCTGTGGAGCAAGAATTGATAATTTTTCGGGTGGTAGAATGAATCTGGTCCCATGCAAAATTTGTGATTGCTGTTTTAGAGTCACTGAGAATGAGTGTGGCAGCGGAGGAAGAAATGGCAAACGCTATGGCTGCTTCTTCGACTTCAAGTGAGATTCTTGCCTTAATCGAGCACGAGGCTATATGTTTGAGGTCATGCGATGCTACAGTGATGGCGTAGGCCGAATTGTAGGTGTACTCTGCCGCGTCCACGTATACGGTGTCTTTGTCATTTGCATGAGCTTTGTTTAAAGCCATGGCACGAGCTTCGCGTCTGGCCTGGTTGTAAACTGGGCGTACATTTTTGGCCACAGGGTGAACTATGAGTCTGTACCTGATGTGTGTTGGGATGGCGTGGGTGTTCTTGGGGGAGTAGATCTGTTGGCTGAATCTTTAGAGCGAGAATGTGTCAACCTGTATTAGTGGAGGAGAGTGTCAATCTGAGCCGTGCGATGAGCATCAGACAGATCTTGTAGTGTATTATGTACTCTAATGCGTAGGAGATGGGAGGTGGAAGCACGTTGTGGGAGATTTAAGGCTGACTTGTATGCCTGTCTTATTAGTGCATCTACCTTCTCCTCTTCCGCCTTTGTGAGGTAGAGGTAGGGAAGAGAGTAAACTATCCGATTAATTATGAATGCCTGCACCAGCCACCTCAGGTCCTGTTCACGCATGCCTCGGTGCTTAATGACTATTCTTCTAATCAGTCGGATGGTTTGATATGTCGTGATGGTTAGTTTAGAGATGGTCTTCGTGTGGCGTTCATTGTTTTGTAAGAACATGGATAGGATGCGAAGAAAAAGTAAACGCGAACCGCATTCGTGCCGCAATTTCGTTCGAAGGTAGGCTTTAATAACAGTTTTCACTTCGTAAACCACGCGTTTAAGCACTCTGGGCACAAAGCTAGAGCGTGACGAAAAGAGCGCCCTTTTGGGCTATTTTCTTGACGCCACGCACATGAGCTGCTCCCTCTCTAAAGCACGAGAGCGTGCGCAAAATTTTCGCAGCAGTGTCAACGTGTGAGGACACCCCTCGAGCGGGCGCGCTCTTTTTTTTTATTCGAGAAGTGTGCCTTGAGGCATAAGTTGAAAAAGGAAGGGGGGGAAGGAATGCAGGGAATTGAAACTTAAAAGAAGGAGTGAAGAACCGTTGCGCTGAGGTAGTCGCAGAGGTTGGTAATGAAACGTTTGTCCGTAGTCCACTTCACGTAGTCACTTTCGCGGTTCCACCGCAGGCCAACATCCCTGAGGAGCCGTTTACTGATAGCACCCGTCGCTGGGCACGTCCACAACAAGTGCCGCACATAACAAATGTCCGGTGCAGCGCTACAGTGAGGGCGCCTATCAGGTACTGGCAGATCTTTGGCACGCCACCGATGACGGACAGATGGTGTCAGAGCCGCCCCTGCCCGAATCCGGCACACGGATACGTCCTCCTGCCGAGTAAGACTTTGGGGAAGAGGGTGCGAACACGGAGGAATGAGAGCGCGTGTTCGCAGGCGCAGAACTTCGGAATCGGAAACATGGGACAGGAATGGATCTGGAGGAAGATGGGAAAGGTGGCGGATCGTCGAATGTATGAAGAGAAGTCATAGCATCCGCTTGAATGTTATGTGGATCCTGGGCATGACCGCGAATCCAGTGTATGCGCACAGGACATGGATACTTTGCGCAGAGCACATGAATATATTGTGAAATCTGGAACGTTCGTCGAACAGCCTTAAGCTCTTGAAGGGCGGCACGGGGGTCGGTGTAAATATGAACTGTATTGAATGTTGGAACGAGCGGAAGGAAAGCAATGGCATTAAAAATGACTTCAAGTTCCAATGCCAGGGGAGTGCACGTATCCGCAGTATACGTCGCGCGAGAGTTGAGATGCGGATGAGATGGACTATACACAGCAGTAACACCCCTCTCTGCAGTATGTGATGCATCCGTGTATAATATGCACCCTTCAGGCAGATACGCTGCTGATACCGACGGGGAAACAGTGGGGCGATTGTCAGTGAGCTGGCATTAGGACCACGGTGGAAGTGACTTTAAACGATGCAGTTTGAGAGACTCTTTTCGAGCTCAGCCACCCGTTGGTCGATGGTTTCACTGAGTGTATTAAGTTGTGCGAACTCCTGTAGCACTGGTATGGGTGTTAGACGAGGCAGATATATTATGACGCGCATAGCCTCACGATTGATAGCTTCAAGGGAGTCCCACTGTCTGCGGGTGAGACGTTAAAATTGGGCCTGATATACTATCCGTGGCTGAAGGATAGAGCGCACAAGCTGGCGGGCCGTATGAGCACGTGCGCCACCAGAGCGCATAGCTATTCTTCGACGAATCAGACCTAGAGTAGCATGAGCCAATTTACGGGTGGCTGACAGCCACGGGGTGCCAGTCCCAGATGTATGGAGGAGAAGACCAAGAATACGAACAGTTTCTACCTGAGGAATCAGAGAGTTATGTACCGTAAAATTTAAAGCAGGAGCTTTCCGTAAGGCGGCTATATTTCCAATTCGAATGAAACATGGTTTAGTAGGAGAGAGTGTTAAACCCAGAGGTAGGAGGCGAGATGTCAATACATCCAGCGCGTGTTGAAGGACTGACTGATGAATAGACGCATCTGGATGACAGCACCACAAGGTGATATCATCGGCATATGCATGCACGCGGATAGAAGGGATGGTCTCTAGGGCTCGAACAAGAGGAATTAAAGCCACATTCAATAATGTGGCGGCGAGAACGGAGCCCTGCGGCACACTGTATTGGAAGTGAAATTACCAAAAGGCTTTCCGTGGACACGCACGCTGAAGGTTGGATTTGCTAAAAAGACGTGAATGGAGAGGAGGAACCGGTGAGGGTGACCAAGAGCTTGAAGGGAGGCAAGAATGGCAGAGTGAACGATGTTATCATATGCCTTTGTTATATCTGTAGCGATTACGGTTCGTACAAGGTGACTCTGCGGAGGGTGGTCAAGCACGTCAGCAGCCAAAGTAGCAAGGCTGTCCTCCGTTCCAATTTGTGGGCGGAAACCAAGTTGGGAATCTGGGTAACAATCATGGGATTCCAGCCACCACGACAAGCGTGCGGCTAGAATGCTTTCATAAAGCTTGCAGATGGTAGGCGTAAGGGAAATTGGACGAAGGGCCGAGAGAGATACTGGAGGCTGACCTGACTTGGGTATTGGAACAAAAATAGAATGCTTCCAGTCTCCAGGCAGGACGCCAGAAAGCCACACTTCGTTAAAAGTATTAGGTAGGGTTTGAAAAGCCCTCCCTTCCAAGTTACGGAATAAGGAGTTAGGTATGCCGTCGTGCCCGGGAGTAGTAGTAGTTTTTAAACGTTCAATGGAGGCCAGCAGCTCTGCCATGGTGAGGTCAGAAGTAATCCCATCGGGAGGCTCTGTTACCGATAAGTGAGGTGGAGATGTAGCGGTGCAGTCATGGTTTGAGAAAATTGACGGGCCGCTTGTTGTGCAAATGTGTCCTCATCCACATTTAGCGCGAGGCGAATGCTCTCTGTGTAATCTGCAACCTGAGAAGGGCGCTCCATGGCGTGAAACACTCTCCAAAGATGTCGATTGCCCTGCGTAGAGGACAGGCGGGCTCACCATGCAGCCCAGTGTTGCCTGCCTTGCCGCTTTGCTTAGCGCTGCGCCAGTGCGGTAGCGCGGTGAAGAGTAGGAAGCGCCGACGGGTCATCGGGGTAACGAGTAGCGTAAAGATCCGCCTGGCGACGAAGAGCCCACAGACTCAAGAGATGTATGTCCGGGTTTGGGTCGTCTTCATTTACAGTAGTGGTAATAGTGTGAGTAGTGAGAACAACAGAGAGAGTAGACAATGCTGAAGAGGGGTTGAATGTAGATAAATGATTGTCTGCGCGTACAGAGTCCACTGATGTTATCCGTACAGTGCGGCGTATTTTCCGCAGACGCGTAGGCGTGAGGGAGATAAAAATAAGGCTGTGATCGCTACCCCAAGTATCAGAATCAACAGCCCAACGAGGGTTACCGGGGCCTAACCACCAAGTCAAATCAGGTGAATACGGGCCACCTCGTGGGCGGGTAGAAGTATTCGGGTGGTTTAAAAGTTGAAAGGAATGATCCGAAAAGCTCCCTTGGATGTGTGCACCCCTTGAGGAATTCGATGGGTAACCCCACGCAGTGTGTGCGCCGTTGAAGTCACCACCAACTAGAATAGGGATACCTTAGTTGGTAGAACGTAGAAAACGAACCCATCCCAGATTGGGAGATGCGGAGCCAGGACGACTATAAAAAGAAACTAGAATAAGGGGTGTGCGTGCAGGTTTTACGAGAAGGGCGACAACCTCTAGACGTGTGTTGCACCACCGTGAAAGGTCGAGCGGTGTGTGCGGAACTGAACTGTGAATATAAATTGCAGATTTACCTGGACTGAGGGAGGAGGCGGTGCAACGGCGCTCAGGGGTAGAGGGTGAATGGTATGCGCAGAAACCTGAAAGGCGTGGGAGTGCATTATGTTCTTGCAGTAGGAATTCCCATGCCCTCAGCTTTCCGTCGCGAAGGAGGATGTTCACTTCAGAGGCCTTATTAGCGAATCCTCGACAGTTCCACTGCACCACCACCGATGATGATGCGCTATCCATGACGAGGCCGAAGAGCCTCCACGATGAGGGATGTCACCTGCTTCATCAGCGCTAATATCTTATCCACAGTCGGGGTAGTCACGGCTAACAGGTGGGCGGCACCTGATTATGGGCCAGTGCTTACCCTAGGTGATTCCTCTGAAGATTGCTCCCGACTTATCAGAATTATTCGAGAGGATTGAGAACGACGCTGTTCCCAGCGCTGAATGAGTTCGTCTAGTCGGCAGCTAGCCTCCGCGATTGCATCGTCTAAAGCTGTGTCTTCGTCTGTGGTATCCACATGTGATGGATGCACTGGACGTTTTGGCTTACCATTTGATCCGGGAAGGTGAGCCGCTTGTGCATATGTACGCTGGTGAGGAGACGTATGGTGAGCAGCGGGCTCAGATAAAGAAAGTTCAGGGAAGTTGTTGTCGTCACATGCGAGAGCTGAAAAGCGATTACTTGTAGGAACAACCATTTTTGCAGGCGACTTGTGAAAACTCTTCGCTTGCTTCTTCTTTGCACAAGTGGGGGAGCGAATGTCATGGTCCGGCGATTTGCACACGGCACAATGAACTGTTGGTTCATTGATGTCGGCCACAGCTGCTGTATTAGGGCAGGTATTTTGCATATGTCCTTCTTTGTGGCAATGATAACAAAAAATACGACGAGGTCGGAAGGGCTGTGGTTTGACGATCGTACCGTAGTAGGTAAGGTACTTCGGGAGAGTCAACGGGCCTTGCAGGATGAGCAGGTATGAGCCCCAACGACCCATAGGCCGTCCTTGCAGTACAACATGAGTTGAGCAGCGAACATTTGCGCGCACCTCCTCGGGAGGGCTCGTGCTGTCGACATGATAAACCATGCAGCGAAGCGTGTCAGGACCAGATGCAAAATATATTTTCACCGGGACATGCTTGCTGTCATCCAGGGGGATCCGCGTAACTGCACAAAGTTTCTGGGCGTCCATCAAGGATGACAAGTTTACCGTGATGGTGTTCGATGGGCGATAGACGACAAACCCGTAGTAGTTCGAAGAGCCAAGAGCGTGGTCAATTGTGGCTTGAACATTCCGGGCAGGGATGGAAGTCATATCAAAGCGCAATGTAGGCTTGATGGTAACGCGGAACGAGTTCGCAGCAGGCGGAAGAGAGCCTTGACTCACGGGAGTCATCTGTGCAGGAGGCTCAGACGCTGTGACGGCCCTTGGTGGGAATACTGAACTGGCGCGACGGGCACAGTTTCTTGAGGGAGTGCCACGGGCACGGAGGCGGTAGAGCAGTCCATGTCACAGGCCAAAGTCGTAGCATCAGAAGACGGCGCAGGCTGGAGGCCCAAAGGCGCTGACGATTGCGTGGACGTGGAGGCTGCGTCAGGTGGCAACACAGCGGGCATCCGCGTAGCTGTCGTCGACAACGCAGAATCCATGCAGACGCGTAGCACGGCCTCGCTCGGCAGCGCCGAGCTGAGCCTAGCTTGCCCCTGAGGGTTCCGGTTGGGTTTTCTCACTTGAGAATGCGCCCACCGTGCCGGGAATTTCTCCGCAGGGGCGTCGTCAGCATTCGGTCTCACGGAGGGCACTGTCCGACCCACGCCACACGCGAGAAGACAACGAAAAGCGAAAACACAGACCTAGAAGCAGACACGTAGCCACCCACTAGGTCTTCGTCTTCTTCCTTCGCTCTTTTCTCACAACGGCGTCCATGCACGAGCGGAAAGAGAATAGCGTGCGCGAAGCGGGGTCCTATTCTCTCTCTATCTCTCTCTCCTCTAACAACGGCGCCGAAGCGCGAGTCAGAAAGAACAAGCGCGCTCGCGCAAAGCTATTTCTTTCACGTGCGGGCGGTGCAGAAGCACACGAGTCAGTGGCGAAGCTTGTCGCCCAGCCTGACCAAGTACGAGGAGTCGTTTAGAGAGGATGCTGTTCACTGGCGTCCGCAGCACCCTCTGGTCTAGATTGTGTGCCCTAAACATTACAAACCGGTCTGGTTGCGACAGTCTGCACGTCCGGGTCATCGGAGTGCAGCAGGGTCTCACAGTCCTCCCAGGTCTTTAGTTTGTCTAGGCCCTGAGGGGGAGGACCGCCGTGCAGAGGGAAGGATGGGGAGAAAAGAAGCGAAGTGTTCTGGTCAGGGGGCAGAGGAAGGACGGATCATAGTGGGATAGGGTAAGAGGCGAGGAGAGAGTGTGTGCCTGTAGTCTCCGGTTTGTTGCGTGTTTGCTATCTAGGTAGGGGGTGGTGCTAGCGTGAGCCTCTGTAGGCCTGCGTCAGCTCGCTGAATGAGTGCATGCACTCCCACTTGAATTCCTGAACTGAGGCAACCTAACCCTGCCAAAGGAGAAGTAGAATTGCTTTAGGGCTGCCAGGCACAACAATGTATCACATGGTTTGGGCCGTGCCCTCCAACCTGGCTATTACCCCCATCCTCAACATATCCCTGGTGGACTGGGACGCAACCCTGTTCGGCTGCCATGACTTACAGGCCTAACAAGTCTTAGTCGTGCGCGCCCGGGTGGCGGGCACCGGCACTGGCGTCCCAAATTAGGGACCTCCTAGGACCGGTCTCTTGTTGACGAAGAAGGAGCGCCGACCAAAGAAAACAAAAAACAAAAACAGACATTCCAGCTCCCGTACGGGAGCCTTGTTCACATTGAAATGAAGCAAGCAGCTCAGTGGCATTACATATGCTTGAAAAGAGGGCGCAGGGAGCGTGCGTAGATCGGGTTAAGATTTCAATCGTTGCGGTTGAGGGTGTGACTAGTAGTTTGGATGATTAATGATTCCAAGTGCAGGCGAGGGTATAGCTTCTTTTCCGTTGAAAGCACGTGTGCCCGACCCCAGTCGATGTCATGGCCTGTAGATACTGCGTGCTCGGCGATAGCATTTGAATCCACTTCTTTGTTACGTACATCGTTACTAAGTTTTTTTAGCTGCTTCTCAAAATTTCCGGTTTCGCCAATGTATGCGTAGTCACAGTCGGAACAAGGAACCTTGTACACTACGCCTGGATATTTTTCTTTGGGAAGGGGGTCTTTGACATTTACCAACGCATGGCGCAGTTTTCTTGTCGGAACGTGGGCGATATGAACACCAAAGATGCGCATGATGCGTGCTAAAGCCTCGCTTAGTCCGGGAGCATAGGGCACGGCAGCACGTTTCAAGGGTGACAGAGGAGTATCGCTTGCTGGGCGACATAACTGTTTTTCCACAGATTGCACAAATGAGGTCGGGTAGTTGTTGCTTGAAAGTTCTTGTCGTACAATTTGAAAATCAATGGTCTGGTCTTCAAGGGAGCTGCAGATGCGTTGCGATCGTTTGAACAAGGACATAGCGACTGATCTCTTCTGTGTAGCAGGGTGAACCGAATTAAAGTTAATGTATCTTCCAGTGTGGGTCGGTTTTCTATAAACGCTGAAACTGAGCTTATTGCTTTCCCGCCTTATCAATAGATCCAGAAAGGGCAACGCACCATTCGCTTCTTCTTCGGTAGTGAAGTCTATTGCTCGTTCTATAGAATTCAAATGGTGCGAGAAGGCGGCTAAGTCAGAATTACGAATCAGGCAAAAGCAGTCGTCAACATATCTCAGAAAAATTCTAGGAGGTGATGCAAACGTGTACAAGGTTCCTTGTTCCGACTGTAACTACGCATACATTGGCGAAACCGGAAATTTCGAGAGGCGGCTAAAAGAACATAGTAACGATGTACGTAACAAAAAAGTGGATTCAAATGCTATCGCCGAGCACGCAGTATCTACAGGCCATGACATCGACTGGGGTCGGGCACACGTGCTTTCAACGGAAAGGAAGCTATACCCTCGCCTGCACTTGGAATCATTAATCATCCAAACTACTAGTCACACCCTCAACCGCAAAGATTGAAATCTTAACCCAACCTACGCATGCTCACTGCGCCCTCTTTTCAAGCATATGTAATGCCACTGAGCTGCTTGCTTCATTTCAATGTGAACAAGGCTCCCGTATGGGAGCCGAAACGTCTGTTTTTGTTTTTTGTTTTCTTTGGTCGGCGCTCCTTCTTCTTCGTCAACGTGTTTGTCCCCGACCAGACGAGTTTTCGTCGAACTCTCGATTTGACCGGTCCCTTACGGGCCAATTCAAGCATACGTTTTGTCCCTTGTATACACTAAGAGATGTTTTAACCACTTGAGACACCTGAGCCCTGTTTATAGAATCTTGGACTAAACGGTTGGCAGCCTCGCTTCCAGGATTCCCGGAGTGCGCAGGCACCCATATAAGCTCAACTTGGTGGGGCGGCGGTGCATAGAGTGAGCCCAGTATGCTGAAAACTGGGACGTGGACTCTACCTCGTGCAAAATTTAGAGAGAGCAAGAGAGAGAGAAGACTTTCTTTACACCGAGATTTACTTCGGGGCAGGGACTCAGCCAAAGGGAGGTCTCCCCCTTGCCGGGACTCCTCAGCCGTGACCGCAGAGGTCTTAGAGTAAGCCTCTACACTGCTAGGTGCAGGACGATCTTTTGTGCATCCGCATTTGGACTGCGGATGTAGCACTCCCAGGCATCTTGATCAAGTGGATTAGTCTTTTTAGCTACCGGATATTCGAGGTATTGCCAGATTAGATATACCTCCGAGTCAAAGTCATCTAATGTTGCAAAATATAGAATTGCAGTTCATGGCCAGGATTCTGGTTCATCCGCTCCTAGTTCTCAACGCCGCCACCACGGGCCGCATGAAGTTGAGCTCCTCCTCCTTCTCTTACATTCTTCCTCCTGGTTTGAGAGAGAGACGCTAGTAAGCTTCGCCCATTGTCCGCGTTGTGTGTCCTCCCCTCAAGCCAAGCTCCTCGGGAGGGGGGCACCCTTCGCGTTTCTGTTTTTTTTTCCACCCAGCGTGTTCGAAACGGGCTGACTGTGCGGCTCCCCTAGCCTGTTCCTTTACTGCGGCGGGTTGGGGTTGGGGTTGGGGTTGGGTTGGGGTTGAAGAGGTGTACAGGCCCCGTCTTTGTCCGACTTTGAGGGGCCATTTGTCAAAAACTACTGGCGGTATATATGCACATCAGACAAGATATGGCTAAACGTTCCAGAATTGTGCCAAGGCCCAGCTATCACTCAGTGAGTCCAGAGCATAATGCTTGGAATAGAATTTTTTTAGCGCTGCACCCAACTTCTCCCCGTGGGACGGTCTGTGTCTTCATGGTAAATGGTGTTTTGCTGTACAGAAAATCTGATGACTGGTGACAGAACAGAAATAGCGGCCGTATAAGCATCAGTAAGAACCTTGTGTTGCGCATTTGTTTACACGTCAGTGTTTTTATTTTTTCGAAAGAGGTTGCAGTTATAACCTGACTCACCATAATTGTCAAGTTTTTTCGCAACGGGGAAAAAAATTACGGACAACAATTAAGTCTACTGACAAGCTGTGAAGGAGAAAGCTTGCAGCGTGGTGTTCGGCTGCGGCGATGGCGTGCTGCTCTAATGCAATGGCCAGCCAAGCTGATCAGTTCACGCCGCCCGAATGGAAGTTGATGAAGGCGACGATACCCAAACCCAGCTCGAGCCCCTGTGCTTCCTTTTTTCGAGTTGAGTTGAGTTGTCGACAGAAGGACGAATGAAAAGCACGGGCTTGCTTACTGGCTCAATGCGGAGCCACGCCCAGCTGCCTGCGTGCTGATAGTAGGAGGTGAAAGATGGGAGTAAAGAGACAGAAGAAAAGCGCGCGCAATAGCCCGTAGGCCACGGGCCAATCCCGGAGGCAGTGCAATACCGGGCTGACCTGTGCCAGAGTGCGTTACGCCAAGCACTCCACCATACTTTAAAAAATATGCGTAACACCCAAGCCTCAAGGGCCCATATGAGATATTAAGCCAGGTATGTGAATGGCATCCCCCTTCGAAAGCGGACCGGGGATTGAGCCACACTCGAATACTCGATCCTGTGCTTCCTTGCTATCGCTCCCCTTTATATTTCTCCTCGATATCATTTCCCTTTCTCCTCCGCCGGCTGCAGCTCGGGTGGTTAAGATATTAGCAATTGCCACGGCCGGCAACATTATTTTCCTTCACTTTTGATGCGAAAGCTTCACTATGCTACCTCGTAACGATTTCGCGGTGCTTACGGTTTTGACCTTCAAGTGGGCCAGAGGTCAGTCTTCTCACGGCGTGGTTAGAGCGTCCACCGATATATGTGTGACAGTTACTGCGCCATTTCCTTTCCTCAAAACCAATTTTAGAAACTAACCTTGAAAGTAAAAATTGAAAATTGGTTTTTGAGAAAGGAAATGGCGCAGTATCTGTCTTTCATATCGGCTGACACCTGAACCGCGCCGTAAAGGGAAAATGGAGGGAGTGAAAAAAAAAACTAAGAAAAAGGTGCCGTAGTGGAGGGTTCTGGAATAATTTAGACCACCTGGGGATGTTTAGCGTGCACTGACATCGCGCCCTATCCACTGAGCCAATGCGGCGGGTTCCCTTCGTGGGTGCGGAACCCACTTCGGAAAGTATTTTATTTACGAAACTTAATTTTTCTTTTTCTGATTAGGTCACGTGATTTTTCCAAACCTCTGGGGAGGACAACGCCTGATTTTCCGCCTTATGAGCTGCTATGCTTTCGCAAAAATGAAAATATGCTGCCTTCTACTTACGAACGGCGCTGATCATTTTACCTAGGCTGCTTGCACACAACATGTGTTTCCTGCATTTATACACAAGTATGGTGACAGGTTGCTCAGCGTACAAATTATTGAATAATGCCATTTAAACGTGTAACCATTTTCGGGATGCGCTTGTATAGAAATTGTACCTGCATGCACGTGACTTTCTGGCGCCCTAGTTCACTGCCTTTTTCTGCATGTGTGTGTGTGTGTGTGTTGGGCTGAGTGTGTGGGTGTGTGCGCGCGCGCCACGGTAGAGTCCATTGCATGCAGTGGCGCAAAAACGCGGAGCTCCCACTTGGCTTGTCGCAAGTTTGGCTTGGTTAGGAGGGCAAGGGCCGGCTCAGGATGTGAAGCTTTAAAGTTCCATGGCTGATCACCGGCCTGTCTTATGACGTAGAGATAATGTAAACAGGAAATTCGAGAATGTAACATGCAACCAGATCCCTCGGATTTTTTTTTCATCACATTACTCCGCATGAACATGTCCAGATATCGAGAACCACACGCTCGAGACAACACAGGCTTTTTGCGCGCGTGGTTTTCTTCCACCGGCCTTGAGGAAACGCGCGCGGCCATTTTCATACGACAGTAATTCATGTCCCCATAAAAAAAGACATGCTATGCTTGATGAATCGTTTATTTTCAAGACAGTCACGTTTCCATGCCCGCCCCCCAAGTCGCCACGTGCTCGTCGGCCATGGCGGCCTCGTCGACGGCGACGTGCGCAAGCAGTCATATCGGAAAAGAGCGGGCTTTCTGCACATATCTGTACATGTCAGATATCCGCGCCTGAGCGCGGGCGCCTGCGCGCGCATCCGAAGCGGGGTCCGGTTTACAACATTAGGAAAACCGCGGGGGCTCTCGGGGACTCTTTTCTTCATGGCTTGAAGCCCTTTCAGTTTCCTGGAACTTTCCTTCGCGGTTTAAGTGGTCCTTTCAGCTCCCCCCCAAATCCCCTTTCTTCACGCTTGAAATTTCAGTCGGCTCGTGGGGAACGCGCCAGCACTAAAAAGCATGGAGGTAGATGCCTTTTTTCGACGCTCGTCGCGGCGCGGGGCTGGGCGCGCAGGCGCTCTGCCGTACGCCTAGGATGTGCCCATCGAGTTGGGGCTTAAGGAAAACATTTCCAACGCGCTGCCTTTTTCAGTGAGTGAGCAATTGAGAGCCACGGCCACTCGGTGATGCGGTTCCATCGAGTGGCCGCATTGGTACCAACCGTTGCCTCCACAAGCTGGTAGAACAGCGGGCTAACGGGGTCGCATTTTTCTTTGCAGCACTGAGGCTTCAATTTTGGATTTCGACGTGGCCTCTTTGTATGTCTGAAATTTACTTGACCTGAAATAAAATAATCGAAAATGTTTTACGGCCGCGAGTGAGTTTCGAACCCGAGGCGGCGAGAACGCATACGTTTTGCTGGTTACTGCGTTAAGCGTGGCCCGCATGGAGCGTTTTTCCGGGCAATTCGCCGGCGTCGGCGGCAGCGGAGCGCTTTTTTGCCACCGTCGAATGCCACACCGCCGCAGCGGAACATTCTGCGTCATAAAATACCAGTCTCTTGCGCTGTATTTTGGATATCGTCGTCCTCATCACCTGCATCTATGCGCAACGGAACCGAACACTGAAACAGCACTGAAAACCGAAGTGCTAGCACTCCTAGTTGCAACTGGCGTAACCACGCTAACTCGTCCGAAATTGATTTTGGTGGCACTGTCTACCTGTGCCATGCACTGTGCTTTTAACAAGGCTGGTGGAATTCCTTAGTTTGGCGGAAGGCAGTAAAGAATCTTCTGCAGAAATTCTGATGTCTTTTTTGGGAGATTTTTGTCTGCGTGTGGAGAAACCCTTTGCAAGGACTGACACATTAGCGGTTGTAAGTTTTTTTTTGTGACAGCCTGGAGGCAAGAGTGCGTCCATGAACTTTCCGGGCCGTTTTCGCAGAGGCGCCGACTATGTCGTGCAGCTCGTGCTTCGCACCATAGGGAACAGAAACATAGCGCATCCAAAAAGCAACCATGTACTGCGCTCCACGATTCGAGGAAAAGTAAAAGGAGAAAAAACAAGAAAGGCAGGCAAAGGCACAGCAGGAGACACCTCCCCACTCTCCTTTTCTTCCTCCCTCTTACCACCCTGCTACCGGCTGCCCGTGTAGCTCTTGAAAAAGAATTTCTCCGTACCTATGCACCTGCTCAAATCATCCTTGGCCCTTTCCGTTACCGCCTCTCCACGTTCTTCATCCGTTTGATGCTGCGTGTTGTGCGTCTTGTTCCCGTAGCCTTTTTGGGAGGAACAGTGCTGAAAATTGTGCCCTAAGGGTAGGGTGGAATTCAAGCAAGTTTTGGTTAAGACGATTCCCAATTCTTGCATATTTGTTTTAAAATCAGCGACAACAGCAATGACACATCGCTTTGAGCATGCGGCTCGAGGACGGTGTGTGATTCGTTCCGCAGTGTCGCCGTGTACCCACTGATTTCCAATGGGTAGAAGTTTTCTCGAAGCCTGGCGCTTGGTTTCTTTGAGTTGAAGTGCTCGGAAAATGGTCTTCCACCTAACATTGTGTTGAAGAAAACACTTCAACCCATTGCGCTTGGTGCGAGGTTGCCAGTGCGCCATTAAAACTCATCATCAGCAAAAGAAAACATTTCTAGGCAATGGATACCCAAGATTCTTCACTCGATGTATCATCTAAAACTGAAAAGGATGCAACGAAAACAACTCGATATGCTTATGCTAAGGACACGCTGGTGGCAAAAACGCGTATGCAGTTAGTACGTAAAGGGTGTCTGCGAAACCTTGGCCAGTGTTCTCAGAAAGGAAGGGATGCAAACTACACACAAGCCGGACATCATTATCGGAGGCCTCCTGTGCCACTTCAAAGACAGTCATCCCACCCCAAAAAAGGCCTAGAGGCGCCAACTCGAATGGCCCTTCCTGGGCGTACGCGCTCAGCGTCCGCGCTCTTAGCGTAAGCCGAAACCGGTCTGCGCATGCGCACTGCAGGAGACGCCAGCAAGCCTAGGTGAGGCGTCCGTGCTAGATGTCGGCATCAGCGCGCGGGCGCTCGTGTACGCGTTGGAAGGGGGGTCCGGTTTATAACAATGGAAGGATCGCCGGGCTCTCGGTGGCTCTTTTCTTCATGGCTTGAAGCTATTTCAGGTTCCCCGAACTTTTCTTCGCGGTTTAAGTTGTTCTTTCATCGCCCCCCAACCCCTTCTCTCCAAGGCTTGAAATTTTCTCCGTCCGCTCGACAGGGGAAGGGAGCCAGCACCAGGAACATGGAGATGCATGGCACATTTAAAAGTCGCTGGATCGTTCCGTGGAAACGGCTCCCTCTTCTGACTCCCGCGGTTTGTGCGCTTAAAAAGCCGCGCTAACTCCCCGGGAGTCACACATCCAAGAAGTAGTAGTTTGCCAACAGCTTCAGAGGCAACAACAACTGACGAGAATACAAAAAGGAAGCTAAAAATGTTGCCGGCCCAGCGATTGCTATCTAATCCCTCAAGCACTGGAACTGCAACCGGTGGAATTAAAAGCAAAGAGAGGATAGCGAAAAGTAGATAGGAGAGCGGCAGAAAAAAAAAACGAGCGTAGGTTGGAACTTATGCAAAAAAAAATATGTTCGCGCCACTCGTGCGAAAGTGCTTATGGGTATTGTTGCACATATTCGCAACACGGTAAATTCACTGCATATTCAGGTCCGCGAGCATGTAGCGTCCTGTCGCTAATGAATCGCGCTAGCGGCGCATTGCACAAACGGGTTGGGTGGAGCGCCGAGTCACCGTACTGGAGAAAACCAGTAATCTTTTAAACATCGTGTTATCCGACAATAACTTCTGTTCATTTCTTAGCAGATTTAAATTATAATCAAGAACATTTAACTAGAGTTTGACTCTTGATAGCTGCTCTGGGTAACGGCGTAGTTACTGGCTTGCCGAACTGATGGCACACTCTTCAGAATAGTTCCCAGCATGCCACTCTATGAAGTCTTCGTTAGCGGTTCATCCTTCACGTACATCTTTGACAGAATTGCCGAAACTAGCATCGATTACAGCAATGGTAAACCCCTTCTCGACGGCGAACGATCGAATCGTGAGAAGCACTTTACCAACCTAGACAAAAATGTGAACTACCACACTACTAATTGTTACATTGGACAAATAACCTACTGGCATAAAACGCAGCATCAGGTTTGCCGCCTCTTATGTGCAACACATGCAGCATTCACTTCAACGCATCCTTGCTGCACTTGCACCACATCGACAAAAGATTGGAAGAGCTTTCTGCTATTGAGGCTAATAATATGAGTGTTGAAATGTAGACATTAAGACACGATTTTACAATTTTGAATGCACAGTGCAAGAACCATATACAAGTATCGGTGAGTGAGCTCTGAGTATGAGCGTCCGGGAATTACAAATTTCACTGCTTGAACGAAAGTACCTAGAAGCTTCATTGCTTTGCACTGTTATTGCGTACGCAATTCCACTATCACCTATGCCGGTGTGGTCACTGTACGCGCTTAATGAAAAATGTACCTGTCAAGCAAAAGAGTCTTCTTATAATTTCCTCTATATACCTCATAGAAGGCACACGCTTTCTTGTAGCATTTTATGTAGCAGCCCATGACCATAGCCTCCCTCCGATGGGGGCACTTTAGATAAAACTGCGCATTCGTACGGCAGGCTCAACCTCCCAAAGCAACCTACCAAAGCAGGGACACTGTAGCAGGGCACGGTCGGAATCGAGCCGCCTCCGCTACTCGAGCCCGGCCGCGAGCAGGGACGTGTGCCTTTCCAACGCACCGAGAGAGGGCGCCACACGTTTCATGAAAAAGCTGATGATGCATGAGCAATAGTGAAATAGCGCAGGAAGACTTTTACGCCATTGAAATGTAAAATACCTTATACTTCCTTAAAGGTAGGACATTACCCTACGTGAACCTGCTAGAGCTTGTCGATATATTTTAAAATAGGGCTGTAGTGAGCGATAAATTGAAGTCAAGTGGGGTATTTTTCAGGACCTCGCCGTAGGCTCCATGCTGTGATAGATCATTGCTCATGGCAAACGCAATATGTAAGCTACATCCATGAAACTCGACTAAATGAAACTTTAAGATGCTTTTAACATCTAGGCGAGAGAGTTAATTTCTAACTGTTATGCGCGACGAAATATCAATTTTTATTTTTCGTCGCCCTTGAGTTACGCGCCGCCGCGCCGCCGGCTCTCGCGAGATGGCGCGACCGGTTTTTCGAGGTGCATGGTCCAGAATCCTGGGGATGTTGAAGTTTGTTAAAATTTACCGGGCTTCCGCGTTGGTGATGATTCATCGAGACCTTGTGAAGTAAGAGTGGAATTGGCGGCGTGATATGCGGCTCGTTAGGCGGATCGCCTCTTACTCCATTCGCGCCTAAAATGTTGTTCGCACTCACTGAAAAGCGTAGCCAGAAGGCTCCGAGTACTGACTCCGAGCTTTGACTATAATTTTCAGCGCTACCTCTTCGTTTTTGTCTAAACACTCAGCGAGGTTTCGAGAAGTGCAAATGAAAGGTGGCCGAGTAATGCAGTTTCGCGAACGCACAATTTCTGCAGCCCCCGCAGCGTTGCCTGCTACGATTGAAATGGAGTGCTGGTAATACGAATAGACTGGGAAGCTGAGTACGGCTAGTGCTCGTGTACCACCGCGGTATGTTGCCTTCGGTCGCACACAGCAAACGGGACGGAGGAAGGAACAACTGGCTTACTGTCTGAAATGTCCACTCTTTCCTAGGGTCTGGTAGCAAGGCTTCTTCCAGGGCGTAATCTTTTCATTTCGAGCTTCTCCTACTCCCACTTCATCGTTCATCTCTGACCGCTCAGGTCCTTCTCTGGTTTCCTCCTCACCTCTTTGATGCTTGAAGGTTAGCCGATGTTCAATCCATAGAAATGGTCATAGAAATCGGCTAAGAAATTCACACGTCTTTCGGGTTTGTGCACTTCCCGAGGCAGGGCCTCTTCATACTTGTGAGGACCCGCATTTACACCATTTGCCTTTTTTCCGGCATTGCTCGCTTTACATATCTTAATACCGGTTATCACTTTCTATACCTACTGCGCACCCAAGTACATATTTAACGTTGCTCGTCTTTGTTCTCTATTAGTAAGGCATGGTCGCTCCTTAGCTGTGTCACGAACGATGCGGAACAATCAGATGTAGTAGTATTCCACGCGCGTTTGCTGGATGTATTGAGATAGTTTAATTGCTACAATTAGAGATAAGCTTTCATGAAGAATATCTTGTCAATCGCCGATTTGCTGCTGGCACTACATTGCTAAATAGCACACGGGATGAACTCTAAAGCATCATCAAGGACCTTGATTGCAAGCACAACAGAGGGTCTAAAATAAGAACAAATCTGAAGTGACAATCAAAAGTCTGAAACAGGACAACAGTTTAGGATAAGCAGCAAGAAGTTTCAAGTAGTAGGGAAAATATCTACTAAGGAAGGGCAGGCCGCAGATCTTGGCTACGAGAGTGTATAACTGGGAGAATAAGAACGGGCAGGATAAAGTGAATTTGGCAGTTAGACTACGGTCACTAATTGCAGCTTAACAGTACAAGAGAAAGGCATATTAACGACTGAACCTCATTGGTATGTACCGACACCGGTAGTACCTATATAACAGCTGTTTCTGACCGGTACAAACCACTATAGGTACTCAGTGTATCGCAGCAGTATATTACTGGTTACAAGCGTAGCGATCAACGAGCAGCCGTTCTCTTTTCAATGGGCCGCAAAGGGGCTGTCTACTATTTCACTCACCATCATGAGCACAATTATGCCGCCTTTAGAAGCAAGGCCGCTACCGTCGGTCTCAATTTCACCCGGCCCTAAGCCAGCTAGGACCACGCTATACCCGCTGCTCCGTAATCTCATCTGCGCTCCTCACATTTAACCTAATAATCTAATGGGACCGACTTGATCTCTCTGATTGACCATTTATTTTTTTACCACATTACTCGCACTACCAATGTTGATTCCAGCAACTAGATTTCTGACACGGATATTAATAACTCATGTTTTTTTCTTAATGCGCTCTGCACTTTTCTTTGGCTTTAAACATCGGGCCTCTCTTTTTACTTACCAAGGTTTGCTGTCCATTTCACACCTTTTTAGAATTTTGTTTCCTGGCCTATAATTTGAATTGGTCTCTTTGAGGAAAAAAATGGCGCAGTAATTGTCTCACACATCTCGCTGGACACCCGAACCACGCCGTAAGGAAAAGGAGGAAGTTGTGAGTGAAAAATAAAGAGAGAAAGAGCTGCCATAGTGATGGCACTTGGATTTGCAACGTCCTAGCACTACCACCACAGAATTTTACTCGAACTTGCGCTGGAGCTCAATAAAGGTATCCTACTATATCTGATCTCGAGGCATTTAAATAATGAGAATTGATTTTTGAAAATTTTGAAAAAAGCAAATGGCGCTGTAACAGTGTCACACTCTTGCGGACACCCAAACCGCGCCGTAAGTCAACGGATTAAGGTGAGAGTGAGAGAAGTGGTTGAAAAAAGCATTGCCATAGTGGAGGGCTCCGGAATAATATCGACCACCTCCAGATCTTTTGACATCGCGAAACACATGAAGAAGGAGAGGGAAAATTGTCATTGAAAATTGTTCTCGAAAAAGGAGCCGCAAGTGCAGCCACACCATCAGCCTGCTAAGCAAGGCAGCGGAACAGGTGGGCCGCATGATCAACCGAGTCTCCCAGAAAAGACACGGAATGAGAGAGGAAGACACCCTCAAACTCGTCAACAGCCTCATCGTCAGCCGAGTCACGTACTCCCTGCCGTACCACGCAACCACCAAGACGGAAAGAGAGCAAGCCGACACCATCCTCAGAAAGGCTTACAAGACAGCCGTCCACCTACCCAGAAACACGTCCAACGAGAAACTCCTGCAGTTTGGCGTCAGCAACACCTTCAGCGAACTCGCGGAAGCGCTGCTGGGTGCACAGATCATCAGACTCGGAGGCACCTCCGCAGGACGGGCGCTCCTAAAAAGGCTGGGTCGGGACACGCGCGGACTAGTCGATAGATACGCGGAGGTTCCGGACCACCTCAGGAAATCCTTTAACATAGGGCCTACGCCAAAGAACATGGACCCTAATCTCCACGCAAACAGACGCAAGTCTAGGGGAGAATACGTTGAACGAACGCCAGCCCCAAAAGACAACACTGTCTACACAGACGCTGCCGTCTATACATGCGGAGCAGAACATGCAGCCGCAATGGTGGTAGTAGACAACGAAGGAAACCTTGTGACAAGCGCCACGGCGAAAGTCGCTGGCGCAGCGGAGGCCGAGGAAATTGCCGTCGCGCTGGCGGCAGCAGAAGGTTATAGGACCGGCCGCCCCCTAAATATTCTAAAAGATTCTAAAGAAACGTGCAAAAACTACACGAAGGGCAGAATTAGCAAAACGGCCCTCAGGATACTCAGCGGGGTAGCCCCTACCGAGTGAGACAAACCCAGACACAATCTGATTTGGATCCCAGGCCACTCGCGGGTAGAGGGAAACGAAAGGTCAGACAGCCCGAGGTGAAGCAATCCAAGCAGGACAGTCTAACGCCCCGGAGTTCCATCTGCAAGCCTGGGAGGGGAGGGGAGGGGGGTACGTAGAACTTTTAAACTTACACAGGGGGATCAGAATGAAATATCCACCACCACACGAAGCTCTCACAAAGGAGGAGGCCACCATCTGGCGTAGACTACAGACAAACACCTTCTCCAACCTACACATACTCAACAAAATGTTCCCATCACAATACAGGGCCACCTGTCTGTGGTGCGGAGCCACACCCACACTTTATTACATTACTTGGGAGTGCAAACGCAACAAAGCATTCCACAAACACGAACACCCGAGTGCGGAGCAATGGGAGAGCCGTCTCACCAGCAGCGAGATCACGGCCCAACGGGCCTTAGTGAGGCACGCGGGCGATGCAGCACGGCTCAATGGAGCCCTCGAATAGGGGCCCACCCATGCTGAAGAGAAGACTCCGATCGCCAGCGCCAAGAACGAAGACGACGGAGCTTTCGAATCCCCAAATCTCTTGACTGTATCAATAAAAGTTTTCACTCACTCACTCACTCTCGAAAAAAATGAGAAAATTGGTTCAGAGGAAATAAAAAGACGCAGTTACTGTCCTGCTTATCTTGGTTTACACCCGAACCGCGCCGTAAAGGAATGGTTTTAGGAAGGTTCTGGGGGGAAAGGAAATGGCGCAGTATCTGTCATATATCGTTGGACACCCGAACCGCGCCGTAAGGGAAGGGATAGAGGGAGTGAAAGAAGAAAGAAGAGGTGCCGTAGTGGAGGGCTCCGGAATAATTTCGACCGCCTGGGGATCTTTAACGTACACTGACATCGCCCAGCACACGGGTGCCTTAGCGTTTTTCCTCCATAAACACGCAGCAGCCGCGGTCGGGTAATTATAGGAAGGGGTGAAAGAAGAAAGAGTGAGGTGCTGAAGTGGAGGTTTCCTTATAATTTCAAATTAAATAATTAATTAATGAAAACTTCATTGTCCACCGAGAAGGAGCCCCGAAATCCCCGCTCCCGGCACGCAGGCCTGGGACGCGGGTAGGGTGCTCCGCAGACTAAGTGAAGATGCATTGTTTCTTCACGGCCTCAGCCGCCAGGTGGGTGGCTTGGTGCTGCCATCTGGCGATCATTAACGTGCACTGATATCGCAGAGCGCACGGGCGCCTTCCTCGGTACCCCGCCGCCACTGTTGGGTATGAACCCAGGTACCGCCTAAGCAGACGCGCCCCTACCACTGAGCCATGGCGGGCGCTTATTAGAAAGCAATTCGGGGCATTCCCCTGGGGCCCCGCATGACCCCACAGCACTCAAGTGTGTTCATAAGGTCTATAATACTGGAATCCCGGCTAGTGGCGATGCTGCACGCATGATCCTCCACAGAAGGCACCAAACAAACACACGGACGCCTTTTGTATTTCGCCTCCATCGAAACGCGGCCGTCTCGGCCGGGTGGAGACCCCGGAATTCCAGTTCAGTACCCGACCGCGGCGGCAGCGCTTCGATGGAGGTGAAACGCAAAGGTGCTTGTGTGCTGTATGGTGTATACTTGCACGTGAAAGATCCCTAGGTGGTCTAAATTATTCCAGAGCCCTTCACTACGGCACCTCTTCCTTTTTTCTTTCACTGCACCTTATCCTTTCCGTATGGCGCTATTCGGGTGCCGGCGAGAATTGAAGCAGATACTGCACCGTTTCCTTTCCCCAATAGCCTTTTTAAGAGCGTTTCGAGATTTCGTGGGGTCTGCTGCGACCCTCGATCACAGCGCCATCAGTGCCAGCAACTACTCATAATAATAATAATAATAGTAATAATTGGTTTTGGGGGAAAGGAAATGGCGCAGTATCTGTCTCATATATCGTTGGACACCTGAACCGCGCCGTAAGGGAAGGGATAAAGGAGGGAGTGAAAGAAGAAAGGAAGAAGAGGTGCCGTAATGGAGGGCTCCGGAATAATTTCGACCACCTGGGGATCTTTAACGTGCACTGACATCGCAACTACTCATCACGTTTCAAGATTTCGTCAGGTCTCCTACCTCCCTGAGATGAAATCGCCATCTGCAGCTGCAACTAGAAAACAGCGCATCTCGCATTGAGACTTCTAGCGCCATCTACAATGGCATTGTGGAAACAACTACCTGCCACGTGCCAATGGTGACGTCAAGGTCCAATATGGTGGATAGAGGTGGAACTATGTGAGTATGGCGTTAGGGGGCGAAATGACGGCATAGTTTCGGTTTCTCAAATTCAAGATGGTGGCCGTTAAAATTCTTTGTACCCTCTCATTCCTTTCCCCCCCCCCCCGTCACTAAAAAATGTCCTAAAACGGACAGGAAAACTGTCTCTCTACGGTACTCCTATGCATGTATACATTCGACTGACTGACTGATTTTGCGGCGAAGTAGGAAAAGGAAAGAGCACAAGCCAGCCTACTGGCTCAAGCCGAGCCACGCTCGCTGCCGCGTGCTGAAAGTAGGAAACTCAGAGGATAGGAAGGACAGATAGAAAAGGCGCCGAGCGCTAATAAGCCCTTTGGCCCCGTGCCGATCCGGAGGCAGTGCAGTACCGGGCCGACCCGTGCCAGAGCGCATCTAGCACTCAGCCATATTCCAAAAATAAGTTTAATATCTTAGTTCCAAGGACCAGCAACAGATAATAATTCAGGTATCTGCATACATTCGTTCTGCTATATATACTCCGACAACAACGGGCACCCATACGGGGTCATTTCTATACCGAATTTAGTAGGCAAATAAACCCCTATGGGTTGTGGCATAGAAATAAAATAAATAAATAATAGGTAAACATTGTATACATGCAATTACTATTTGAATCGTTACCACATCGCACCGCAAGCCGAATTCTAGGGCCACGAATGAATGAATGAATGAATGAATGAATAAATAAAACTTTATTTTCGTTTCTTTGGGTTTAGCGGATTCCGGACGTCTTCATCTTCCGAGTTCCAATGGTCGGTGCCCTCATTCCAGGGCCCGCTGAGCTTTGCCACCTCGCTTGCGTGCCGCACGAGTCCTCTATGGACCGCCAGCTCGCTGCTGGTGAGCAGGCCCTCCCACTGTTCCACACTGGGCTTTTCTAGCTTATGGAATGCATAGTTGTGTCTACATTCCCATGTAATATGATATAGCGTGGGGGTTGCCCCGCACGACGTGCATTTGTCATTGTATTGTCCTGGATACATCTTATGTAGTGTGTGTAGGTTTGTAAAGGTACCTGATTGTAATCTTCGCCATCCCACTGCCTCGTGCTGTGTCAGCAACGGGTGTGGTGGAGGATACGTCAGTCTCCTTCCTCTGTGGTAATTTAGTATTTCTGCATACGTGGGTTCTACCGTTGTGGTATGTTCCTGTGACTCCGTATTGTCTGCTCGGTGGGTCATCTCGCGAGCTAGACTGTCTGCCCTCAGGTTCCCTTCCACTCCGGCGTGTCCCGGTATCCAGAAAAGTTTGTGTTGTAATGACGTATTGGGAGGCCCTGCCTGGAGGATGATTTGCAGTGCTCCCTTGTATATTCTTCCCGCCGTGTAGCTTCTACACGCGGCTTTCGAGTCCGTCAGAATCCTGAGTGATTTATTTAGTCGGTTTCGTTCAGCTACTGCCAGAGCTACGGCAACTTCTTCCCCCTCGGTTACCGAACACTTTTTGGTTGTTACACCCGTGACCGCCTCTAGGCTCTGGTTGACGACCACTGATGTAACTCTATGTTCTTTGGTGTCCCTGTTCACCGTGTTTTCTTTGATAGCTAGGTGTTTTTCTACGTACTGTGCCCTAGCGGCTCGTCTAGCCGCGTGCAGGGTTGGGTCCATGTTTCTCGGTAAGGGGTAGACTCTGATGGTGTGTCTGACTTCGTCTGGTATGTTTGCTACTCTGCCTTCTGTTTCTTTACTGCTATACCCTAACCTGCGGAGGAGCGCACGGCCGGTAATCGACTGCTGGAGTCTGGTTAGTTGCGATCCAGCTTGCTCCTCTCGTAGCTCTTCGACGGTATTGTGGATGCCCAGCATCAAGAGTTTTTCATTTGATGTATTTCTTGGTAGGTTTAGCGCTGTTTTAAAGGCTTTCCTTATAAGCGTGTCCGCTTGGTCCTTCTCATTCTTTGTCATGTGGTGATACGGCAGGGAATAAGTGATCCGGCTGATTACGAGGCTTTTAATCAGCTTTACTGTATCTCCCTCCTTCATCCCGTGCCTTTTCTGTAAGACTCGGGTGATCATTCTGCTGACTTGCTGTGTTGATTGTTTTAGGAGACTGAGTGTGTGGCTGCATCTATTGCATCCTTGTGATGTATCTTGAGGAGGAGGAGGAAGAAGAGGAAAGACAGAGAAACCCTGTCTGGAAGTATCTTGATGGGACGTATACTTACCTGGACGTATATTGAAGGGGTGTAACTCGACAATGAGTAGAAGTGCATCGCAATTTCTTTGATAGATGACGCTAGGCGGCGATCGTTCCGCTAAGCGGCGTGCGTGCACGCGTAGCCGAGCATGGTGGAAATACCCCTTTTCAAAGGGTATTACATTCTGTTTCTCGACATGAGCGGCGCGTTTTTCATCGCTTTCTTCATCTAGTGACCCAAGCAGCTAACGCTCGTTCCTTCAACATCTCCCAGACGGTGGCGGCCTTTTTTATTTTTAGTTGAATGCACTAACCACTGAGCCACCGCGGCGGGTGCTTTCAGGACTCTTACCAGACGTTGCGACTGAGTGCGAAGGGCCGCTGTGAGGCTGTCCGTTGCTAGAGGAAGCAGACGAACGTTTATGTAATGCACGGATCCTAAATGAAACACAATAGCGCGAATAGATCAGGCAGAAAGATAAAGTAATTTGAATCTTCATACACGATACCAATCAAAACGTTCCCCAGTTGGTGTAGATAGCTCTACGAAAGAACAGAGGGAAAGCGAACTAGCCTGTGTCAGTCGTGCCTCGTGTGGAAACAAGGGAGATCCAAAATGAAAAAAAAGAGCGTGAATTTTTTTTGTAGCTCTAAGGCGCCCATGTGCCGTGCGGTGTCAGTGCACGTTAAAGGTCCCCAAACGGTCGAAATTATTCTGGAGCCCTCCACTGCGGCACCTCTTCGTTTCTTCTTTCACCCCGATTTATCCCTTCCCTCATGGCGCGGTTGAGGTGTTCAACAACACACTAGACAGATACTGCGCCATTTCCTTTTCCCCAAAACCAATTATTATTATTATTAGCACTGTAAGCGCAGTAAGTATTTCAGTTCTCGGTGGACACTTCAATCCCACAAAGAGCGAAGAAGGAAAGATGGGAGTGAAAGAAGAGAAAAGAACCACCGCACTGGAGGGATCCGGAATAATTTCGACCACCTCTTGATGCTTAACGTGCACTGACATCGCTCTGGTCAAGGGTGAAGATATATATCAAGCGCATGCTGAGCCTTGAAATGAATAGAAAATTGGTTTTTGAGGAATGGAAATGGCGCAGTAATTGTGTAAGAGAAAGGAGGAAGGTGGGAGTGAAAGAAGAAATAAGAAAAAGGTGCTGTAGCGGATGTCGAAATTTTACCAGCGACCTTAGGAACTTAAAGCACTACGGGGCTGTGGGGCTGTGCTGGGCATCAAAGGCGTGCCTCGAAATTCCTTTTAATGAGCACCCACCACGGTGGCTCAATGGTTAACGCGCGCGTCTACTGAGCCGGGTACCCGTGTTCATACAAATCAAGGCAGCTGGGTGACGATACAGGCGCACGTGTTTTCTGCGGTGTCAGTGCACGATAAAGCTCCCCAGGTGTTCGAATTTATCCGGAGGCCTCCAATACGGCTCCTCACTCTTACATTCTTTTCCCTCTCTCCTGTATTCCTGCCCTTACGGCGTGGTTCGGGTGTCCACCGATATATATGACAGTTACCACCTCATTTCCTTTTCTCAAAAAGAAAATATTCAATGAACTTTTTCCTTGTCTCTCCTCGTGTTCTCTTCGATGGCAATAAGTAGTAGTGTCGGAGTACCCTTATCTCGGCATCATCGCTGATGGGACCACTCTGAAAAGAAAGATAGATTTGAGGTGTGCATCACTACTTCAAAAAGTCGTCTTGTGGCCTTTGGGGTAAAAAATACTTTTCGGGTGCTCCGGGAGGCGCATCTTACGAACCAGTACACGCGCCTGTCGCAAACAGAGTCGGGTCGCCACCTTGTTGCTTGACTCCATATGCAACACACCACTCTGATGGAAGGCAGGTTTCTTATCCCAGAAGTATGGAGACGCGCCCTCCATGTGTGAACTCGTCTAGCCAGCATCTCACACGAAAATCATAATGGCCTGCTCCTAGGACGAGCGAAGCTCTATCCCGACATTAAGGCAACAAAACAGGTGAATCACACTAAATAAGGCAGTAATCTTCTAGAGATGTTTTTATTTATTTAAAAGCCCACTGTGTTAGAGACGCCTTAACTGCCTCCTGTAGAACGGCAGATGTTTCTGGCGCAAATCTCGAATTGTGTGGGCATGTGCCAGAACCCTGTAGCCTGTAGGAATGGCTCAGATGATACAATAGGCACAATAGGAGCCCCTCGTGGAAGAAGTGTGTCCCTGCTAAGGTGGCTGCACATCGCTCTTCAGAGAAACCTCGCCATCCACGTAAATACGTGCCCTATTTGAAGAGAACTGCATCATCTCCTTCTCAAGAAGCTCCGGACGTCCTCCCACCATCTGAAGCCTCCTTGAAACCATGCATGAGTGCCGCTGAGCTGGGCACTGATGCTTGGCTTAGTGCCTCCGCAGCCACGTCGGAGGAGGTAGCTCTGCCGACGTCTCTCGTGGCAGCACCTGCCACGCAGTCAACATCTGATCCGCGGCGCCGGGTCCAGCTTTGTGTCCCGGCTCATCGGCAGATGTGCCCCTCCTGCCTTCCCGAAATGCCGGACTGCTCGTGAGTGATCTCCCACCAGGGCACATGGCCATCAACTCTACACCACCGGATGGGCCTCAAACCGCACGGCATGATAAACAAGTCGTTCCAATGGACTTATCAGGCACCTCTACCCGTGCAAAAGTGCCCTCGCGCAACTCACAAGCGTCCCTATAACGACAGCCAACCAATTCCATCTTCGGCAAGTGATGGCTCCCAAAGTGAGCGCACTTGTCTTACGATCGACAACTCGGTGGAGCCTACACAGGCATCATATTCTTACAAGGTGACCATTAAATCACTGGCCAACAAAAGCTTCGTGGATATACCAAACAAGATTTTACAAGCTAATTTGGACGCGTGCCTCGGAACTAAAGGTTTTCGGGGCTTCACAGCCAGGACAGTCCAACACCATTGCAGTGTGGCTTCCGACTCTGACTGCCGCAGAACGGCTGCAAACGCTGACCAGTATTTCACTGACAAGCGAAATCTCAGTGCCAATACAAGTGTTTTTAGTTGAAGGCTCCTACTTGCAGCGCTGCGTCGTCTACAACGACGATATCGCTGAAGATCAAACTGCACTCCAGTGAGCTGTACTGTGTCACGCACCGTGTCATTCAGGCCCGACGCATGGGAAAGGGGCGCTCTTGCATAGTCACCTTGCAAGGCCCTCTGACACTACCAGCCCGTCTGTACTGTATTATGGCTGTATTTTACGGCCTCGGCCATATAAACCGAGTGCAGTATATTGCTATAACTGCTTCCCTACTGGACATATGCGCAAATCGTGCCCCTTCACTGCTGACGGTGAAAGTAAATCGGAAGGGAAAGTGGCTTACCGATGCGGCCTTTGTAAATCCGACGACCACGAGATATCATCTCCAAGCTGTCCAACAAAACAAAAGGCAACACAACAGGCTCGTCGTCGAATGACTAAGCATTGGTCAATACAAGACAGTATAAATTCATTGCAGACATCCAATAAGTTCGCCGCTCTCCAGTGGGATGACGACGAGTGGCCGAGCTTCCTGAGCACGCCTGGCATGATCCTTCAGCTCAGCAGCCTTCTAACGGTACTGTGCGAAAAGAACGCCTTCGAAAACAGCCAACAAAGCAGCGCAGTGTGCCTGAACTACCGCAGGATATGGCCGCAGTCGACGAACAAATCGCATGTCCTTTAGAGGAGGTCACCAAGCTTCGGCAACACCGTGAACTGCTCGCTCGACGTAGACGGGCAGCGGAATCATCCGCCACATCTATCAATGGCGCAGCAACATCACATTCCTGCCGCCCACCAGTGTCCTTTCCTGCCGCCTGTTCCCAGATTACTGCAATGCCACTGGACAACTCTGCGACTTCTTTGCTCCGGTTTATGGTCAACCAGTTGTCCAACCTTACGTCCGTGATTCTACAGCGCTTGGGCTAGTAACTAGAAATGGCAAGTTCCAGTCGTGCTGGTGTGCCGCAGTGAGACTGCACAGGCATTTCCACGAAGGTGGGAGAGCTCAAGACTCGACTACAAATTCACAAGCTCCAGGTATTGGCCATGCTGCTACAGGAAACGAACTCCTAGCCATCGATTCCAGGCTTCAGTGCCTACATGTCTCTTTCAATCAGACCGTCGTGTACAAACTGCTGCTCCCCTGGGAAAGGCGGCGGTGTATGTGGACTCGCATTTTCCGTATGTACGCCTTGCTCTCGAAAACTGGTGCACGTTTTATCAAGAGGTAGCGGCAGTGGCTGCGAAACTAAAGAAGGGAACCGTTGTGGTCGTTTCATTTTACGTTATACCAGCCGGTGGTGCTTCCTCCCATAATAATCTTGGCTGGTTAACAAGTGTCCGTCGGCAGTATCCCGGGTGTCTGATTTTAGTCGGAGGCGACATTAACGCCCCTCACCTGAATTGGAGGTACCCCACTTCAAGCCCTCGTGGCAAGCGTGTGCGGGATGCCTTCGCGGATGCCCAATTTGTGCTGCTCAACCATCCTGGGACAGCAACACGGCCAGTGCGTCAAATTCGCAGTGCTTCCTATGCTCCAGACTTGACGTGGTGGTCGGGTCCGGGTACTCCCTCCTGGCACATGGAGCCAGACTGCTGGGGAAGTGATCATCATCCTATCTTCATAGGTTTTCACACCTCACATTTCCGACCTTTACGCTACAAATGTTCTGTGATCAACTGGGGCAGTTTTCGCTACTGTATGGACAATCTCTCCTCAGATTCTTCGGTAATCCTTGTTGAGCGCATAGAAACAGCAATCAACAGTGCTACAACTACCACCTTGGACTGATGTTGGTCGACCGGCACCAGACCTCTGCCTTCCTAACTTGTGGGCGGCACGCCATCAAGCCGAGCTGGCTGCTACGCGATACCCTACTTCGTCGCAGGCACGCACGCGATTGCACTATCTTACAGCTAAGGCAAGCAAATATCAACGCGACCTCTCTCGGCGGCAATGGCATGCGTAGTGCGAAGAAGTTTCTGAAAAATCCTCAGAATGCCTCTCTCTGGCCAACATTCCGTACAATGGAACGCGGTCGCCATTCGAATGACGTAGCGGCAACTGCATGCTTCGCGGCTAACTTGTCGCCAGATGATCTCGCCAAAGAAGCAGCGCGAAAGTTTTTCCCAAAGTACGATGCTGTGCCTTCTTCATCGTCTAGTTTAAATATGGCAGGCATCCCAGCGCATGTATATCAAATGCCGTCTGTTGTCGACGTAGATGGAATTGCGTGTTCATTCTCTTTGCCTGAGTTGTTGGCTGCAATAGATGATGCGAAACGGAAAACAGCGCCTGGCCCGGACAATATTCAGTACGAGGTGTACAAGAACCTGAGTACTGCTGCACTCCCTCAACTACTTGACACCATAAACAAAGTATGGTTGGATGGCGTAGTGCCCGAGAGCTGGAAATCCGCTGTCGTGATTCCTAGCCCGAAACCACGAAAGCCTCCGACGGACATTGCCAACTTGCGACCTATGTCCTTAACTCCTACGCTGTGCAAGCTGGAGGAGAAAATGCTAGCCACACGATTGTCATGGTGGCTAGCACGGTTTTAGCACGGTTTTTATCACCCAGCACGAATGGGCTTTCGTCCATATATTGCTACAGAGGACGGGTTGGCTGTCTTAGCATCTGCAGTTTTGTCATCTACCCGCAGCCGCAATGTGCGTACTGTTTTAGCAATGGACGTTGAAAAGGCACATGACAACATCAGTCTTGCAGCCATTCTGACTCCATTGACATGCTTCATCTCCCTCTGAGAGTGCGTAGTTTTGTCCAATTATTTTTGGAAGGCAAAAACTTTGCAATACGCCTCAGCGGCGAAGCGGTCGGATCATTTGTTCCTCTTTGCGGCGTGCGCCAGGGATCAGTATTGTCGCCGACATTATTTATTATTGCTTTCATTCTGCTGGCTTGGCGCTTACATAACATTCGTGACATAAAATTTGTTCAGTACTCTGACGACATCACGGTGTGGAGTACTCATCAAGATAGGCTGCCTTTCAATCTGCCTTGGATGTTACCTGTAATTACGCATCATCCTTCTGACTACAGCTATACGTGCGTAAAACAACAAACACGCTAGTCGCCAACCGCTGGGGATGCCGTAAACTTGCTGCAAGTCCAATCCGTCCTTTTCTATCAGACACCCCACTACAGAAAGTCCGAGTGTAAAAATCCTTGGCTTAATGATTCACCAATCAGGATCAGCGACTGCATGGCTTTCTCAAGCAAAATGGCAAGCTATTCAGACTTTGGGTTTGATTAGAAGAATTGCCCCTAAAACTGGTGGCCCAGGCTCGTTGGTTACACGGACAGTTCTGCAGCCACGTATTGTTTATCAAGCCCAGTTTCAACATCTTACAAGAGCCCAATGGGTTCGCCTTGAAGCCGCGAATCGAGAGGCTATGAGGACCATTACATGCCTTCCACGCATCACACCGATCATAGCTTTACAAGAGAATGCGCAGCTCAATACCATTGATGAGCTGGTGCAGCAGCGCCGTAAAGCGCGTAGACTAAAGGCCAGTCTATCGCACTCCAAGCATGCACTGAGGACTTATGCAACGTCACACTCCATTCTTCAGCCGCCAACGCCAGTTCTTTCTCCAAGGAAGTTTGTACAGCTTAGCGACAACAAGCCAAAAGATAATCGCCGGCCAACATCTGCTCATTCGGCATCGTTGCTTCGCCACAAATTTGAGGAACAAGATGCTTGCCTGCCTGAAGAATCCATTGTTGTCTACGTAGACGCAAACATAGAAGACTGCAAAGCAACAACAGCTATCTACTGCCCGTGCAGACCTGCCCTGAATCAAACCTCTTGGTTTCAGCTTACCGATCCCCCTTGATCCTTTTGTGCTGAGCTCGTTGCAGTTCAAGAAGCACTCTGCTCCGTGGCCGACATAACTATGCTTCCTGCGGCCCGCGTTGTCATCCGCACTGACGCCCTTCAAGTTGTCCGGTTGCTACGACGTGTTAGCCGCGTTCCAACGATACGTCAGGACATCCACCGGCTCGCGGCAAGCATCCCGCTGCCAGTACGTATTGAGTGGGTCCCACGGGATCTGCTGACCTATCAAAGCCAGGCAGATTTAGCGACCCGTCTTGCGAATACAAACTGATCACCGCCTCGGCTCGTTCAATTCGACAATTTTACCCTCCTTTCATCACGAAAGGAACTCCTCCGGCGCCGCACACGTGCTCTCATCCCTCCGTGTGCGGTAACCCTCCCCCGCGGTCTTACCTATGCAGAGGAGGTTGCGCTTAGGAGGAACCGGGTCGGGGTTGCCCTCACACCAGCCATCACTCGGAAGTGGCCTCAGTACCGGGAATTGTTTCCTCGGCCAGGGTGTCCGATATGTAAACACGAGAATATTGAGGCCGACATTCATCACTTACAGTGGGACTGCCCAGCTCTCAAGCCTACAAGGATCCGGCACCTGACTGTAGCAGCTCTTTCACTAAGCAACCCTGCTTCATACATTGCCTGGACGCAGGGACCGTACTATTGTTCTCTACTGGACTTCATCAATTGAGCTAACTTTTTTCTATTCATTTAATCTCTACTACATTATTCATCACACCTTCACCCATTATTGATGCCCTAGGGCAATACATTTTGCTTTAAAAAAAAGAACCCCGCGTGCGAGAACCTTGTTGTTTTCTTGTCTGTGCCGCAGAAAACATGGTTAAAATCCGCTCAGTAGTTTTGCCTGTTTTTGCTGCAGTCGTGATCGTTTCGGTGTACTTTCCGTGCTTTTTTGTGCTGGTTTTCAGCTTACAAAGATGCTGTAGAGTAGTTTCTTTTGAATACTTTGAGTACCATGCCATCCTTCTGTTCGGCGTACGGCTGCTCAAACACAAGCGGACGCGATAGCGTTATCTTGCATCGGTTTCCCAAAGAATAAGCTTGCAGCTCAGTGGGTGGCTGCTGTGAAACGAAAATACTTCAAGCCGTCGAGCAGCAGTATGGTCTATTCGAACCAGTTTCGCGACACGGACTGTTTCCACAGTTTATCGCTCATGCGCGACGTGGGCATGTCAGTGAAGCCCGCGCGGCTCAAGCCTGGCGCTGTCCCTTCTGTCTTCGTGCACAACTCGAAAGCGTCGCCACCACCAGAAGATTTCCCCCAAAAAAGTAGGCTAGAGGTAGGTGCACAATTTCACGTAAACGAGCGAAGGGGGGGGGGGGGGAGTTTCTGTTTGAGGAGTAGTTGCGCTTGTCGCGTCCACATTCCCGTCGCGAAGTCCAAAAACATACAAGGGTGTGCGCGCTGTGCAGAGGCCACGAGTGCGAGTGGCGACGCTATGCGCTGGGAAGTTGCTATGAGATATCGTAAACACCCGAGTTGCTCTGGGGAGAAGTCAAAAGAACCGGGAGAAGTACAGAAGGGAGCGACAGCGAGAAAAAAAATGAAAGAGCTATGCACGCTATGCACGTTATTTACAGAGTAGAAAAAGTAAACAGCTATGCGCACTGCTCGCGCACGAGTGCATAGGCAGTGTCAGAAATATGACTGCACGCATGCGATCACTGCGCATATATACACAGAATAAAAATACTGCGTGCAATTAGTACCCTGTCCCCAATTAATCGCCTACGCGGCACGTTGCACAAATGGCCGGAGTATGGTGGAGGATGCTGGTGTTACCGTTACATTTTCGTCGTAGCGTTGACTGATACTGCCGGGGTTGGACAGGCTTCAACTTTAGCGGCCGCCAACGCTCGTCGATACTATTGCCCATACTCGGTGTATTACACAGTCTCTATTGAATTGTGCTGTTAGCCGCAAACTTAACTGGAATACTAAAGCTGCTTGCGTGAAATCATGACTGGCCTAGCCTAGTCCATTTATCATTTTAACTCTTTACTGTTAGGCCGTCCTTAATAAAATCATCCTTGTTATGAGTACCTTTGCGCCCAGCTCACCGCCGCTTTTGATCTTTTGATCTTCAGAGCGAAAACGCTGATATTCACAACTTATGTCTATATGTTGCATGTGTGACAGCACGAGTAGGATTATTTTTGTGGAGTGGTATAAAAGGACGGGGAAGGAATTCTTGACCTGTTTTATCTCTTGTGCTATAATAAAGTAATGAAATTTTCTGTCATGTCCTTGCAGACATTCGCCTAGCTGCTAAATGAGAGTCCTGAAATTCCAGATGTATCAGCACTAGCCGAGGAAAGCCTTGGACCTAGTCCTGGGCCTTTCGTCTTCGACAATTCAGCACCACCAGCAGCATGTGAAGACACTTCAGTGGCAAGTGGAATACAACTAGACATACCGGACGTCGACATGGTTGTTGCAGAAGCTGCAAACAGCAAGGCACTGAGACCCCCCCCCCCCAGCCATACAAACCCAGTTACTGCCAAAAACACGCAGCCAGTCTTCGCAGACTGATTTGAAAAAAAATATGTCATCAAAAACAATCTAGGCAAGATCTCGTGGCGTTCTGCTGGTAAGTTGTGAATTCTGCACACTCATTCCACAGCTCTTCAGAAAGGATGCCTACCAAACATTTAAATGCAATGTGCGGCAAAACATGTACTTTTGTGCCCATTACAAACAACCATTTAGAGTGCAAAATGTGTTTATGCACACTATTTCACTTATATGTCTTGTACACCTTTTTCAGGTATTCAGGTTGGCACCTGCACTGCTAATGTGGGAACACAAGCCAACATGACACCCCATGTTGAAGCCTAATCTAATGATTGATTGATGAGCCCATACTCGATGAGAGCAGCTCCAACCATTACAGCCCTTTGGATGAGCTGGAATCGGAGTGCGTAGATTTCACAGCATCAATTGTTGCTAAATTGGTTCTCAAGAGTTTAAAGAACTTAGATGTGTAGAAATGCATAAACAGCCACCTTCTGTTAGAGCTGACGGCCAGTCAAGATTCAAAATTTGCATTCATGTTGCATTGACGTTCGCTGTGACATCTCAACTTTATACTGCACTTTTTTCCAGACTCGAAGCTGTGGTCTGGCTCGGTGGAATGTGAAGTACCCAGAGGAAAGAGGTGGTGCGCGTACTGTTTGTCCTGTGAAGGAAAAGCCCACATTTGGTAAGCACAAGAAACTAATTCATTTCCACACAGGCTTCCGTTATTTAATTTCCTTTCACAGGTTATGTGCAAAAGCTGATGGACTGCGTTGAGTCGGAAGCAGGCAAGCAAAAGTCAAGGAAGAAGCAGAAAGCGCCCTCACAAATTCCATCACCCCTCAGCAACTGCTATCCTGGCGTGGCAAAGGAAGATGTTGTGCAGAACAGACAGTCAAATTTCAATCTGCAGACACGAAAACGTGTAAACCCTGCCTTTTGTGGGTCGGAAGCTTATTCTGGCAGATGAAACAATCCACAAACAAGGTACATAAGAACTAAAGGATATGACACAGTGCGTTTCCTGATATTCCATATACAGTATCCATGCTGTCAGAGATGTATTGTGTGCGTTTTTTGTCCTGCGTTGTGCAGGAGACAGACTTTGGTAGCATCTGCAATGTCAGTCTCCTTCTGAATGCCTGTAGATGAATGCACGAGATGCATGCAATGTGTATATAATGCGTATCTAGGATTGTTGCTACAACGCTGTGTTGTGTATTTATATTTCTGTCGTATTGTGCACTGATTCTCTGCCAAAATGAAACTCCACGAACAAGCCCTGCTAACCATTCTCATAAGGTTTAAAGCTGTTAAAGTTGCTGTATTCTTGCATGAGGAGGTTTGGCGGTGTTATATATAGCTGCTCTGCACACCCTCTTCATTTGTATCCCCGCCGCAGCGACCGCATTTTAATGCTGGAAAAATGCAAAAATATTCGTGTGCTATGCACGATGAGTAGACATTGAAGGACCGAAGGTGGCCTAATTAATCCACTGCCTTCAGCTACTCCGTCCCCATTAGTCCACTTGCACCTTTTAGGCGCTTTACCTCATGTCATGCCGCAGTGTACCGCTCAGTCTTTTGCATTTATTCTTTATGCTGAAAGTGCACGCTGCAGTTTCTCAGAACACCGTGTGGTCATTATCTTACATTTCTTTCGCCATGCGAGACGTAGAAAAGGAGACAGACTGAAATGAATACAAGATAGGTCTTCTTGGTTGTTAGCCTAGCATACTACTTCATCCACCATGTAAGGACATGGCAATACAGATATTAACCACAAGGGTCCATCGCACCTGTCAGAAAAGGAACACTTGCGATTTTAAAGCTAAAACAACAGCTTAAGTTTTCAACTTCTATGAATTGCTCAAGCTTGTTGCGCCGCCCTGTACCATATTTTCTTATGATTTACTCTCGGTGTGCTTTCCCAGCGGAGATCCTGATTGCCAATTTCCTTGTGCATAAGAACAAATAGATTCATATTATGGGTTCCAAGAGAAGGCAAGCGTAGCAGGTGGCAGCAGAAAGTTGGGGGGGGGGCGGATAAGATTAAGAAGTTTGCGGGGATACGGTGGCCGCAGCTGGCAAAGGAAAGAGCTAATTGGAGAGATATGAAAGAGGCTTTCCCCTGCTGTGGGAATAGCCAGGCTGATGATGATGATGATGACTCTGAGTATTTGATTTGTTAATCTTTGTCATTTTTGAACTATGGTATACACCTGGTGCTATTGCAGTTATTGTTGCATTCACTCATGCTAATTTGTTCCCAACCTATTTTTTCCGTCCTGGCTATCACGGCGACTTTGGCAAAATTAGTCCAAGTAGTGTCAATTCTTAAAAAGTCTTGAAAGTTCCACCAGTGTGAAGTGCCAGAATTTTCATATGCTTTCTTGCAGTCTCTCAATAGGTAGCATGAGTAGCAAACACTTTGTGCATCCTTGTTGCCACTATGGCATTCTGCTACTTCGCTGATGTTTAAATTGAAGAGGAAAAGTGCTCATATAAAAAATGCTGAAGTCCATGTTAAAATACCCAGATGCTTATAATGCAGGGCTCTGCACGAAGGGGACCTTGCAGGAGCTTGCGCAGGTTTCGCAGGTAAAATTTCATTGTACATGTACCACGTCCAAGAAATATGAGGGCATCAAAATGCATTGCCTCTTGTAGCAATTGAGAAACCCATATTTTTTTATTCCCGTCTTTTGTATTAACGAGCAGTTTATACAGTGACAGTAATGAAAGTACCAATTGGTTATTGAAACTTTTTTTGCAATGAACCACTGGTGCACATGGCTCTACAAGGTGCTTGTCTAAGCTGACTCCATTTATCAATGCCTGTTTGAAGCCTACAAACATGAAATGTGAAGTAGATTCCTTTCACGCTCAAGGCATAGTTTGAAGTAGGGCACTGAGAAATTTGAGTACAAAAGGTTAAAAAAGCACTGCTTTAGCCATTGCACTATGCGAAGTTTTCAGTTGCGGCTTTACCTTCCTTGGTTCCGACACGGAGGGCAGTGATGGTACTGAGGTTTTGTGAACGGCGATTCTTTGTGTTTCAACCAGCGATCAACTCCATTACAACACAATTTCTCTCTTCTTGAATTGATGTGCCTGGCACGCATTACATGTCATAGCGTATTAAAACGAGTCATTTTGAAATCAAGTTACTGCTCTTAGTGCCAGTCTCACCTTTTATTATACTTCTTTCTCCTCGTTCAGGTCAGTAAGTAATATGAAACGTGCCAAGTAATGCACCTGATCGTATGGATTCCATCTTTCCCTGCTGCAATATTTCCTTTTTATTTTGTGCTGCTTGCTTCTGGCTACGGTTTTAGTTTCAAGATTTTCCTCAGGTGCAAAACCTGCTCATCATGCGACTTGTTTGCTTTTTTTTAATTCGCGTACCTCCATGATTTATTGCGCTGTATACAATTAGACAAGCGTACATTTTTTGCAACTGAACCACGTTTGTTGCACTTGAGAAGCTGCTATCACCTGAATTCTGGAAAAGTATTGTATGATGATACACTTCTCGAAAACTGTCTGTTATTCTATCTGCCTCATGCAAGAACATTTCGATGTTGCAATGCTTCCATGGGAATGTGTTTTTGCGGGTGTAATTTTAACTTTAAACCTATTGTAGTATTTAATGTAGGCTCAAATTTATTACTGCAACCTGCAAGGAAGTTCGCTACAGTCATTCTGGTTGTAGTCGGGAAGCGAGTGAATTCCAAGGGAAGGTAAACGTTACAGGAGGCGACAGGTGAGCTTATGATGTTTTTGGGTACAGTGGTCACAGCTGGCATAGTAGAGCGTTATTTATGCACAGGTCATTGAGAGAGGACTTTGTTCTGCAGTAAAACGAGTGGGTTGATAAATTATGGTAATAATCTGTTGCCCGAGTTGTCCCTGCTTATCTCTACTGTTGCATTGTTGTTATTGTGACATTGCAAACTGAGATAATACCTCAAAAAAGATAGCTTCCATTCGTCCTTGTTTTAATGCGACCGCTCTCATATTTTAAAGTTCAGCTCTGGAGGACTTCGTGAGGAATGCACTGTGCATGGCATGTTTTTGCTGTTAGTTGTATGTCTCCACGAACGAAACCAGTATGTTATGACTAATTACCTGTGAACCGCAGTTCGAAGCTCGTAGCACCAGATCAATATAGCCATGAATTCTAAACTTTTTTTCCTTGCCTTTGAAGCAATGTGTAACGGCTTCTTGTCAGTGCAAGGGCACGGTTACGGAGCAGGGTGTGATGGAGCTGGTGAGATATAGCAGCAATTTGGAAATGGTAATATTTTAAACTCAAGCGCTGCAAATCAGTGTGGTGCCATGAATGGGACTTGCAGATATGAAATGAAACAGCTGGAATTATTACTATTTTAAATGGAATAAAATTGTAATCTAATTCCCAGGCTGCTCATTCTGTAGCATGGTTTCTACAGCCCACTTGATTCCCATTCTTACTGGCGAGATGTATGCTGACAGCAGCAGCAGCGGACGGATCTAAGTGCCGTCAATAACTGCTTTCCATCGAACTTGCAGGCGTTTTCGCCGATCGTGCCAAGCCTCGCTTCACATCACCTGGGAGCGTATCAAGATTGCCGGCCTATCACTGAACGTCGAGGCAGCTGATCCAACGACGGGCGTCGAGTTATAAGAAGAGCACCAGGGACGACATCGCCACTTGCACACAGCAGCAGCAGCGGACGGATCTAAGTGCTGTCAATAACAGCTTTCCATCGAACTTGCAGGCGTTTTCGCCGATTGTGCCAAGCCTCGCTTCACATCACCTGGGAGCGTATCAAGATTGCCGGCCTATCACTGAACGTCGAGTCAGCTGATCCAACGACGGGCGTCGAGTTATAAGAAGAGCACCAGGGACGACATCGCCGCTTGCACACAGCAGCAGAAGCGGACGGATCTAAGTGTCTTCAATAACTGCTTTCCATCGAACTTGCAGGTTGGTAAAGTCTGTGTTTTATTCATTATTTTTTACTTCCGCTGCTGCTGCTGTTGCTGCACTGATATATTCTCAATATGTCGGAATGTTTGTCATGCCACGAAGAAATAGCTAGCGATGGATTGTCTATTACATGCATATCATGCCAATATGCATATCATATTGGTGAATGTTCCGGTGTCAGTGCTAATCAATATCGCAATACCGACTCTTTAAAGGCTAACTGGAACTGTAAGACTTGTGAAAATGCAACAAAAACGGAGTGGGTCGACTTCCACAACGCCGGAAAATGCTAACCTTGAATCCAAGTTGAATGACATAAATGAAAAGCTTTCAGTGCTTGTCCCTCTAGTGGCGAAGGTTGAGGCGCTTTCTGAACTGATATCAAAGGTAGATGGAATTGAAGCGTCAATCGCACTTGTGTCTGACAAGTATGACAAAATTCAAGAAAAGCTGGATGCTCACGACAAGGATGTTGCTTATATGCAGAAAAGAGTTGCAGCAATCGAGCCTGGCAACTTTCCTTACGTCACAGATATGAAGCTTCAGCTAAACGATCTAGAGCAATACAGCCATCGAAACAACCTTGAAATTCACGGCATGTTAAGGAAGATAATGAAAACCTCTTTGAGAGATTAAATGACCTTGCATGTAAACTGGATCTACCTAAACTAACGGATTCGACTTTAGAGTCTGTCCACCGCGTGCCAGCTAGACCGGGTAAAGACTCCGTTGTTATTGCACGGTTTTCATCGAGCAATCTGAAAGACAAATGGATGCGAAGTCGCTCTCAGCTTCAGACAATATCGTCAGACTTATGGTTTCAAGACAACTTTACGGCAATGAATAAACGTCTTTTGTGGCTAGCGCGAGCAAAAAGTGAAGAAAAAGGCTATCGCTTCACGTGGCAAAAGAATGGACATGTGCTTGTGCGAAAAGATGTAGGTGCCGGTATCATTAGGATTCACACTGAAAGTGATCTCGAAAAACTGGTGTAAATAGAAGCTGGAATTGCTCGTGCGCCCATTACGTCAAGATGGAAACGCTACCACCGCAACACTCTTATCATGATGCCGTATCCTTCGGCACTGCAGTTACAAAAAAGGAAAGGTCTCGCTTTTATTCCTTCTATCATTTAAACGTGCGCAGTTTAAGCCGCAAAAAGGATGAATTAGACACACACCTGGCCTCGTTGTGCCACGACTTCGACATCTTAGCTTTCAGCGAGACATGGCTCACTGGCAGTCGCCACATAGTAGATTTCAACGGGTATTCATGTGAAGCAGTTTGCAGAACAAACAAAAAAGGAGGAGGTGTGGCCCTTTTCGTTAAGCATAACCTATCGTATAAGGTCATGGCGGAGCACTGCTTTATAAACCCTTGCTTTGAATCCCTTTTCATCAAGTGTCATTCTTTCATATTTGGTGTAATCTACCGCCCTCCATCTGGTCAGTTTGATGATTTCTGTCGTCTTTTTGAACTTATGTTGGATGAGATGGCAATGATGAACATGCCTGTTGTAATCATGGGCGACTTTAATATTTATCTTTTTCATGTGTCTGATCGTGCCCGGGAATTCACGGATCTTTTAGCATCTTGTGGTTTTATTAACATCATTGAGGCCCCCACTAGAATTACAGAATCTACTGAAACGTCGATTGACCTATGTTTAACTTCATATGGAAAAAATGAATTAGAAGCTGGCGTTTTAATGACTGATATCAGTGATCACATGGCGCAGTTTTGCTTTCTCCCGAATTTTTCCTCATGCCGAAACCAGAAAATCGATCCAGTTATTTCGAGGCGGAACATTACGCAAAACAACATTACTTATTTTCGACATTTAGTAGCATCAGTAGACTTGAACGTTTTTAAACGTTTGAAAGATCCGAATTCGTTTTATAACCAGTTTCTTGAACGAATGATTAAACTTTACGACACTGCATTTCCTTTGGTGTTACACAAAAAGAGCAAGCAAGGATGAAAGCCGTGGATAACTGAAGACCTGCTGCGCAGAATAAAAGCCCGTAATGAACTTTTTGAAAAGTTCGTATCATCGAGAGACATAGAGACATTAAAAAAGTTTCGGAAATTTAGAAATAAGTTAGGGGCTGATTTAAAGAAGTCTCGTATGCGGTACTATACTGATAAATTTGCCAGTATTCACTTCGATCCGCAAAAAACATGGCGCACAATAAAGAGCGTGTTGAGACAACCTGCTAACTGTATGCCTAATGAAATGAAGTTAGGAGAGCAACTTTTTAGTGGCGTAAGCCTTGCAAATGAATTTAATCGGCATTTCCTAGATTTTGGTGCCACGAACTCAGCATCATCTCTACAAGCTACCACATATATTAAACATAGTATTCAGAACACCATGTCTTTAAAACCTGTTACTCCCGTGGAAATTGTCAGCATAATCAGCGATATTAAGAACAGCTCTGCGTCTGGTTTCGACGGTAGCAGTGTGTTACCAATTAAGGCTGTGGCAGATCTGATATGCGATGTGCTGTGTCGATTGATTAATCTGGTGTTTGTGACAGGTGTTTTTCCTGAAAAAATGAAAATAGCGAAAGTTTCTGTTGTACACAGAGGAGGAGCTCTGAATGATATAGGTTTTATATACCTATATCAATTTTGCCACTATTCTCAAAGGTAGTAGAGAAAGCTATTAACATCAGAATGATTAATCATTTAAATACACACATCTTGCTATATGAGTGTCAATATGGATTCCAGAAAGGCAAATCCACTGAGTCAGCACTGTTAAAAAATCGAGATAAAATTGTCAATAATATTGAGCAACAACTTTACACCATAGGTATATTTTTAGGCTTTAAGAAAGCATTTGATTCCATAAAACACGACATTTTGTATACCAAATTACCTCATTATGGTATAAGAGGCCTTCCGCTTAAACTGATCCGCAGTTACCTAACAAATCGTAAACAATATGTAACTATAAACAGTATCGTCTCAGACACCGGAGCAATAAAATTCGGTGTCCCTCAAGGCTCCATTCTCGGCCCTGTAATTTTTCTTTTATACGTCAATGACATAGTCTCACTTTCCAAAACCCAAGATGTTATTCTCTATGCGGATGACACAAATATTTTCTTTTCCGCTGATTTAACATCCCTGTGCGTAACCCCAAATCTGTGGCTTCAAAATCTGTCTCAGTGGCTTCATGCTAATCAACTTAATTTAAACGTGAAAAAAACAAAATATTTTTTATTTGGTCCTAAAAATAAGCGGACCAATCTTGCGCATGCACTGAAATTTAACTGCAAACGTTAGAAAGAGTATCCGAGCATCAATTCTTAGGGGTCAATTTTCATGAAAACCTTCTCTGGTCCAACCATGTGAATTCAGTAAAAAGCAGTATTGCTCAAATGCTAGGGATGCTAAATAGAATTCAAGCTTACCTTCCAAAGAAGCTAAAACGCCAGCTATATTTCTCCTTAATCCATTCACGGTTGACTTATTGTCTACTTGTTTGGGGTGTAACTTCAAAATCAAACCTTAATAAATTATATCTGATGCAAAAGAAAGGTTTAAGATTAATTCATGGCCTATCGTCTTATGAACACGTCTCTGAATTTTTTGTTAAAGATTGTATATTGAAACTTGAAGCCTTGAACTACCAGCGGCTTTCCAAAGCTATCTATCTAGAGGTGAAAGCAAATAGCGAACTTTTTCTTTCTACTCACACAAAGAATTTACCTTATTACACGTTCAGACACAACTCCTTCTTTAAGCCTTTAATTAGAACGAACTATGGTATGCAACTGCTTAACTGGCAAATTCCTAACTGCTTGAATCTTTTCCCGCCTTTAATCGAAATCATTAATGGTTGTTCTTCCCTGATTTCCTTCAGGAAAACGGGGAAAATTTATTTTCTACATAACTTGTAAGCATACCTACAGGATTTGGTCAATGACTCTGCGTACGAATAGCATATCATAATGCAGTGTTGTCCTGCGTTTTTTTCATTTCCCACTACGTGAATTTATGCCCTCTGATTGATTCTATAATTTACTATTAAACTCATTCTGTCTGTTTTGTGCTTAGGCTACACAACTGTATAATTTGACTGCTTAGTACTGGCTTCAATCCTGTTTTTTACTAATTTCCTCTGTAATCGACAGATTGCCTCTGTTCATCTGCAAGTTTGCCTTATTTTCATTTCTATGTGTGTGCTGTTTGTGCTGCAACTTTTTATAGGGACATTGGCCCAGTCAGGCGTTCATTGCTATCGCCTTTTGCCTCTGCCCCTTTGCACTACTTCTGTACTGTCTTAAGCACAATAAACAACAACAACTTGCAAAAGCTTAGCAAATAATATATTTTTTGAAAGCATCTGTGTTTTTTTATGGTCGCTTTTTAATTAAGCACTCTACACGTAACTCTGGTCATGCCAACCATGAAGAAAACCTATTTTATGAATGTGCTTGGTATTGGCACGAAATCTGAAAAGAGATACGCATAATTCCACATTAGAGGAATGACTTGTGCACATAGCTATATAGGCTTCATAATGTGTACTTGCCTCAGCAAGTGTAAAGAGGTTTGATTCCTTCATAATTGCCATCTGCAGATGGATACTTTTCCTTACAGCACTGAGCACTCAACTCGGCAGGATTCGTCTGTTGTGCCAGCCCAGTTTCTTCCACGCAAAGTACACAAACTGTCCATATGCAGCATACCTGATTCTCCTAAAATAAAGTATGCAGGTCAATGAAACGGCCCAGGCTACCACGTTTGGTCCTCACCTGTTCACAAAGTCCCTGTCGTTTCTCGATGATGCACTGGTTTCCTGCCATGCCAGTGGAAATTCAAGGACTGCTAGCTTTATTGAGACGTACATCTTTCATTTTTTTCGTTGTTGTGATGCACCGCACCCGTTGCTGCTTTCGACTAATTTCAGGGATCTCTTGACAACAAAAATAGTCTTCTTCTTCACTCATTACTGTGCAGCGCATTCCTGAACACCTGAGGTAGAAGGTAAAATGCTCCGGTAATGCTTCAGTGCCACGCCTGCAGGCAAAAAGTCCAAAATGCTGTTATGCATTACTCTGAAAATATGAAAAACAAACGTGCGCATGCTGAAAAAATTTAGTTTACTGGAAGAACGCATGTTGAAAACCGACTGTCGCACGCCTATCATGCTATTGTACGGAACGCGAAAATACTGCGATAACAGCCTCCTCCTCGAATCTATTTTTCGGTAAATTGCATTTACATCCAAGATAAAGTGTTGTTCCACCGTGCTCAAACACTGACCGCATACCATGCCTGCACTACACCTGCGTACTCCTAGCGAACAAACGCAGTAAAGAAATGCCGCAGTGAGCCGCTTGTGCTGTAGGACCTCGGCAGGAGTAACGCTGCACCAACAAAGCAGCATCTATACGCGCGGATAACGATTAGCAATCGAGATACTTACCAGTCCACATTTCCCACGCTTGTAAATGCCTCGTCGCTTCTGCTGGCAGCCAACGATGAACTGTCGCTCGACGGGGGCGTAGTAGAACACCTTTGTAGGGATGCGTCAGGTTCAAAAGGTAAATGGAAATACCGAGCTGAACTGTGGAATGAAAACCTTCCATAAGGAGAAATCTTTGCGTGCAGATTCACAATAAACACGGTCAGACGAACGCATTCCTAAACACCTGCGTCATGGTCTGGCCGCGGTAGCAGGGAGAGTACCCTAAGTTGACGTCACGAATGTTTCAACCAACCACCGGTGGCGACGGGGCTCGCTGTGCTTGCCTGTGGCGGTGGGCGGTTAATTTTGCAAAACAAAGCTATTTATCGTCCTCTACGATTAATTTTATATTGATATTTGAGTTCACAGAGAAGAAAACTGCAAAAGTGCGACCAAAACTCGTTTTTTTAAGTGTTTCAGCTACTCTTTAAGATCCAACAAGCCTTAGTTGGGTGCGCCCTGGCGGCGGCCACCACCACTGGGGTCCCAAACTAGAGACCTCCACCTAGTGTTTCTAAGGACCGCTCTCTTACGGGCTGATCTAAGTATACTTTCTGTTCCTTGCATAGCCAACGAATGTTTTCACCGCCACCAAGTCAACAGGTCCCCAGGTGGTCGAAATTATTCCAGAGCCCCCCACTACCACACCGTTTTATTTCGTTCTTTCACTCCCGCTTTTACCCTTCCCTTACGGCGCATTTCGTATGATCTTAAACGTGCGCTGTCATCGCAAATCACACGCGCGTCGAAACGTTGCCGCCCTGGTCGGGTTCGAACCTGGGTACACCGGCTCAGTAGATGAGTGCCTTATACACAGAGCCACCGCGGCGCGGCAATCAGAAACACGTTCTGGCGCTAGAAGATTGACTACAGGAAGATGAAGAAAAAACGGCACGGGGCTATCGACTATCAAGATAAAGGTTGGCTTTGTTAAGGCGCCCGCGTGCTCTGCGATGTCAGTGCACGGGGCCGCTGCGGTCGGGTTCAAACGGGCGGGGGGGGGGGGGGGGGGGGAATACGAAAATTGTTTTTTTGGAAAGGGAAGGACGCAGTCACTTTCTAACATATCTCGGTGGACATCCGAAGAGGAGCAATAAACATCATTAGGCTTTTATTTCGTAGTTAGCCTACTTTCGCCCCATGCGCTGTCTAAGAAGGACGACCTCGAGGATCCAATCTGCAATTTTGGCTTGTACTTGATGTCTCCACTGCGTATGATGTTTTCCCAGCTGTCTGCTGAGGGATATGACAGGAGCTTCATGGAGGGTGGATTGCCCTCTTATCCCCAGAGGGCACGGTCATCATCTGCGGTAAGGTTTTCGTCACAAATTTACAATTAGGATTATCTTCACCTGACTGCGGCGGTCGCGTTTCGATGAAGTCGAAACGCAAAGGCGCCCATGTGCTGTGCGATGCTAGTCCACGTTAAAGATCAGCAGGTGGTCGTAAATTTTACCGGAGCCCTTCACTACGGCACCTCTTTCTTCCTTTACTCTTTTCAGTTCTCCTTTATCCCTTCTCTTATGGCGCGGTTCAGGTGTTTGCCGAAATGTCAGACAGTTACTGCGCCATTTCCTTTTCCCAAAAATGAATTTTCATTTTCATTTTTTTTAGGCTAAGGCGCCCGTGTGCTGTGCGATGTCAGCGCACGTTAAAGATCCCCAAGTGGTCGAAATTATTCCGGAGCCCTCCACTACGGCACCTCTCTTCCTTTTTTCATTCACTCCCTCCCTTATCCCTTCCCTTACGACGCGGTTCAGGTGTCCAACGATGTATGAGACAGATACTGCGCCCTTTCCTTTCCCTCAAAAAAAACCAATTATTAAAAACCAATTATTTTCATTTAACTTCACCTTTTGTAATTAAGGTCAATAAATATGGGCTCTTAAGACTTTTTGTCTAAGCTCTTAGAAGAGCCGTGGCTTGTGTCCTGATAAGCTCTGGGTGTGGACGTAGGTAAATGCGTCGGTTTTCCCGATATATGTTTGTAGCCTCGTTTTAAGTGGTGGGTAGCTCCACCGGCGGTTCATTCTAGCAGACGACCCGGTTGGTTAGCCCCCGGTCATATTCGTCCGCCTTCTCGTTTCCTGAGCCGCTGGAGCGGGCCTGCACCCATACAAGGTTGATGGTGGATGGTGGTGCGTAATTTTTGAGTAAGGACGTGGTGAGAGTACCCACTCTGGCCTTCTGATAGCCGGTGATCGCGTATTTTGAATCACTAATGAGTGTCTTCATGCGGTGATCCCTAACGGCCAGTGATATGGCTGCCTCCTCTGCGTCTTTGATGGAGAGGGAAAAAATTGTAGCTACGTTGATAATTTTGAAATGAGGCGTAATCACACAGACCATGTACCTGCCAAGGCCTTGTTTGGCCGCTTTCGCATGCACGGCACAGAGGTCATCCGCACACTCTTAGAATGACCTACTCCCGTCAAGTCGTCTGGCATCATGTCCGCCCTGTAGCATGGTTTTTGGCTAAATGTTTTACTTTGAGCTCCAAGCGACTGCCTTCGGGAAGGACTGTGAGCTCAGTTGCCGTGCCAACGGGCCAAAGACCAGGCTCGCCTAGGATGTATCACCCTGCGTCTATTCTCGACAGGCGTTTTCTTTATGCGGTTTTATGTGCCTCAGTTAGCTCGTCGAGGGTGTTATGCACCCCAAGTTTTAGTAGCTTGATGTTGCTGGCAAAACTGGGTATAGCCAGTGCCGCCCTGCAAGCCCCACGAACGACGCTATCAATTAATTGCCTTCCAGTCCTTTTGCCGAATAAGATAATACAGAAATGAGTATGTGATTTTGCTTAAGCGAAACGCTTGTGAATACAGAGTCTATTCAGTAGCTGAAAACAACATCTAAACAGTTTGGCGGGCTGATTAAGAGAATCGCTTGGAGTCACGGGTTCATGAAGGAGCCTGACCTCTGTATGTGGACACCCGAACCGCGCTGTAAGGTAAGGGATAAGATGAATGAAAGCAACATTATTAGACGAAAAAAAAGAAATCTTCCAGGAGTGAAAGAAGAAAGGAAAAAGAGATGCCGCAGTGGAGGTCCCCGGGTCTCAGAATGAGCGCGTTCACACGTTTTGCGCGATATTAGCCAGCGGGCCCTTGAGGATAACATTCCCAGCTGTTCTAGGAAGGCGCTTTCACTATGAGATTGAGCATCCCCATGATATTCTTGTATTTTCTCTTCAGCGAACAAAACAACACCTTTCCAAAGCTGTGTAGTCCTTTACAGGGCCACACGCTGCTACCCTCTAAAGTGATCAGCCCCACACTCTTTTTACCGCACAGTTAACTAACTCTATTCCCGAAACCCTCCGGACATTGAAGGTCCCATGACAGCCCCGGTTGCCCTAACAATGAACATTTGTGCTGGTCCTTCCTTGTCATCCGGCCATCCTTTTATACCCTTCTCTCTTCTCTATCCGACTGCCATAATCTTTCCTACTGAAAGAAATGGCTCTCTGTACTTTCCAAGTCTTCAGCTACACATCCCAGCACCTTCCCGCGTAAAATCGCCCAACGCCAGATTGAAATGCAAGAGACATACAAGACGAGTGTTCAGTTGGACTCTTCTAGCTTATTTCAAGATTATATTCAGCTTCCATGTTTGAGACCAATGCGTGACGATTGGCAGGGTTAAACTGCTGCACAGCCAGCAACACGCAGCCTTCCTGGGCTCCTCCACCACGGCGGAGTTGATGGGGATCCGGCTCGGGCTGGACCTGTTGCTCACCCTCGGCCCTCCGCCGTCCAGGAGTGCTCTGCTGTATGACTCCCGCGCCGCCCTCAGCCGCTTGCAATCTAACGGCCGCGGTACCCCAGTAGTGCGGGACATTCGCTCGCGCATCGAATGCCTCGCGCAGAGAGGTTGTGCCGTGCGTGCACAGTGGGTGCCCGGTCACTGCGGCATCGCAGGCAACGAAGAAGCTGACGACCTCGCGACAACTGCACACCAACTACCTGCCAGCGATCTGCCCCTTGCGCTGGAGGACGTGCGTGCGGCCATCCACGACAATCTCCGAAAGCAGCACCCCGACCCACGCATCGCGGGAGGTGAGCGCATCGACAGTGTCACCGGCTGTCGCGCACTTACACGGTCACAACGTGCAATGATCCTCCGGGCGCGCATTGGCTGCGTGTGGCCCGAGGAACGACGGGTCTGTCACAGAATCGCGACGAGTGATGTGTGTGACGGATGCGGTGCAGTGGAAACACTAGAACACCTGCTCCTTCACTGTACCGCGTTCGCCGATGCTCGTCGCGATATGCTCGCGGCCTATAGGGCGCAGGGCATACTACCAGACTCCATCAAGGCGCTATTGTAGCCGCCGGGCAGTGCGCGCACTCGTGAGCGAACTTTGGTGAGCCTCTGTGCATTCCTCGAACACACGGGCTTGACGCCCCGTATGTTCTCCGTCAGGTGAACGCAGTGACCGAACGCTCGCGAGCTCTACCTTGAACGATTAATAACTGGACGGCCCACTCCAGTTGTAACCAACACATTGCTGTGCGCGTGTGTAATTTAATTCCTCTAATATGAACTAATGACGCGCACAACCTGGACGCATTTCTTATTGTGTAAATACTTTGTACATATTACTTTTCCCTCTATCCTCTCTTCCTGTCCCCTCACCTCTTTCATTTCATTTCTCCATTCTGCCTGCTATCCTTTATTTCCGCTGCCGCAGCTCAGGTGCTTCAGTATCGATGGCAGATGCCGGGGCTAGCAAAGATCTTTTCCTTCCTTTTTACTATTATTTTTAATAAAACCACTACCACCACAGTATCCTACTGTGTGTTGCCAAAAAGTTTCTATTCATAACCTCACGTGGTTCAAATTAGCCTTGAGACCTCCACTACAGGTCTCTCTACAGGAAAGCATGGTATTTCGCTTTTGAGGAAAGGAAATCGCACAGTAACTTCCTTAATTTCCGCTGGACACCCGAACTGCACAGTAAGGTAAGGGATAAGAAGAGGGAGTGAAAAACGTAAAAAGTGAGATGGGGGAGGCGTCTACGAAATAAATTAGACCACCTGGGGATCTTTAACGTGCACTGACAGCGCACAGCACACGGGCGCATTTTGAGTTTCCCCTCCATAGAGAGGGAGGATGAGGAAAAACTTTATTAAGTGAAGGGGAGTTCTGCGAGCTTCTAGGTGGCGCCCTCATTTCGGGGCTGCAGTGGCTTGAGCTGCCCGGCGGACCTGTTGTATGAGGGCCCATTTCCACCCACTGTCACCTTGGTACAACTTCGCTGCTGCATTTGACCTTAATTTAACAAACTTCGTGAAACACAAACACCTCATGAACACATAATACAAGTGTCAAAGATCTCTTCAGAAAACACTCGGATCGAAAGAATTTACTAGGCGACAGGTGTACCCACACAGACGCACATTTCATACGCCCTATGAGACACAAAAGCTAGCACGCAAAACTAACAAAACTAAAACAAAACACAAAGAATATCAATACACACGACACGAGAACACTGCTACTAGCGTCTTCTACTAGCATTCTACTGTTAGCGTCGGCGTTCGTGCTCACGGTTTGTTCGGTGCGGATACGGCGCAGTATGGGTCCAGTAGCCGTCGTCGAGATTGCTTTCGACGTGCAGAGGCTGGCGTCGCTGGCGGCGTCGCTGGCTCCGCAGTACAAGCTCCCGGTTCAAGCGCCCGTGGAGATGATGCCGGCGATGTTGGCGTAGTGGACTCCACCCGGATGGGTGACAACAGCGCTGGGGACACCCCTGACCGTAGCAGGTGGTTGCATCCTCCGTTGGCTCCCAGGAACGGGATCGGGAACAGCAGCAAGTCTATGGTGGGAAGCCGTAGAACAAGAGCTCACCGGAGCAGTAGCTGGCTTCGCTCTCTTCCTGCCGAAGCGTCCTGACCCGCCTTAGCCTGCGCTTCTCTGTTCTCCCCCCCCCCCCTTGCCTCGCTCTCCTTCGCCCTTTTATAGCCTCAGCGTTAGTCCACGTAATCCTTGTCGTCGTCTTCTTTTTCTCTTCTCCATCAATCATCTGCTCTTCATCTTCTTTAGTCTTCAGTTAATCCACGTCATCCGTATAGCCATCCCCTTCATCTTCTTCAAACCTCTTTCCTACCTACTTTTATGAAGCGATCTTGCAGAATTTTATACTGATGGTTGCAAAACAGTTCATGTTGGCTGTGCAGTAGTCGAAGACAAACGAGGAAAATACTAGGGTTGCCTCAGTGTGCATCAATTTTTAACGCCGAGCTTTGCGCCGTATTTCTTGCTGTGGAAAAAATACTAAACAACATTGAAAACAGTATCATTTATACAGACACCCTCAGTGGAATAACTTCACTACAACCCAAACATGCAACAAAACCTTTGTTAGGAGACATAGTCCACCACCTTGGAGTGTCCAAAACGCAACAGAATAGAACATTCTAATTTCCCCTGTACCAAGTCACGTAGGGGTCTACGATAACGAGAGAGCTTATGTATGTCCTGCAGCCGCCTCTAGTGCTCAAATACAGCAAGTAAAAATGCCGCATAATGATACTGTAAAATTTGTGCAAAGAAAACTAGAAGAAAATTGGCAGAGAGCATGGAATAATGAAGTAAATAAGTTACACTTGGTAAAGCCTGTTGTAGAAGAAAGGAAGACATGCAGTAATCAAGAGCGTTTCATTGGAGGAATTTTTGTCGCCTTCGTGTTAGACATACGCACTTAACACACAACTTCATTCTTGCAAAAAAAGACAAACCTACTTGCACACACTGCGGTAAGATGGTCACCACAAACAACATATTTATATCCTGTACAAAACTTGACGAAGTTAAAAAAGCCTTTATCACAGTTTATGACGAGCAGATCCCATTACACTCTTGCTTCCTCATAGGAGAAAATTCAGTAGTGCAAGCCTCTTCTCTTGTTTCGTTAATAAAAGATGCAAAAGTCCTATACCTGCTGTAGTGTCAAAAAATAATCGTTACGTTGTCAAACCACACAGACATATTAAAACTTTCATTTGGCTCATGATGGCCTTAGCTGCCTATGTGTGATTAAACTCAACACAACACAACACAATACTGTTCCACTGTACGTTATAGCTGCTCAGCCAGAAAATGCAATACTGTCATTTGGTAAAAAATGGCCCTGAGTAAGCTGTCATTCCTAAAAGCTCCTGAATTCAGCGACTCTACCATACCTGCACATGACACATTGCTACCTTCTGCCCTTACATAAGAAGGAATTATAGCACTTAAATTATATGGCGTAACACAGTACATCAGTAAAACACGTTGCGGGGCTAGTTGGTTATGCATATTCTTTCGTTAAAATTTAAGCAGCGCTAACTTTTAGGACGAATACACAGAAGACATGACAGGACGGGACAGCGCCCGTCCTGTCATGTCTTCTGTGTATTCGTCCTAAAAGTTAGCGCTGCTTAAATTTTAACGAAAGGACAGTACATCAGAAGACGAAACTTTTGTAGGGACTTATACTCGAGTAGGAGCGATGGATAAACCGCATACTATTACATTATGTGGACGCATGCATCAGCGGTAATCGATAGTGCTATGGTTTTAATTTGGCGGAGTAGCTTTAGTGCGAAATCAATCATCCGAGTATTCAGAGCCTAGCAAAATCGTATCTTTCCGATGCATGTCCGAAAATTCAGAGCCTAGCAAAACCGTATCTTTCTGGCGCATGTCCGGAGGTTCAGAGCCTAGCAAAAAGAAATCACATCAATATTCCGACCGGGAGTCGAAGTCTCGGCAGCGCTTACAGATCAGCTTCAATTGCCACTGCGCGAGAAAACTAGGATATCACCGCTTTGTTTTTTAACATGGTATTTATGGAAAATGCCTCGTGTTGTTGTTACCCTCATACAATAGCACATGCCCACTTAGGGGGATTGGCCAAGAATGGGGGGGGGGGGGCACACAGAGTTTTTAAGATAAATATTTTCTGTACGAAAATAAAATGAATGCTGAGGAAGGAAGAAGTAAACAAAAAGGAATTGAGAAATGGAACGGGAAATGCATAACGTACGCAGGAGATCGAGACTGATGTTAAGAGAGGAGTGGTCAAATGATAATTATAATAGTAAAGATAAAAATAATATTGGAAAAAATGAAGTTACCAAGGAAGCCGATTTTATTCTGTTAAAAATTTCGGACGGCGGTAAAAGCAGACTTGTGGCTTTACGGAAGTACGATGGCTCCAATCGACAATACGACTGGGCTGCTCAAACAGAGTCCAAGCTGTTGTAGTGGTTTCTCTAAAAACCGTCTTCTCATGATAGTGTACCGGCGACAAAAGATCAAAAAATGGTGTATGGTTTCGTGCTCACCACAGAATGCGCAGACGGGATTAAGCACCAACCCAGACCTGTCAAAATAAAAAATTAAGGATGGTGTCCGGCAGCGGAGCCTTGATAAAGATACCTCAAGCTTCCGTGAATGGCATGATTACCTGCTTCACGAATACTTCAGGTGCAGGTAATCACCGGATTTTAAAAACGATTCAGTTGTCATTCTTAACAAATACTGTCTTCGAAGCCACTCTGCTGTGATGTACGCTATAGCCGGAACGATAGGTAACACGGGGCCACTCAGGGACGTTTTTGCCAGGCAGTCCGCAACTTCATTAGCTGTCACACCGCTATGACCTGGCACATATATCATGTGAACAAGGCTAAAATGCGGAGAGAGTAATGATTGAAAGGTCTTTAAGATTCGCGAATCTACAGGCGAAGCAAGGGACGAACACAAAGACAGTCCGTAATGACAGCCAATGAAGAGAAAGCTGGCTTTAGTTTGCGAAGAGGAAGCACACCGCCAGAAACTCCGCTTGAAAAATTGGGGTGTAGTCGGGAAGCCGCAAAGAAAAAGGCTTATCTAGAAGCGGGCAATATTTTCCCGCCCCGGCCTTTTCATCACATTGTGAGACCTTAGTTGCTATCGTTAAGCTAATTGGTATGCTTTGTAAATGGTCTTATAATAAACCATTTAAAATGTGGGGTGGTAAATGCTTGGCGCTTTTCGGGAAATTTTCATTATAGACAATTTATAGAGAGGACCCACTGTTTTTTGTCAGAAGGATGTTATACAAAAGAACATTTAAAGCATCAAGCAAAATTTGTACCATTACTACTTGCGGGGTATGAAATCTAGGCCAGTGAACTCCAAAAAAAGAAAGTCGGCTGGCAACAAAAAACAGAAAAGCGGTGTAAATCTGATTCATATATCCTTAGGTACGTCTGAACCGTTAGGAACTGAAATCTAGATGATAAAGGAGGAATGCCGGCTTCAAGATAAAGCACGTTATTGGCCACAAATTTGGGGAAGCCAAGCAACAATCGAAGGGCTTCCCGCTTCAAAAGAACGAGTGGGCGAATTTTGTAAGCAGACGTAGCGCAAAATAGCACAGATCCAAATTCTAAAATTGGTTGGGTATACATAACATAAACCCACACAAGTGCCTCTGTCTGCATTCCAGACCGGGGATTACTTAATCTACGCAGCATGCCCACAGCACAAGCCCCTTTCGCTGCGACATCATTGTGAGAGCGCCATGTGAGGCGGTCATCGTAAATGACACCAAGATATTTTATTGACTTAACTTGAGGAATATTTTGTCGCTGGTAACTGAGAGACAGATAAACAAGATCTTTCACTTTAAAAACAAGTACACTGCACTAGTTTACATTTTAGGTTACACTGAAGTCACAGAACTAACTTTTAAGCAAACTCAGGTAGGATTGCAGGCGCACTGAGAGAGATTGAATGTCAGCTTCAGCTGTGAAAAGTGCAATGTCCTCCGCATAGACGTACGTGCGAATTTTTTGATGGCTGGGAATAGAGCTCATTTGAATATTAAAGAGCACAGGTGACAGGACCTCCCCTTGAGGAACACCTCAGGATTGTTTATATCTTCCAGAATTGACAGCATTTAGCATACAAAAAACCGTCTGTTTTCAAGAAACGCAGATATCCATGCAAGTAAGTAATTCGGAAACTGCAGAGTATGTAATCTTTGCAATAATATGTAGTGTTCTACGCTGTCATAAGCTTTGGCTCATCTAATGTCACCAACGCAGCATGAATTTTTTGGTGCCGCGCAAGAAGAATACGACTCTCAGGATCGGTAAGACGGAAAGGGATCTACACAAAAGATTAGGGGCCATGCTTTTATTTCTGAGGGGCAGGCAGCACCCGTGAAAGCGGCAATAACCGTTTCCGTTGGCACCCACTCATTGTTCACCTCCCGGCTACAGCGATACACCGCAACAACACCCGCTTCAGGGAGAAGGTCGAGGGTCTCAACTGGAGAAAAGCAAGAGTCCACACCGCGAAACAAACCTTTTGCGCAGGCCAGATGAGAAGGAATAAAGCTGTTTACTGAAAGAGACCCGTAAGATGAGCAGTTTAGAAGAACCTTTACCCACGACAGGTCTGGTGAACGGCAAAGACTTCAGCCACGTCAAAATTGCCTTACCTCAGTGATTGCCTCATAAAGGGAAGTGGCCGCCTGGAGAGCAGCTCGAACAGGCCCTGGACTATTAATTTTTATAGCACCACCTTCCTTTGGCACCAGCGCCACAAGAATGCTGCGTACGCCGGAGCGCTGAAAAGCTTTCAGAGGCGTCTCATGAGGCGGTAGGGAAGCCGACCAGGGGGAGCTCACCTGGCTGGGAGACTGCGTAGACATTACGTCATATTTACTAACTCACCGCGTGCGTTATCCAAAAAAGAACAAAAGGTGCAAAGGCACAGAGGAAAAAGGAAAAACCGGACGAGGCTCCCAATACTTAGCCAACCCGTCGTCTTCTTCCTCCATCTCGTGTTATACTGCAACAAACTCTCACGCTGTGCATTGCCGAGCGTCGTCCTCATTAACTTCCATCTGCGCCGTCCGGCGTCACTGCCCGCTCATCGTCTTCTACGCAGCACAAATCAGTGCTTTCGCACTGATTAGACAATAGTATTTTTTTATTCGAGATGTTTGCCATTAGCCTCACTGAGGAAAGGAGGGAAGTTAGAAGAAGGAGTGTAAAGAAGCCTGACTTATAAAGTGGCAAAATCTCTCAATAAAGCTATTATCAAGTGTCCACTGCGATAGTCACCCTTAAAGTCCCATCGCAGGCCTACCTGCCTTAGGAAGCGTCGTCTCACGGAGGGTGTAGCCGGGAAACTCCACAAGAAGTGCCTTGCATCACACACTTCAGGCGCAGCACACCAAGGGGGCACTAGTCAGTCACTTGTAAACGTTTTTCATGCCACCGATGACGCATAGAGGGTGTAAGAGCCGCTCCTGTCCGAATCTGGCGCAGATACCTCCGCCTCCCGAGTGAGAATACGTTGGAGAGGGTACGAGCATAGAGGAATTAGAGCGCGTGTTCACTGACTCAAAGCTTATTTCTCGAAAACATTGCGCAGGAAAGAACCTCGGAGAAGAGGGGAAGGTTGCGGGATGTCTGATGTGTCAAGGTGTGTCACTGTATCCGCATGAATATTATGCGAATTGTTCACATGTCCGTGAATCCAGCGTATACTCACAGGACCGGGGTATTTGGACCAGAGTGTAAACGTATTTCGTAATTTGAACGTGCGCCGGATGCCTAAAGCTGCTGGAGGGCGGCAAGAGAGTCAGTGTAACTATGAACAATATCGAAAGAGGGTACGAGTGGAAAAGAATCAATTGCATTGTGTATCGCTTAAAGCTCCAAGGCAAGTTGAGTGCAAAAATCTGCGCTATATGCAGGTCGGGAGTTAAGAAGAGAGTGGGAGGTACTGTAAACTGCGGTAACTCCCTGCAGTGCTGTGTGTGATGCATCTTTGTATATTGTGCACCTTTGAGGTAGATATGAAGCTAATATCGGCAGCAAAGCGCTGGAGCGATCGTCTGAGAGTTGACAGTATGACCATAAAGGAAGAGTCTGCAAACGACGAAGCTGAAGCGGCATCTTGCGTGCTCTGCTTGCCTGACCTTGCCGATGATTTGACTTAACGTACCAAGTTTAGCGTACTCTTGCAGAATGGGTATGTGTGCAAAACGAGGGAGAAAGCTTATGGCTCGCATAGCCTCCCGATTGACTGCTTCAAGGCGATCCCATTGTCGACAGGTTACGTGATGAATTTAGGCCCGGTACACAATCCGCGACTGGAGGATGGAGCGCACAAGCTGACGGGCAGTATCAGAACGCGCTCCGACAGAGCGTATAGCTATGCGTCGAATCAGATCGAGAGTAGCGTGAGCCGGCTTACGAGTCGCGTTTAACCGCGGAGTCTTAGTCCCAGATGTATGAGGTAGAATACCTAGAAAACGCACTCTTTCTACTTAAGGAATTTGAGAATGATCTACCGTGAAAGTAAAGGGGGCTCCTTTCCGTAAGCCACATCTGTTTCCAATTGGAATGAAACATAATTTATTACACGATAGGGTGAAATCCAAAAGGGGGAGTCGTGATGTTAAGGCATCAAGCGCTTGCTGGAGCGCCGACTGTTCATAAACGCATCTGGATGACAAGACCACAAGGTTATGTCGTGGGCATACGCAAGGACGCGTAGAGAAAGCATTTTCTCAAGGGCTCGAACAAGAGGTATATATATTACGTTAAATAATGTGCGGGCGAGGACGGAGCCCTGGAATACACCGTGGCTAGAGGTAAAGTGATTAAAAGCCTTCCCATGGAGACGCACACTGAAGATTGTGTTTGTTAAAAATGAGTGAATTAAGAGAATAAACCGATGCTGGAGACCGAGATCTTCAAGGGTGCCAAAAATGGCAGAGTGAAGGACACTGTCATATGCCACTGTGATATAAGTCGCGATCACCGTACGAAAAAGATGACTATGAGGAGAATGGTTAAGTGCGTTCGCAGCCAAAATAGCAAGACCGTCTTCCTTTCCAGTTTGAGGGCGCAAACCCCATTTTGGGATTCTGGGTAACTATCAATCGATTCCAGCCACCATGACAAGCGAGCTGCTCGAATGTGTTCATATAGATTGCAGATAGTGGGAGGAAGTGAAACATGGTGGAGCGCCGAAAGACAAACCGGCAGCTGTTCTGATTTGGGTATTGGTACAACGATGGAATGTTTCCACTCTGCACGAGTAACTCCAGAATCCACACCTTATTAAATGTATCAAGGAGGGACTGTAAAGCAGGTCTTTCCAAATTGGGAAACAACGACACAGGTAGGCCGCCGTGTCCTGGAGCACTGTTTGTTTTGAGGGATCTATGGAGGCCAGAAATTCTGCCATGCCAAAATCTGTAAGAACCTCATCAGGAAGTTCACAAATCGATAATATGAGAGAAGGGGTAGGAACGCAGTCATAATCTTGGAAACACGGACGGGCTGCCTGTTGTGGAAATGAAGCGTCGTCCACATTCAAATCCAACGAAAGGTTTCGGTATAATCAGCTGGTTGAGAAGTGCGTTCCATGGCGTGAAATACCCATTGAAGATGTCAATTATCCTGTGCAGAGGATGGGCGGGCACAACATGCAACCCAGCACTGTCTTTTAACTCGCTTTGAGTACAGCCGCGCACGTGAAGTAGCCCGGTGAAGAGCTAAAAATGCTGTAGAGTCATCGGGATTACGAGAAGCATAATGATCCGCATGGCGACGAACAGCCCAAAGAATAAGAAGGTGCGTGTCAGGATTTGAATCATCCTCGTTTACAGTAGTGGAGAATGTCGGAGTCGACAAAAGAGCCGAGTGTGTAAACAGAATAGTAGATGGGTTCAATGTAGACAACAGGTTATCTGCGCGTACGCAGTCCATGATGTAGAGCGCACGCTGCGGCACATTTACCGGAGATGCGAAGGTGTGATGGCGCTTAAGATATGGTTGTGATCACAACGCCAAGTATGTGGTTCAACAGTCCAACGAGGGTTGCCGGGGCCTAGCTATCAAGACAAATCAGGTGAATACAGACCACTCCCTTAGCGCGTTGAAGTTAGCTGTTGATGTAGTACTTGAAATCAATGATCTAAAAAGGTGCCATGAATGTGAGCAGCCCGGGAGATATCCAAAGGGCAGTCCCACTAAGTGTAAGCGCCGATGAAATCTCCGCCAACTAAAATAGGGGTGCCCGAGTAGTTATTGCGGAAGAATCAAATCCAACATAGGTTGGTAGATGCTGTTCCCGGATAACCATAGAAAGAGACAAGTATCAGTAGTGTATGCGCAGGTTTCACGAGAAAGCAAACGACCTTTTGGCGAGCGTTGTACTACCGTGAAAGATCGATTGGTGTATGATGGACAGAACAATGAACATAAATTGCAGATTTACCTGGAGATGGAGAGAGGAAGGATGCAACGGCAATCAGGGAATGAAGGAGAATGGTACGCGCAGAAGCGAGAAAGGCGAGGAAAGGAATTGTGCTCTTGAAGAAGAAAGGCCCAGGCATTGAGTTTGCCTCGGCAGTTGCATTGCACAACCAGACATGATGCCCTATCCATGGCGAGGTCGAGGACTTTCAACGATCAGAGAGGTAAACTGCTTCTTGAGCGCCATTATTTTGTCGACTGCCGAAGAGTGCAATTTAATGGGACGTCGGCGCTGGTATGTGGCTGAGTGCTGTTTTTAGATGCCTCGTGAGGAGGTACCTCATTTATTATGTTTCTCTGAGACGGCTGTGAGCGCCGCTGTTATTGGCGCTTAGCGAGTTCCTCAAAATGGTGACGAGCCTCTGCGGTGGCATTCTCGAGAGCCGTGTCTTGATCTGTGTTGTCCGTTGCTTTAGATGTTGATGCGGCCTTTCTTCCTCGACGGTGAGCAGCTTGTGCGTAAGAAAGTTGCTGAGCAGGGACGTTGAGAGATTGGGAGTCAGTTGTAGGAAGTTCGGAGAAGTCTTCAACACACGCTAGAGCAGCGAAGCGATTCCTTGTGTTGATACCAGTGCTCCCAGAAGGCTTATTCAACTTCTTTGCCTTAAGAGAACGAATGCTGTGACGTGGCAATTTGCAAAGTGCACGAAGGCCTGCTGTCACGTGTTTATCGGCCACTGCTGCAAGATTGGGACAGATATTTCTTTATGACAGTGATAACAGAATACACGGCGTGGACGAAAGGGTTGTGGCTTGACAATTGCGCTGTAGTAGGTCATGTAGACTGGTAGAATAGACTGGCATCGCAGGGTGAGGAGGTACGTGCCCCGGCGCCCCATGGGCAGGGCTTGGAGTACTGTTTATGTTGAACAGCGGATATTTGCTCTCACTTCATATGAGGACTAGTGTTGTCCACGTGATAGACGATGCATCGGAGGGTTTCAGGCCTGGATGCGTAATATATTTGTACAAGGGCATGTTTACTTGAATCCAGAGGGATCTGCGTAGCAGTTCACATTTTCTCAGCGGCAGCGAACGACAGTATGTTTACCGTGATAGTTTTGAAAGGGCGACGATCTAGAAATTCACAGTAGTTAGACGAGCCCATAACATGATCAATAGTGGCTTGGACATGACGGGGAGGGATGGCAGTTGTGTCAAAGAGCAACGTAGTCTTGATGGTGACGCGAAACAGCTTTGGAGTCGGTAGAAGTGCGCTCGAAGCGCTACTCACCGGGCGCTTCTTTCGAGATGGCAGGGGCTCAGTCAGTTCAGTCGGTACGGTGGTCTTCCTAGGGAAGACACAACCGTTTCCAGTGGCGCGGTTCCTTGAGGCATCTGATGAGCTGTCAGAGGCTCAGCCGGCACTGTTGGCCTTGGAAGGGGAGGTTCAACTGGAGTCACGGGCACATTTCCTTGAGGAGTGCTAGAGACAGGGGGGTAGTGGAGCAGTTCATGTCACAATTCGCAGATTCTAAAGAGGATCCAGCGGGCAAGTCCGTAGCCGCCGAAGCTTGAATTGATGTGAAGGCAGCAGACGGCTGCGTGGCTGCCAACGATGAAGCCGAATACATGCCAAAGGCGCGTAGCGCGACCTGGCTCGGCTGCGCCGAGCTAAGCCTAGCTTGCGCCTGGGGTTGTCGCTTAGGCTTTCTTACTTGAGATTTCACCCACCTTGCTGGAAATTTGTCCAGGGAGATGTACTTGGCCTCCGTTTGTACAGAAGGCAGTTTGTATCCTTCCCAAGATGACCGTGCAAGGAGAAACAGGAATAAAACACAGAGCTTACAAGAAATACGTTTCAGCTCGAGCGCTTCTTCCGAGAGTAGTAAATATTCTGTGTGATTTTTTTTTGGCGATGACCACCTGATACAGGCAGATAAGGTGGTTGTCACCAAATAAAAAAATATCCGATGAAATCGATTTGGTATGTCACTATTATTATTCTGAGAAACGAAGGTGCTCATGAACATGTCCTCGTGGTAAGCTTTATGCTTTATTTGGCGGACAGAGGCGGAATTGCTAACTGAAACAATCGAGAAGAGATTGAACCCATGCAAGTGCATTTCGGCGCTAGATAAACTTACAAACATTCAACGCCAAATGCTTGCTAGGCACTTTGTGGAACATATTTATTAAATGAAAACGTAGCTATGAATATACCACAGACTATAAACAATCCATTAGAACACCCCACCGATTACGTGCCCTTGTTTATCGCCCACCATTTGAAGAGAGACATGTTCAAATGTGTTTTGCTTTTAAAACGAAAGCTCTACTACGCGATTCCGAACCAAACTTTCTTTCTGTGTGGCCAGAACCTCGAGTGGAGTAGCAGGTGTTTTGGAACGGCGTCCGTAGCAACCGGGTCTGCGTCTAGAAACAAATGGTCGCTAAGCTTAGTTCCGCTCTTCGCCCCGGCGTAGCTCCGCTACATAGCTAGAGTAAGATAGTATACAGGCGTTTACTATTGCAGTTAACAGCGATAACGCCATAGTGTAATAATGATGTTTAGTAGCAAACATTATAATTTCAACATGTAATACATGATTGAAAAGAAAACGTTTAGAGCAATAAAGTAACACTAACTAGACGGATTATTACCTATATAATCAGTTGATATTTATGTTGCTATATCGACGAGTAAATGAAAGTGTTTGACACGTGACGTAACCAGCGGCTTGATCTTAAAAAATAATTTAGCAAAATGTAAGAATACCGATGGCTGAAAGGATGACGTCATATATGGTATAACGTAAAGTAAGTTACATGACTTAGCATGACGACAATTAGCGCGTTGAAAAGAAGCCTACCGAGGCTGCTCCCGCCACAGATGGCGGCGACATGGACGGTAATGTAGACGCAGTCGCTTCGACGCGCTCCGGTGTTCGCAGTCGTCCCGAACGCACTGAACATTACAGACGCCAAGCCGCGTCTAGTTGCCCAATACACCATAACTTTCGCTCTCTAACCGCGTTCAACAGTAGTTAAGCAAAAGATAATTTTTTTTTCATTATACTTTTGTGCGTTGTGTGCTTTTGTTTTCCTGATGCATTATCTTTGCTCTACAAACAACTCCTGCTAAAATGCTATAAAATGTGAAAGAAAAGTGTTTAAATGGGAATGAAAATATATCTTGCCTAAAATAACCGCTCAAAAAAATTAGTGATCTAAAATGATCGATCTTTCGAATCAAGCCAAGCCACAAAGAATGCCTGTGAGAAAAACCTGTATAGAATCGATGCTGATTTTTTAAGAATTGAACTAAAACTCCTTTTTTCCATCTTTTTAGACCTAAAGCCTGTCTTAAACCTTAAAATATTATGCACTGCTGCTGGGTCTACTAATATAGACAGTGAAGAGCATGCAGTATGCCAGCCAGTTCCACTACCATGAAAGGTGTTTTCTGCACAACCTCGAAGCAGCAGCTTATACCATTCCCATCCACTGTGTTGGCTGCTGCTGAAGTTTACGTAACCGGCTTTTACAGAAGAACATATTCCGTGTCAGCAAACGCATCTGACGTATGAAAGCGGCAGTTGCCGAGGCGTCAAATCTTGAATTTCGAAAGTGCGTTGGTCTGAAAGCAAGCTGGCTATTTTCCTTTATGGCTTGAAAACCAGGTCAGCACAATCCATAAAAAAGCTGGCCTACTTCATTTACCTAATGCGTTCTACAAACTGTCTGACAAGCATTTGATGTTGAAAGCTTGTAAGTATAGCTAGCGCTGATATACACTTGGATTAGGTGAACTGTTTCCCATTTGTTTCAGTTTACAATACTACCCCTGACCAGCAATGGGAACAAGAAGTTTACCCCAAGTAGATGTTATTGAGCCCCTACACTTCTGAATTAAGACAGTGATTTGCCCCCATAAGTTCCAAGTTTATTCATCATAAAATATACAAGAAAGTCATCGCATGTGTTCACTACGACGCCCCAAAATGAAAACTGCGGTTGGCCTCCTAACAATAAGCACATTAGTAGGTGATACAAAATGCAGCAAACAGCGATAACATTAGTACATTGATGAATTTTTTAAGCTAGCAATAGGCTCACAATCATTTGTCTGCTGACAACTGCGTTATCTACATGACTCTAGTGAATGGCTGCTCATATCGGGATCCGCGTTGTGTAACACTGCATCGCTTATTTGTTGCCCTTACCATGTCATATTTCTCTACAAAATGTTGGCCTTTCAGTGGAATCTGTGGCGCCGCAATATCATATAAAGGACAAGTGTAGAAGTTTCAGAACTCGAGGAGATTTAAGGCGTCGAGTTTGTGATATTGCAGGTAAATGACAAGAAGGCCTTTTAGCTTGGCGCAGAATTGATGAAGTAATCTTCGATTAAAACCACGGAGCGCTCAGGTTCGTCCGCAGCGCACAGCGCTGGGTGGGAGCGTGATGAAGTCATTTACGGTTCTGGTACATTTATATTTACTTACTTTTTATTTTTATGGTGCTTAACGCTCCAATGCGACTCCTCCTATGATGGACGCCGTAGTGGAAGGCTCCGGATAATTTCGACAAACTTGGGTACTTTAACGTGCATTGCCATCGCACAATACAAGGGCCTCTAGCATTTCGCCTTAATTGCAATGCGACCGCCGCCGCCGCGATCGAACCCGCGTTTTTCGGGTCACGAGCTGAGCACTGTAACCACTGCGTCAGTGTGGCCACTGTATCAGGAATAGTGCGACCAGGGAAGGAATGAATGAAAGAAAAACCAGGCGCGTGTACCCCACTCGACTAATCGGAACACACTAGCCATGGTGTCATAGGAAAAGAGGCAGAACCCGAAGGGCACAAAGCTATTTCGATCGCCCCCTCGCCCGTTGCCTTCATTGCAGCTGTCACCCGGAATGCCCCATAACGTGGATATATGAATGACCATGTGTGCCGCATTGCCGCCTGCATTACACTATGACCTCCTGCTAAACCCTTACTAATAGACGGTCTTAGCATACCGGAGACGTATACCGGTTTACCGGACACCGGCTGCGCATGCGCAGTGGCTCCGCCTCACCGCAACAATCCCACTCCGGATGCGCGCGAGGGGTCTGGTAAATCGACATACATCTTCGCTAGTACGTCTCCGGCATGCTAAGGACGTCTAATAATTGCCGTACACTCCGCTGGCATACGTACTTCGTACCACAACTACACAAAGGAGAGATAAAAAAACGTCTTGCGATTTTTATTAAAGCTTTCCTCTCATCTAAACGCATTGTATCCCTCATATTTATCTGATCCGGAGCGTGGTTGGGGCCTCTTAAAAACACCTCTGATGAAGGATCTTACGTCACGGATATGAGGCCCGTGCAATAAAACTGTAGGGACACTTGAGGTCCGCATTACGGTATGACACGCCCGCATAATTTGTTAATTCCCACAAATGGTGCATTGGTCATTCGCTACTTTACATTCATACATCCTTGGGAGTGATTCCATCACTCCTGGTGCAGTGGTGCGGCGGTTAAGTGATGCTCCACTCCCCTGCAATGGCAGATGCTACCACCTGTGGCCCTTGTGCTACCTGGGTTGCTTTTCCCAAGTGGCGAATAATTAATTTAACTGGCACCGGCCACGGTGGACAGTTCGCTCACAATCCGGTAGACAGATTGTGATGTCGCCGCAAGGTCCCGTTACCTAGGTGGCCCACCTGCCTCATAGACTGCTTCACTGTGGAGTTTTCGTGAATTTTTTGCTCAAGGTCAACGGCGCTGACGACACCGACGGCGACGGCGGATTCTCTTTGCTACACGAGCTCATTGACGCTTTCGCGTTAAAACTAACCGAAATGACAGCTCTGCCTCATTTACTGTGCTGCTCGCGCAACGCCTAATTTCCATTTTCCAGTGGAATGCCCGTGAACTCAATTCCCGCATTTCGGACATTCGCGAATACGTCTATAAATACAGATTTCCGATCCTTGTAATTTGTGAGCCCAATTTGCAAAAGCCCATCCGAATTTGTGGCTATGAAGGGTTTGCACCCTCCACACACAGGAGAAACAGCAAGGTCGTCGTCTACATTTGAAGGGAGCTTACTTATTTGCACCATACGGTCCCCCCTCGCAACCATAACTAGTACGTCTGTCTAACGATGAAAAGGCGCGCCCTGACGTTTACGCTTGTGGGCGCGTACTTATCTCCAGTCCAACAACACGGTTTGACTCCGACAGACTGAGGTACTTGCTTGCTGTAACACCTGGGCCTTGGATCGTCATTAGTGACTTTAATGCTCATGACGCCATGTGGGGAGGCATTCGAATGAATTCGAAGGGAAGAAGTCTTGACTGTTTTGCCTCTGACCACGATCTACAATGCCTTAACGACTGTCCTCCAACGTACATTTGCGGGCGGTCTTATAGCAGCTGGCTGGTCTTGGCGTTTTTGTCTCGGAGCATTGCGAGACTCGTCCAGTGATTTTCCGAAGTAGAAACTTATAGAAGTGACCAAATCCCTACATATATTATTGTTCCTGGTCTCACTGGATGCAGATCTGCCAAACGTTTGCAGATCATAGACTGGACTATGTTTAAAAAAATAAAAATAAAACCTTTATGGAAGATTCCTGCAGAGAAGAGATTACAACAGGCAATGAAGAGCGCATCAGAGAGGCTATGGAAAACGCGGGATGCTTCTTCAATCCAATGCCAAAGTTCACAGACTTTGGTGTGGAGCGGCAGCGCCTCCGACCACTTGGACGAAAAGTAGAGAGACGATACAGGCGCACAAAGTCGCTGCTCGAATTAAGGAATTGAAGGCGCACGCAGAACTAAATCCAGCTCAGAATTCAAATCTTGCAGGCATTTTGTCAATCACTAGATCCTCGAAAGCCTCTCTCACGCATCTGGAGTGTGGTGCGTTGTTTACGGACATCTCATCTGCAGCTCCAACCATTCAAGTCCCTCGCACTTCAACAAGGACGTAGCGAAGCGGAGAGCGGTGAAGACTTTTTCGCAAAAATAGCAGATCCCAGGAACCCATCCAAAACTCTGAATTGCGGCGAAGTGTCTAGATCTAGGGATTTACGAATGGACCTTCTTTTCTCCATGGAAGAACTAGACGCCGCCATGGCTGATTGCAGACGGTCTTCATCGCCAGGGCCCGATAGAGTAACATATTCTGCAATTGCAAACCTTAGTCAAAAGGCTTGACGTGTTCTTTTAGACCACTTCAACTCATCCCGGAGTTTAATTTATTTAACTGGTTTTTTGGGGGAAAGGAAATGGCGCAGTATCTGTCTCATATATCGTTGGACACCTGAACCGCGCTATATGGGAAGGGACAAAGGAGGGAGTGAAAGAAGAAAGGAAGAAATAGGTGCGGTAGTGGAGGGCTCCGGATTAATTTCGACCACCTGGGGATCTTTAACGTGCACTGACATCGCACAGCACACGGGCGCCATAGCGTTTTTCCTCCATAAAAACGCAGCCGCCGCGGTCGGGTTCGAACCCGGGAACTCCGGCTCAGTAGTCGAGCGCCCTAACACTCATCCCGGAGTGCGGGCACAGTTCTGGACGCGTGGAAATAAAGTCGTCTGGTTCCAGTCCTCAAACCCAGAAAATCGTCGCTTGACCTAGCGTCGTACAGTTCAATCGCATTCGCTACTTGCGTGGGAAAACTGATGCAAAGGGTGGTACCTGCGCGAACTGAGTGGTATCTGGAGCGCTACCAAATATTCCCAGATGTAAAGTCCGGGTTTCGGCGTGCGTGTTCGTCAATTGATAGCGTGATTGACCTGTTTTCATGAGTTCAACGTTAGAAGTGTTTTTTACAGCAGCTCCCAATTTTGTCTCTCCTACAACCTACCTTAAGGGCAACAGTGACGACCCGCTTGTCCACTGGACAATTAAGAAGAAAGATCACCCCAAGCATGCCGTTAAAACTATATCTGATATATGATTACAATGTCGCCGATAAACACATCCATCACAGCTGAACTAGAATCATTATTTACTGACTACAGACTAAACCTTTCCGTATGTATTTGTACAAGGCTCAACTGTTAACACCAGTACATCACTTAGTGCTTTGAAAGATTGTTTAGCATCGTGCCTCGACGTGGTTTACTGTGACTTTAAGCCGCCTACGCAACAAAAAGAAGCGCAGTTTTCATTCAGGCAAAGAAACTGACATTTGTAAACACTTGGGCGGCATATCAATGCATTCATGCAGAATACGCTGTCGCTGCTAAAAATTGAGAAAAAGATTTTTTTATAAAACCCTTCCATCACTTCTACATATAGTCCGCGTAAATTCTTTAATATTGTTGGTGGCGTTCAGACAATGTTGCGACCCCTCCAAACCTAAGCTCCTCCATTTAAAATCATTTATTTGCTTCCCTTTTCCACAAATATAGTCCTACTGTACTATCATCTGTAATTAATTTGCTCTTATTTACCAGTGAACACGATTACTATAATTTGCGTTGCCATACTATAGTATCCATCATTATGCCCTATAAATATTTCGGAAGTCAGTTCAAAGCAAATCTTTAATGGTCTTCTCAATTTTAAACATTCTGCAACAAGGCATCGAGGACGTTAAGTTTTATACGCGGAAGACTTCGAAACTCGCGTAGATCGGTTCGAAAACTTGCCTATGTCAAATTTGTTCGCCGACAGTTGGAATTAGTCTCCTGTATATGGTCTCCGTATCAAAAATATCTCATAGAAATGCTTGAGTCCATTCAAAGCTGAGCTGCCCGGTGCATTTTTAGCAATTAGAGTCCCCTCCCATTTGTATCTCAGCTTAAAGACCGTAATGATATACAAATGCTTCAAATTCGTCGCTCCTTTTCAATTCTGTGTTTATTCCATAGATATGTTTACTCCCTTCCTTCGGGTTTGCCTCTGTAATCACCTCCCCGCTCTTCAAAGCGCTTACGTAACGATTTCAGCTTCAGCCCGATATATGGCAAAACCCAATAATTTAATTCTCATGCATTACCTAGAGAAATGAATCTCTGGAATGGTCTTGCTGCCAACATAATTTCTCCCAATAATCCTGGAGAGGTTAAAAACATCCGTGAATACATTTCCCGTCTAACTATGGTTCGAAATGCTGCGCATCAGTTTCAGTTGCTCTTAACGCTTTTTTTTCTGATGTACCACTGTTTCTCTTTCTGTTTCTGTTGAGGTTGAGGGTTATTTTCCTTCAAAAATGAAAGAGGGAACTGCGACAAAAGGCGGTAAAGCGTGACGAGGTCACAGTTCCCCAAAACAGTTTTTGCAGCAGTGAGCAACAAAGAAATAACAAATATTAACATAATATTATGGTGAACAAAATACATTGCATCAAACAACAGTATCACACTAAAACAATTACTTTTGATGCAAAGACAGTGCACCATAAATCAAATCAAAGGCAGTGCATAAACATGGCATGAGGTCACTAAAGAAAACACACACACAAACAGCATGACACAAAATTAAGAGATGCTACGCTAAGTAAAAACTGAAATTATATATAGTCAGTGCTGATTAATAACCTTTTGATTTCTTTTTTAAATGTCTTCTTTGGGAGATCAAACATGACACTTAAAGATGGGTTATTGAGTACGACTGGAATCTGGTAATCGAGCTTTTGTTTGCCGTAATTTGTCCTTGTTTTAGGAACCAAGTTTCTGTGTTACCGAAGGGAGTATTTAGAAGGAGGGCAGTTTGGAGCAATGGAATACAAACGATTAAGATATATATATACTGTAACAGGCGAAATATGTGAACATGGTTTGCTTTAAGTAAATTATGCTTATGGTAGAGTGATGATGTTGGTAGATTTTCCGGCCTACCATGGTAACCCTCTATAGCCCGCAATGCCTTTTTTTGCAAAAGCAATAACTTATGAAAATTCCTTATTGTTGTAGTACCCCAGACCAGTGCACAATAGGGCAATTTGCAAAAAATTAGTGCGTAGTATATGGACACTTTTAGGGAAACGGGCAAGAGATCGCTGATCCGGTAAATACAACCAACAGTTTTACTAAGGTCAGTGAGAAGTTCTGATATATGTGTGTTCCATAATAAATGCTCATTAAACCAGACACCAAAAAACTTCTGAGTTGTTGCCTATTGCAGTTTTTGTTGGCGTATGTTAGGTTAAGTGTGCAATGAACAGAGGCATTAATTGTTCTGGAAATTATGTACCTGGTTTTTGACAAGTTTAAGCTATTCTTATTCGCCTGCATCCAAGCGTATAAATTTACCGATTAAGTGTTCACGGTAGCTTCTAATTCCGGCAGAGTACGTGATGTGGAAAAATATTGATATCGTCCGCGTACATAACCAAATCTGGAGAATCAGGTATGTTACAAATGTCGTTTATATACAATAGAAACAAAAGTGGACCCAATATAGACCGCTGCGGAAACCCTTGGGTAATGCAGAAACGATTCGGAAAAAAATTATGCCATTTAACGTATTATATTGTGTTATTCAAGTAACTTTTTTCAGCAGGTTTAGAGCTATTCCACGTATCCCGTAACAGTTAAATTTGCTCAAAAGAATTTCATGCTGTACGCAGTCAAAAGCTTTCCGAAGGTCTAAGTTTAGACCAAGAGTGTAAGCTCTGGATCCAATGTTGTCGATGATCTTTTCTTTAACGGTGAGTAAAAGTTGCTCAGACGATTTATTTTTTAAAAAAGCCATACTAAGAGGGGTTAATAAAGTTATTAACGCTAAAAAACTTTTCTAATCTGCTATTAATAGCTCCTTCAAACACCATCGATAACACTGATAACACGGAGATGGGACGATAGTTCGTGATTTTATTTCTATTGCCTCCTTTATATATAGGACAAGCACGAGCAATCTTCAATTCATCTTTTTGAAGCGGCGCGTGCTTCGGATAAGCGCTAGGCGAACATGCGGAATGCTCTGTGTCACTGGCTTCCCGATGCGTAGCTTGTGTGTCTAAACAGTGCACAAAGTGAAGCTTGACGTTCGCGCGAAAGGCCAGATCTACCTCTCGCAGTAGGGTTTGAGACGGACAACGTGTACCACCTCAAGGTGCAGGGGTCGCCTAGACTTCTGAAAGCCGCAAGGAACGACCCCATAGTTGAGGTCTTCAATTGGCATAATAACTTTGTAGGGACGAAAGTACCGGCAGAAGAGGGTTTCGCTAAGTACGCGTCGGCGAATTGGAAACCAGGCCCACACACGGTCTCCCGATGCGTACCCAACGTCACGGCGCCGGAGATTATAGCGTTGGGCATCTCGGTTTTGTTGGTCGAGAATCCCCACTTTTTCCAGCTGATGAGCCGGTTCGGCGAGATGCAGGAATGTGAAGATCCGTATTTAGGTTGACATCGTAAACATGCAGTAACATGGCGTCCAGCATCGTGGTCAAGTCGCGGCCGCAAATGAGACGGGACGGTGGTATGTTCGCTGTTTACTGGACGGCCGTGCTGTATGTGAAGGTGACGTGTGGGAACACTTCATCGAAAGTTCAGCGCCCAAAGTCTAAATACAATGAGAGCATGTCAGAAAGCGTATTTATTAAACTGTTCTGGTAAACGTTTTGTTTAAGGGTGGTAGGATGTCGTTTTGCGGTGGTTTGTATGACTGTGCTGAAAAACCTGCTGTAGGAGGTCAGCCATAAATGCTGTACTTTTTTTGGTGATTAGGCTCTCCGATGCACTGCCATACAAAACGATCTGATGGACGTAGAATTTTTCTACGTCGAGGGCTGTGGCGCTTGACAGAGCTGATGTTTCCATGTATTGTGTCAGGCAGTCAATTGCCACGATGACCCATTTGTTCCCCGAATGAGAAAAAGGAAATGGGCCCAGCATGCCAATCCTGACCTTCTCGAAAAGCCGCGATGGTGATGCTATAGGCTTCAAAAGTCCAGCTGGGTTTGTTGAGGACACTTTGCTACGCTCACACTATCGGCACGTTATGACGTAGCGTGCCACGTCCGACTGAAGGCGGGGCGAGTAGCACTTCTCTTTGATCCTTGCAAGTGCGCGGGCTACACCGGAATGTCCTGAAGTCGGTTCATCGTGTGAAGCTTGAAGGATTTTGTCACGCTGGCTCGCCGGTATGAAACTAAGGTATCGCTGATTCTCTGCAACGAAATTCTTCTTCACAGGGACACCATGGCGAACGCAGAGTGACGCTACCGAGTGCTTGAAAGACATCGAAAGAGTCGGGCGAGTAGGTTAAGAAACTTCATGAGGTCCCGAAGTTCAGTGTCGGTGAATTATTGTTGAGCGGGGCTTGTTGCACTGATCGCATTTAAGGTGATGTTGTCGTCGTCGTTACCGTCCTCCGTTGGGGAATCGACTGGGGCGAGCGAGAGACAATCGGCCCCCGAGTGCTTTTGGGCGGACTTGTACGCCACTGTCATGTCCTTTTCTTGGAGGTGCAGACGGGCGGGCAGACAAGGCGGGCAGACGGATCACTGGGGGTCGTGAGCCAGCACAAAGCATCATGGTCTGTAACTACAGTAAAACGTTTCCTACAAAGGTATTGTCGAAAAACTGCCCACACGGTCGCAAGGCACTCTTCCTCCGTGGCCGAGTTTTTAGCGTCAGCGTGAGACAAAAGGCGGCTGGCGTAAGCGATGACTCGTTCTTCACCTCTATGGATTTGAACTAGCACGACACCCAGGCCGACGCTGCTTGCGTCAGTATGAAGTTTCGAATCTGTATTTTCGTCGAAGTGAGCCAGAACTGGAGGAGCTTGCAGGCGGCATTGAAGAGTTCAAATGTTTTAAGGGCGTCTCAAGTGAAGGGCGTGTCTGTCCTCGTCAGACTTGTCAAGGGCTCTGCTATTCAAGAGAAATATTTTACAAAGCGACGATAGTAGGCGCATAATCCTAGAAAGCGGCGGTGGGCATTTTGCCCTGCTGTGGACGGAAATTGGCAATAGCTATGGCTTCTCTGGGTCCGCCCGAACTCCGTCGTAACATACGACATGACCTCAAAACTTGAGCTCAGTATAAGCAAAGTGGAATTTTTAATTTTTTAACGTGAGCCCAGAAGACTTTATGGCTTGCAGCACAACTTCGAGGAGCCGAAGGTGTTCCTCGAATGTTGGGGCGACTACCACAACGTTATCAAGGTTAGAGAGGCATGTCTGCTACTTCTGGTCTGCCAGAGCTGTGTCCAGTTTTTGGAACGTTACGGGTGCATAGCACACACCAAATAGGGTTGCTTTAAACTCAGAGAGCCCGTCCGAAGTAATAAATGCGATTTTTTTCTCAATCCCGTTCATCTACCAGGATTTTCCAATATGTGGATTTCACGCCCATTGATGAAAAATATGTTGCATAGCAGAGAAGATCGAGAGCATCGTCGATTCGAGAAAGGGAATTAACAACTTTTTTTAAATTACTTTTTTTAGGCGACGGCAGTCAGCACAAAACCACAGTGTACGATCTTTTTTCTTCACGAGGCCGGGAGGTGCTTCCAGGGACTACGGGAAGCTGGATTAGGTCTTCTCGAAGCATCTCCTTAATTTGACGACTGATTGCGCCGTGTTCAGTGCAAGACACACGGTAAGGTGACTGTCGGAGGCTGTGCACGGTGTCATCTGTAATAATCCGATGCTTGGCCAAGTGTGTTCTTCCGACGCGAGAAGAAGCCGAGAAGGTATCGCCGTAGCGCTGGAGGCAATGTTCGGTTGGGCCTCGCCACCGCGGCGAGCGATAGATCCGCTGCGATAAACTGCGATATTTGGTTCATGCGACTGAACGTTAATAAATGTACAACAATGCGTTTATCACGTTACACTAACTTCGGTAACATCACCACTGCTTTTTTCACACTTCCTTTGAATTCTTCAACTCCTACAAAAACCTAGGTGTTCACATTTCACGTAATCTATCATGGCTGCGCACATCGAACACATCACTAATAACGCTAGCCGAGCTCTTGGATACTTGCGTCGAAAATTTTCCTGTTGCGTTTTTGCCGGAAAAGCTTCCCTGCCCAAAACATTAGTCCGGCCAAATAGGAATATGCATCCACAATCTGGATCCCAGTCAGATAGCACTAATAAACACATTCAAACCATTTAAAATCACGACACAAGTTTCATCACATCGAACTATTCCTGTACAGCATTAGTTCCATGAAAGACATATCTTGCGGGACCTTTCTTTGCGTCGTAAATATTTTTGACTGCTTCTTTTCCACAGAAAATATTGTTGTCTTTTCCCAGAATTAGTTTGGCTTTTTTGTTGCTCTTTTATGGAGGGCATTTTGGGAATATTTCTCTCAGCCTCTGGAATAAGTGCACTGCTACGTCATGGCGAGCAGTTTTGGAAGGAAGATCAATATCAGAAAAAGGAATTCCAATGAAATGTATACGGGTGCGGCCGCTGTGCCAGCCACCAACCATGCAGCCCAAAAAGAGGTCATGTTATGAACTTAAGTCATGTCTTCCCCTTACCAGCTTTGCAACCTAGATATAACCGAACATGGCTTAATTCAAGGTAGTTGCCCAAAAAAAGTAAACATGGCCACAAAAAATAAAAAAACACGGGCAGAGAACACGACAAAGTGGTGGGAGAGAGGTTACAAAAGGAGCAAACGATGACGAGTATAGAAAAAGTTGAGCTTGTTTACCGGGAACGCTGTTTACGTGAAAAGGGGGACGAAGTGTTATTCCGACACCGCCAATGGACCTTGAAGGCCACAGCACTCAGCATAATGTGCACCGCTAGAGAGAGAGAGACGAGCTCTTTAGTTAAAAAAAGAGAATTTGGTCGGTGTTTAAAACCGCTGACTTGTAACTCTTTGTTTTGAAGGGATTGAAAAAGAGAAAGTTTGAATGAGAGCGGGGCAGGAAATGGGATGTAAAAGTTCCGCTCGTAGGGAATGTCCAGTTAGGGTGCTCAACGGAACGATTAGAGTTTCTCTGGAAGACCAGTGTCATCTAAATAATCAAATGCGAGAATCCCGCCGGAGTACCTCTTTCCCCAGACACAGCCAAACATGACGCACATTTGATGTATGTGGGTCGAGCGCATGTGTTGGGACCTGTGGTCCCGTAGCTGGGTACCATATTTTTGAGTAAAGAATAATGTATCTGCATGTATTACATGACCCTGCTATGCTGAAGCTTGAGGTCCGGGATTGGTTGAATCCAAGCGATCTTGAAGGTGATGGAAGCTGCCTTTGCAAATGGTGCAACGTACACAGAAATGTATCCGTGCAGGGCCAAAGGCTACGCATGCACTACCGGCATCGGTACCACTAAACGACCGTGCACAAGCGACCGTCGATCAGCTCGCTCTGCTTTCGAGCTAGAATGATGCAAAAGTATTCTGTGTCCGTCGAGGGAAACCACTCATAAAAGCATCGTTGGGATACATTGCTCAAGCCTCTGCACGCTCTGAAACCGCCTCATCGTGAAATCGTGAGCACCCCGGTGTTTAAATCGTAGAGCACAGTGCCGCGAGATACCAAGACAAGGTTTCCGACGCTGGGATCCAGTCGGCGCACCCACGACCACCGGTGACCGCGTTAACGTCGCCGCACAGCAAACTCTCGCCCCATGATAGACAAGCTGTAACAAGCAGGCGGCATCTCAGGAGATTTTATTCCACATACATATACTTGCCAAAGCTGTGTGACTCCGACCAAGTCTTCCCCCGACAGAGACCAACGTTAAGGGGGCGACAACATCACTCACCGAAATGTACCTCAGCGACGGTGGTCCCATTATAAATAGTTTACCTGAAAAGTCCGGGTTAGGGGAGTAGTTTCAGACATGGGTCGTCACGAATATTACGAGTTGCAAGAGGTTTTTTGGCATATTCGATATACTCAGCTACGCAGATCTCGAGATAGGAGAGCCTAAAAAATGCTTGAAATTTTGGGGAAGAAAGCGTATTTCCAAATTTCAATCCCCAGAAGGCCCCAGTAGACACTGACTATGGGACTTCCTTCTGAATAGATTTGTCCAAGTTATAATTTTCATTACTATACCAAAAAACTGCTCCTCATTCTGACAGAAAAAAAAGCGCCGAAATTTTCATACGCACTTTTTTACGCATTGCACTTTCCTACACACTGTAAAAGTTGAACTAACACTCTTGGCTGGGAGAGTTGGTTCATTTCTAACAAAGAATGTACTTGCGCAAAGAACACAGGACACAACAAAGTTACACATACAACAAGAACAGAGGGCAAAAAAAGTTGGTCTAAATGAGCTCTTTCGGAGTCTGCGAAGCATCTGGGGAAGTCCACGTGGTTGCAAGGGTCTTATTAGAAACCGACTGCTCACATCAGTCGCATGTGAATCGTCCCCTCACGTATGTTTTAGTCTATTCACTAGGTAACGCCGCGCAAGTTATGTACCTGCTGGCTGAGACACAACCAATCTTCCACAATGGTGCAGCGGTCAGGGGGAGGGGGGGGGGAAGCAATGGTGCAGTTCTCTAAAAAGGTCCACAAGTGGGGTGCTACAGCGTGAGGCGGATTTAGGGTTGCTTGGAGGCGGAACTTATCTCTGATCCGTCAAGGCAACGGTTTTGGTTCGGAGCCCTTTTCCCAAGCATCTCATCCTAGATGAACCGAGCTCAGCCACTGCGGAAGGAGAGGGAGGAGGTGGTTACAGGTAGAAGGCGCTTTTGCGAAATATTTGTGGTGACTTTGGATGAGTTAGTGGGCGCAGTTGAACATCTGGAATCATCTGTGCATAGGTGCGGTGCGCTACGGGTGCAGACTTTGTGGACACGTGTTTCTGCTTCGGGAATGATGAGCCAGTGCTGTCTGCAATGACGCGGACTACTCGTCTGGAAACGGACGGCCGAGGTGGCCACCGCTGCAGCAACCCGACTTTGTTCTTGCTATTGTGCGCACTTAGGGATATCTGTTCTGCAGCAATCTCTGCAGTGTGGAGCAGAGCGCCTCCATTAAGTCGCACTAAGCGGCACCATGAGAACGGCCGCACCGACGGCAGTGTGCTTCTTGTAGCTGGCATTCTCGAGGTTTACTCCACTGCAACGGACTTACTAGAGCTGACGAGGCAACGCCCGTCGCACCAGTTGCCGCATCTTGAACAGGGCCTCATCTACGAGCGTGGGGACTCTGTGGGGTGGTATGCTTCCAGCCTCGCTCTGCTCAGATCCCATGAGCAGGTACCTCAAGTGGGACCGGGGGGTTGGCGTCTGCAACATCTTTGGGAATGCTGTGGACAAAAATCATTTATGAGGTCTTGCCCGTGGAATCACGTTCACGTACCTGCAGAGAGACGAAAACTGCTGATCTTCCAGGCACTCCAGCATTTCTGCAACCATCCCATTCCGGCGACCGTTGGCGCTCACAGATACAACTCCAGGCTGAACACGTACTTCTTTTACGATGGTGACAAGCTGTATGTTGCCGACGGATTCCTCTGAGATTCGTGGCCGGCGAAAAACAGTGCCCGCAAGGCCATCACTGCCCCGAGAGAGGACTCGGGAACAGCGTGACCCATGGCGGCGATAGCGTCTGGCAGCCTGGCAAGGCGTTTTAATGCGACGATAGATGTACCGTTCTCGAGAAAAGCCAATGGTCGTATGGTATTTGTATGGAAGGTGGCAATGAAATTCAGTGCAGTTTTCACCACCCATGGTTGCACTGCGCGTCAGCGCATTGATCAAGAGATACCCGCCAGAAGATCTTCGGTGGCAGGGGCGCATCGCTTAATCCTGGCACCAATACGCCAGTAGTGGTATGAGGACTTTCTTCGGTTTCTTCCTTTTTGTTTTTACAGAAGCTTCCCCCGAGCCAGGTCGTAACTGCAGCCAAGGCCATTGAGCCTTGCTGTACTAAGGGCCCATCCTAAAGGCTTTATTTTATAAAAGATACTTTAAACAACAGCAACAGTTAGGTATTTAAGCATCCTTCGAGTTTTATTTCTCCGAGTTGACTGCGCATTAATTTTGCGCGGTCGTGGCGGTGACGACGGGTGCGGGATTGGCGAAGTGTGACGAGGCGGCGTCGTCGGAGTTGCCATGTTGTAGGGACTACGGCAGGCAGTCTACTTTCAGCCTGGTCACGTCAGAGAGCGAGATCTTTGAGGGGAGGTTGGAACGGGATCCAACTTCTCTTGCTGGGATGAAAACAGTGGTGAAATTCAGAGACTGCTGGCACTAGTGTTCGTTCTCTACCGAAGTCAGCCTAAAGGTACGCCCGTCTGCGGTGTGCTGGGGCTAACCGCGACTTGTAGGAGGGCTAGAGCGAAGGAGTATCGGCAAGTGTTCGAAGTATCGGGATCTGTTGGAGGCGTGGCGATTGCAGCGTGGTCGTAGCGGGCACCACATCGCTATTGCCCTCATTGTGATGGACAGCGCGGCCGCTGATCTTAGCGGCTGCTGCGAGAATGCGCATTTTTTCTTGGTGTTCCATAATCAGGTATGCGGCAGATGCTGTGCAATCATGTTCACATTCCACGCGAACAGCGACTGTAAGCGGGACTGTGGTTTTCTTGGCGCCGGTAGGAAAATTTCTTATCGAAGCTGTTCGGCTGCTTGATTTCGGAGAATACTCCTCATGCGGGTGGCCACAGCATACACAAAAGGAACAAAAAACAACAGGACGCTGTGGGAATGTAAGTGAGCAAATATTTTTAACATTTTCATTTTGCAAGTGCTCACCTGGTCCGCGTGAAGGAGGCTTGCGCTGCTGGTCTGGGTTTATCTGGTATGGTCATTTCGGTCCCCCATCTGGGACAGGCGCACCAATCTCTTTTCATAGCCGGCTGGCACTTCCGCAAAGCGATGCCCATTAGTGGAGATTACGAACAACAAGCAGTTTTCCTAAAGAAAGCAAACAATCAATTTGCGTCTTAGAAAAGCGGGTAGAATGGGGAAAATACAGCCCTCCCCAAAGCCTCAAGATTGGATGCCACGTCCTATACGGTGAATATATTTATAGCACAGGTCGCGCGCTTCAAAATTAAAATCCGCCTTTTGTCTAAACGCTGTATATGCTTTGTGTG